>NC_133824.1:44245992-44597466 GCF_047830755.1 Zonotrichia albicollis
TGGGCATGAGTAAATTGGGAGTGGCACGGTAAAAAAAAAAAAAAAGACTAAGATGTGTAATCTTTCCTGCAGCACTGCACAGATGTCACTTTCAAGAATTGCAGGGGAGAGAGGTGGAGGAAGGGTTTTCTCCTCTTCAGTCTGTTTTGCAAATTGAAGCCCACGACAGCCATGGGAGTCAATGGAGTCACTCCAGCAGAGCCTTTAGCCTTCTCTTTTCCGAAATATTTTTTTGCGAAATAAAAGGAGGAAAGCAGGAAGAGGTTTCTTTAGCACTCCATTTTCTTTCTCTTCTGAAGCACCCACGGAGAACAGGTCTCAGTGCCTGTATCAAACACATTGCAATGCCCCAGCCTCAAGCCCCACTGCTCTTGTGACTATGTAAATGGAGTTTTGCGGAATGGGAATCACAACAGAATTGAGAGCCTGCAAGCTGTCATGGTACAAAGGTACCATGGTCATCCCCACACTGCAGGGTTTGTTTCCAGCTTGAAGTAAATAAGGGGCCCTTCTCTGTGCCAGTCTCAGGAATACTCGTGACTTCTCACTGCCCTTGGCTATCTTGTTTTTAATTTAAGAACCATGCAAGTGCACTTAAACATCATTGTTTACTGGTGTCATTGTTATCAAAGCAAGTAAAGACATCAGCATCTGTATTGTCCTCGGGTTTTATTTTCATTGTGTCAGGCTACAATGGGACTTTGAGCATCTAGTTCTTGACTACAGGCACCATTCAACAGGAAATTGATTTCCATGGGTGACAGGCGTGGAGGCTCCATGGGTTCCCCGGCGAGGAGCAGGCAGCAGCACCAACGTGCTCTGGGTCCCTACCCCTTTTCTTCTCAGGCTGGGGCTCCCAAACCCTACCCTGCCTCCTGCTGAACCACACACCTTCCTCCTGAGCATTAAGACATTGGTGCTGGAGCGCAGTCAGTGTTTCCCACGAGCTGTACCTGCTTCCAAATTAGGCGAGCACTCAGGGAAGAGAGGAGCCCGTGTGGGATGGGGGGGCAGAGGGTTTTACAGAGAGTAACTGACGATGCATCACCATGGACAGGAGCCTTAAGGGCAAAATACAGTGCTTGTCAGTTCACGTTTGTCTGCACTTGGAGAAGAGGCATTTTCAGGCTCTGCATCATGATAGCTGTAACAAGCTGAGTTGAGAGACTTCAATACATAGCCGGCTATGAGTGTGGACACTGATGAGAAAGCTTATGTGTGCCTACTCGCATTCATTTCATACCAGGAGACACTTAGCTCATTCAAAAATACAGCTGGCAAGATGAGCCTTTGAGAGTACAAAATACATATGAGGGTGTTCAGTTTTCGGTCAGGGTTATGCCATTTTTAATGGCCATATACTTACCCTGTCTGGTGCATTTATTCATTTTTGAGCCAAACTAGATTCAATGATTTTCATCATTTTTTTTCACCTCTGTTGACATTGTCTGACAAGACCGTTCAGACTCAGACTGCTTAGGAAAAATAAACTTTGGTGCCAGATTTTGAGCCATCAGCAGTGTTCACTCTCATCTTTATTCTATTATTCTGCTGCAAAGGAACTTTCAGCTCAGGAGCCACAATGGAAAGAAAACAACTCCAGTTCTTTTTTCTTTTTTTCCCCCCCTTCTCCTTTTTCCCATCTTGTGATCTTATCCCAGCTGGTGAGGGAGAAAATTCCCATGTGAGGCATGTGGGTGGAGCCCAATTGTGCAAGCTCCATGCTTGCAAAGCGTTTGGCATGGATCCGCTGGCTGGCTTTGTTTTCCATGGCCGGACACAGAGGGAAGCCACATTCAGCACATTAACAGCCACCACCTGTTGCTCTGTTCTACTTCACAGGAACCCTGAGGCTGGGGAATAGCACTGTGCTCTGGCCCTTGATCTCCAGGGAAGTTTGATGTGCCTGGGATGTGCATTGGTCCCCACATTTTTCTTGCTTTTGCAAGACATGGTGCTGGTGGGTTTGGGAGTCCAGGTGGAGAAGAGTCCTTGGAGCGATTTGAGCTGTGCTTTGGTGCAGGTCACTAGGAGGGATTTTCAAGCTCCATTTGAAGTGGCTCTCCTGAAGACAAACTCTTCTGGGCTAACTCACTGCAATCAGAAATTTCCCTGCCACAGACTACTTCAAAAATCCTAACTATGTCAAGCCTAAGTACAAGGAATAGCAAGAAAATGCAAAAATAAAGAATTTACTCACCTTGTCAGTGACATTTGTAGGACCATCACCAGATTTCTCCCCTCTTTGCACAGCACAGCTTAAATTGATCTCCATTCCTATGCACTTTCCTGTTCATATGTAAAGCACAAGGAGGAAAAAAAAAAGCAGCATATCACTAATGCAGCTAATTCTCAGTATCTTGAAGCAATTGACACAAGTACATGAATTAACTCATCACTTTATATCACATACTTGAGGTAAATGTGCTATTTGGAGTACCTCTTGGTAAGAATAAGCAATTTAAGATCCATTAGTATTTGGAATATTCTGTTTCATTAAAACCACAGTCATCCCTAAATGCAGATGAGTGGAGAGAAGCTATCAACCTCGTGGTTGTACTAGACAAACTTAAAGACACTTTCTATTACAGGGTGCTGTGAAAGGGTTTTTACACAAATACAAGCCAGGCCTTAGGTTTCCAAAAGAGGGTTCTCCTACCTTGGGTTGAAGTTTCTTGTAACTTTCATAAGTTTGAAAATTATAATGTGAGCAATTCTGGTGAACAGATTTTAAGCTTTTAATATAACACCAGAGTAGTTTTGCAAAGCACTATCTGCTATTTGCATACCAAAATTCATTCTCCTTTTTAATGGCCTAAGATTATGGGAAAGCTAGAATTATTTTTTAAAAGAATAAATGCATATCCTCTGTTTTCATTCAAAATTTCCAAATAAATCAGGGCCCCATTGCCCTGGGCTTGATCTGTAGAGCTTTAAGATCAAATCAGTTTCATTTATGATACTGCATTCTAACAAGTTTTATAAATAATATAAAAGCACCGGCTTCAGATTTTAATTAGGCTTGTGACAAATCTGTAGCACATTAAACAAAAAATATATTTCAATGATTTTTTGAATACTTACTGTACAGACCAAGGAAAAATCCTGAAAAACTTCTGGAAAAAAAGAATGTTCCTTTTTCAGTCACATTCAACCTTCAAGAAGTTCCTCAACTTAAAAAAAGCTATTTTGGTCTAAGGAGTAAAGGTAGAAATGTTACAGAAGTCACAGGAATTTCTGGAAAAACTAAATCCTTTCACTGTGCTCTGCCTAATTTAGCCCTAAGTCTTTCCCAAATGTTGAAATACACTTTCAGGGCCACAGCCCTTACAATTCCTACAAACCCGGAATGCCTGCAGGCGATGGCTGAGTGAGAGTCGGGCTCTGTTTCACTGCTGGGGAAGGGAGAGCTGGCTCCTGGCTAGCACAGAGCACAGCCTGCCTTCCACCCTTCACCAGGGGCCAGCTCAGCCTGCCCAGCAGCCCCTGACTGAGGAGCAGCTTCAGTTCCAGAAAAGGAACCGATCAGGGCATCGAGGCACAGAAGTGCACCTGTGGTGACATGGTTCTGCTGGGAGGAGTGTCCCAAGAGACTGCTGCCTCACCAAGTTCTTCCCTTGGAAGAAAAGTCACTTTCTCATTGACAGAATGTACATGATAAGACCTCATGTCCTGCTGAAATATCACTATAGAGTTACACTGAAGTCACTGTGACCCTGGCTTGTAGAATGTGGCAAAAAGAGTAGGTGTCCTGGCTAGGCACCTTAAGAGCATGAAATGTGTCCCATGACTGCTCTATAACCATTGCATGGCTTAGATTGATTCCAAAAGTTTCAAAAGCTAGTTTTATAATCAGACAAAGGGGCTGGATTCTGGTGAATCAGGATTAGTGTTCTGCAGCTGTAGGGGAGATAGTTTATAATTAAGCCAGCACCCTCCAGCAGATCTCAGCTGGAGGTACCAGCAGTCCTAGGCAAGAACTGGTGTGAAATCTGCCTTGCTTCCGGCTGAATAGCTCTGCTGGTGATGGGGAAAAGTCTCTGTGTTTCTATGGCTCCCACACAGCAGAAGCCCACCTAGAATACCTGAGCATGTGGACCTAATGCATCTTTATTTTCCTGCTTTTCATTTCTCTGCAAGATTTATGATTGTGAAAAAAAAGGAAAAAAGGTCTATTTACAGGAGTGGCTGCAAAGTTAACCATTAATTTTCTGCTCAAATGCATGAACACAGTGCAAAATGATCCTTAAATGACAGAGCAGAAGTTAGGTTAAATCTGAAATTTCTATGCTTTTTGCTTTTGTAGGTTACCAATCCATGTATTGACGTAATATCTGGATAGATCCTTGTCAGGAACTAGGCCTGGCCTGGCTGGATTTCAATAAGTTTGAAAAAACCATTGGCCTGAAATTTGAGGCTAAGTAGGATCTTCTACCTGACTCATAAGCATTCCACATCAATATCTCTGATAAATGTCTCAAGCATTTGAACACAGAAATAATACCAAGGGTACTTCCCTCACTGCTGAATCAAGCTGTGACAACAGATCCTGAAAGTGGTTATTTTTGTAATATTTTATCTGGTGATTGTCCTTTTTTAAAATGTCTACTAGCGAAGGGAAGAAGAGCAAAGTCCTTTCATGCTGAACAGGTTTCAGGGCAGTTGGGTGTTCATTTCCCTGAAGCTATGTAGTGTTTCTGCATCAGGGTGGGACTGAGGTCTGTGTCAGGCAAATTCCATGGAGATGTTATTTTTAAAATCATGTCTGCTGTTAGTTTACCCTGGCTGACAGAATTTACCCCCTTTCCCATCTCTGCATTCCTACGCAATCTGGCCTGCAATAGCTGAAATTTGATAGCACACACAGGTATAAATTTAGTCAACTGTTGGATTTTGGCAGTTTCTTGGCCGCAACCTGTGGAGTCCACAGGCCTGAAATGAGAGTGATGGAGCAGCTTGTCATTCCTAGAGCTCTTATTTTAGAGTCTCTAAAGTCAAGTGCACCTTCTTACCTTGTTGCTTCAAACTTGGTTCAGGTTTGAGAGAGATCTTGACAACTCTGAGAGCCATGGAATGTTTTAAAGTGATTAATAAGACTGCACACTTAGGGCAAAGGATGACTCCTGCAGGACTCTGCCTACATTTCGTGTTAGCATCAGATAACAATTCATCCAAGTAAAGTAGATAACTAGCAGATTTTTTTCCTACACATCCATAACAAAGTCTAAACAGCAGGAATAACAACAAAGTGCTTAAACACACGATATCTTCAGAACAAAACAGATTAAAAGAAACATTCTCTTAAAGAAAACAAACCTATGAATATTATATATTTGGAGATATATGCTTAGGTCTCCAAACCCCAATTTTACCTGTCTAAACACATGTAACATTAAACTGTCTCTTCATTTTCCCATGATCTGCTCAGCTGCCTGGGTGACACGTGCCCTTCCCACCTGCTCTCATCCAGGAGAGCCCATCCCTGTACATCTCAGTGCCATGACACAGGGGAATGTGCTTCTCCAGCCCCCTCCCAGGGCTCTGGGTATCAGGCCATGCCAGCCACATCCCCCAGTGGCCCCTGTGCCATCCCCTGTGGCCCTGGGCTGACTCTGTGCCAGCACGTGTCCGGCGGGTCCCGGCACAGGGGGGGATCCTGCTCCTCACAGATGGCTCGTGCCTGCTGTGTGCAGCCAGGGGACATGTACCACTAAAAGGCAGCATGTTTGGCTGCAGGCTGGCAGGCTGGCACACCCTGATCAGGCTGGGTAGGGCCACACATCCGTGTGCTGTTTCCGAGCATCGCTGCAGTGGTCCTCAGAAACAGGCTGGGCTCACTGCTGTGCCCTGTGCGGCTGTGCTGCCTCTTCCCATTTTATGTCCTCAGCATCTTTCCTGAGAAAACACCACTGTTGCTTTCCATGCCACCTGTGTAGTTTATAATTTTTTTTCTCTTCTAATGCATTTGTTTGCTGTAATTTTGGATGCATTTTCTCCCCTGCATGTCTGTTTTTTACCAGCAGCACACTAAGAAGACAGTCCTAGCCACTTGATAATTAATACTGGTGGCAAAGTTGTCCTTGTTTCCTTAGAGCACAAAGCTGCCTGTGATCACACTGGAAAAGACTATATTGTCAGAAATCCATTGTTGCTTTTGTGCCCCATATAGCATTTCTCTTTCTTCCCTGTGGGAATAGCAGCCACAATCAACAGTTACTTGGCCACAAACCTGTACAGCCCATGGGCCTGAAATGAGACTAATAGAGCAGCTTGGAATTCCTAGAGCTCCTATTTTAGACTCTCTCCAAACTTGAGTGGACTTTCTTACTTTGTTACTTCACACTCGGTTTTGAAAGAGATTTTGGCAAGAGATCCTGCATTCCCTTTACTGTGTGTTTGGAAGTGAAAGCACTTACTGTGATAGCAGCACTGCCTTACCCAAACAGGCCAAGAGATAGGGAACTCTGAGCTAGTCAAACTGCTGAGGTTGAAACAGATTTATGAAAAAATCTATATTTATTTATTTGTATATACATTTCCCATCCTCATTTTTCCCCCATTTGGTAACCTGATATTCATGCAAGTCTATTCCTTTGTTGAATTTTTGCTTCACTTCCTGTCAAATTATTTCATTTTATTTAACTTCACCTGTCAAAATACATGAGCTAATTCTCTCTGTGATGACCTGCCACTGCTTCTTAGTCTCCAGTGACAGGATGCAGCAACTGCATGCCTGCAAAGCCTGTGCCATGGAAATCACCTGGGCATCTTCACATACACACAAGCAGAGAAGACAAACCCAGCCTGAAATGCTTTAAACCAGCTTAGCTCTGCTCTCAGGTGCTGCCAAACCAAAAACTTTCTCTGCCCACAAACATGGTCCTTTCACACCTTTCATCTCTGGGCTGCCAAATGTTTAATGTGCAGAGTCTAACACAATGGACACCACCATCTCTCTAAGTTTATCCCTCACCTAAAACATGCTCTGGGGGGAGTTGTGTAGGGTTTTTTTGGGGGGTGAAACAACATTCTGGCATAATGCAATATGTTCTGAAATAATTTCTTATTCTATGAACTGACAGCATACTGCCTAACAGCAGCTGCAAAGGAAGGCACTCTCTGTAATACCATGGTATTTATTTTTATCATTTTTACAGCTTTGATGCTGGCAGTTGTAATTTATCTGACTTCCCAGTCAACGTGCAGAGCTACCATGGCCCCATGCCACCTTGCAGCACAGAAAGCCCTTGCCTGGCCAGTCCAGTGGCAGTCCAGCAAGTCATTACTTGCACTGGAAGTGGTGAAATGCAAAGCCAGAGCATCTTGAGTAAACAGATCCCTCTTTCATCTCCTCTACAGAAGTGGGTGAGTGAGAATTGGTGTTACACAAGGCTGCGTTGATGCTGTTCAAAGTGATGAGTTTTACCCTTAATGTTATACTGAGGGAGCCCATGTGGTGGCCAGTGATTGATTACCTTCACAAAGCTCATTTTCACTCAGCAGTGGTGAGTTTCAGAAGGGTGATAATAACAGATATCATTGCCTAAGTTCTTTCTCACAGGTTTTCCACTGTCCCATGGAAATCAAAAGGTGATTAATTCCTTTAACAGCTTTTGTGGAAGCTCAGGAAAAGTTGACATAAAGTGGAATATACTGCATATTTACCTGTGGGAGCCAAAGCCCATAATGGGTCTTTAATAATGAAAACTGAGGATACTACATCAGCAAAGAACTGGAAGAATGTCTGTAAAGAAATAGGAACAAGGCTCTCAGCAGGGATTCAGGACATCCACAGGAGCAGGAATGAACAGGAAGTCTGTGTCTACCTGTGAGCTTGTGTGCCTCAAGAAACAGAATCTGAGCTAGAGGCTTTGCAAGGATGCTTGTCTGACCTTGGAGAGGCAGGTTACGCAACCTGAATAAGAAAAAATAGACGGCTGATGTTACCTGTTAAAATTGGGAAGGTCTCCTCTTTGGGAGTTTTAGCTGAGGTTCTTCCAAGCATCAACTTTCCTAAAAAAAGGACAAAACAAACAGATTGGCAGGCAATCCCAAAGGGGTGAAGGAAACACCAGCTGGGGCAGTTTGTCAGGAGTGCACCAAAGCCCTGTGGTGGCCTGGGCAGGTGTGTGCCCCTGCCTGAGGGGTCAGATGAGCACCTTGCTCCTCCTCACAGGCTGTGCCAGCCACAGAGGCAGCAGGGCTGGGTGAGGGCATGTTATCCCTCATCCTCTCCCTCTTCCCCACGAGCAGCAGCAGCTGTTCCACCCCCTGCCCCTGGCTTGCCTCGCGGGGTGCGCGGTGTCAGTAGGAAATGGAAGTAATGAGCCTCAATTAAGCAGCTCCCCATACAGTCATGGATGAGCTTGTCCCAGCAAGAGTACCCAGGCCCAGGGACTCTGCAGGGTGGTTTTGTGATGTGCAGCTGGTTCAAAGCCATTTGTGGAAGGCTGAATATTCCTCCTCCCTGTGGGACACATTTGCCCTTTTGAGTGCCACACACACAGGGTGTAGCCAGGTGGGGGGGACACAATACACAGGATGTGAATGCCATCCTTTTTATATAGGTCTGGTTTCATACATGCCTGTTTACCAGGGTGTAAGAATAGACAAAGGGAGAAACAGTCTCCACCTTCATAAAAATCCCAAAGGCTTTGGCTGACATAACAATGGTTTGCTCCTGAAACAGGATTTGGGCACCATTTAGCTTTGCTCTCATTACTGTTTATGTAGGACAACACTTACCTTCACTTAGAGAGCCAGCACAACATTTTGTGTCTTTTCTTCTTTCCAAGTGAGTCGTCAGCGTGGGATTTACACGGTGGCCAGAACTTATGCAGCCTTTTCCCAGTGGGATGCTTCTGCAGTAATACACAGATCTGAAAAGATAAACCATTTATTCCCATTAAGAGTACTTAAGGAGTAAAAAAGAAAGAAAAAAAGTCTTGTTACATTCTGTATCATTACATTGGTATGTTGCTTTTGGGGTTTTCTCCCACCAGACCTTTTTTCTCCAGCTGTTTTTGTATGAACTGTGCTCCTAAACTTCCAGCCATGATGGAAAGGGGACATCAGCCTCTGCTGTCTCTGAGGTTAGGCCACAAAAACTTATTTCCTTCAGGGAAGCAATGCTGCTTTCAGTGGATTTCACACTTTTTGCAACAAGTGAGTCACCAAGTTGACTTTTGCTAAAAGAGCATACAGAGTTTGCAGAGCTGTGCATAGACAAGCTTGTACTCAGTGATTAGAGGAGCAACAGTGTTCACTGCAGAACAACATTCAGCTGGACAACTGCATGATAAAATGACCTGGGAGGGAATTTTGGAGTGGGTTTGGGGAGGAGATGAACCCCTTGCATGGTGGCATTCAGAGGTGATGGGAAGTTTAATTAATTCAAGGGTTCCAGGTATTTTAGGAAAGGTTTGTACTGACTGACAGGAGGACAGTGTTTGCATAATTGCCCAAGCACGCAGCCTTTGAATAATAATAATATTGCTGTTCTCTGAGATACACTTTGTTTTCAGAAGTGACCTGATATCAGCAGAAGCAAAAGACTCAATTTCACAGTTACTTCCAAACAAAAATAATTATGGGAATGCATGCAGCAATTAAATTTGTGCAATTTGTGCTAAGACACTAAACATTCCCTAAAGCTGCACAATTTCAACCATTTCAGATTGGTTATCCTCTCTATATCACTATTTAGGCCTGAGATCTCTTCTTCATTTGCTATAATCCCATTCTTTTGCTGTCTTCCATCATGCTAGAGATATTCTAGATCTTACACAATGTGTGTATCCAATAAATATAATTAAAATGCAACTACAACTATCTTTTTCATTTTCCTTATCACAAAAAAAATTACATATTGAACCCTAACTAACTTTATGGATGTGTTTCTCATTTTGAGTGTTCTGCAGCATCCACTGAAGACAAATAGGATAATTTCCCATGAACACAGCAAACACTGGTAAAAATTTTACAGCCGCATAAAAAGAAAGCCCATTTAAAAATTGCAGGAATGTGAGAATCTCTCTCACTGAAGATGTGCAACCCCCAAATCACTGAGGAACCCACTCATCAGCTTTCAACCTAACACCATCCAAAGAAAGAGAAGCTTCTTTTCTCTGTTCTGGCTTTATTTTGAGCTGCCTGGAAAACAGTAATTACAACTTATCTTTTCATACATTTGTTCCTTCCAAAAAGAGCAAACCAACAAATGGCCAGGCAAGCCATTGTTAAGCCCTGTTAAGCCATTTTTGGAGGATCACCTTCAGAGGCTCCTGAGATTTATTTGTTCATCTTATCTGGCAGTAGTTCATCAGCAAAGTATTTCTGAAAGAGCAACAGAGCATCTTTTCCTGGTGCTGTAAGTGGGAAAGCAAGCCCAGGTACCAGAGCTGTGTCCGTCCTCTTTCCTTTGTGAGTAGTATTAGCACCACAGGTCCTGGCAGGCTTGGAGAGTGCCACCACACTGTCCCTCAGCCAGTGGAGAAGGGTCTGACAGTGACTTACAGCCAGAGGGAGTGAGAGACAGCATTTACCTGGAGTGCTGAGCAGCCAGGGAAGGTGAGGGCTGTGATCTGTGTCTCTGCTCAGACCTTCCTGGCTACGTTCAGTTCCCACTGATACTTCCTGGGCTTCCACTGCTGTGACCAAGGGTGGCATGTGCACCTCCTCCACTCCTACTCTGTCCCTACAGAGGGCTGCAGGTGATGCTGCCCTGTGCCTCAAGGCTGAGGGCCAGCCTGCTGATGCCATTTATGCCACCCACACCATCGAGGAGGAAAATGGTGCAGCAGGTCTGGCCAAGTGTTTAGTGTGAGGTACTCTGTCAGTCATCTACTCAGCTTGGTTCCACTTCAAATCAGCTGGTAGGAAATGAAGGACAAAAAGAAAATATTTGGCAATGAATCCTCGTATTTTTTCCTTCTCCTCTGCATTCCTCACCCACCTTCATTTTGTGGCTTTGATGAAAAGAGCTGAAGAGAAAAAGAAACAGTTCGAGTCTAAAGCCATTTTTGATAATGTAAAGGCACAACCATTTATACTTCCAAGAATTCAAATCTGCAATTTCAAAATTCGGCCAATCACTTTTTTATCTGGTTAAATTAATTGTTAGGAAATTGTAAATAAGGATGACATGGCACCACTTAATAGGAAGACACTGACCTTTCCTCCATGGTTTATTACTTTCCTCTGGTCCAAACTGAAGTGAGCTTATGGTCTCAGCTTAGTTTGTCTCTTGCCATAAGAAGCAGTTTTGCTTTAGAAAAAGGCTCAGAAGTGGTATGAGGATCTCACTCACTTATTTCTCCTAGGAAATACATTCTCTTTTGGTCTCCTCAGAGGGATGTGTCTTTGTAGGCAGGTTCAGCACTGCCAGGGGAGGGGAAAACCAATAATTTCCAGCTTTATGATCATGGTTTCGGGAATCATCTTGGCTGGGCACTAGCATTAGTCTCTGTATATGTGTCTGAGGGAGGATAGGTTCTCAAAGTAAGTAAAAGGCAAATTCAAAGAAGAGAGTAATCTCTTCTTTATCCTCAGAGCGTAGGACAAGAATTGGGCTTACCTGCAGCTAGAGGTGTTAAGAGACAGCAAAGTTCTGTTTGAATCTTCTCAGAATCCCTGAGAATTTTCTCAGAATCCCTGAGAAAAACTGCCTGATGAAGTGTGGAGTGCCTGTTGGCAGAGGGGCTTGACAAGGCTCTGTTCCTGGGGAGATGCAGATATTGTTAAGGCCGGAATAAATAACTTCTTGGTAGACATTCCACCCCTGTGAATGACAAAACTGTTTTATTCACACCAGTTTTGTTTTGTTTCTGAGATCTTCTAACACCGAGAGCAGCGACAGAGTATCTCGGTTCTTCCTGCCACGTGTCACATGAGAGTACACCAAAGGCAGGAAGGAAAGCAGATAGGAAAACGTAGCCTCAGAGCATGAAACATGGAAAATAAGGATGTGCTAGTGGCATATGAGCCATCCTTCAGGCTCCAGGTGAAATCCTGGTCCTTGGCAGGCAGCTCCTGGGTGTGTGTGTCCGCCTGACACAGGAACAGCTGGTAGCACAACCAGCCCGCAGGTCATCCAGACAATCCAGGGCTCTCATAAACTTTATGAACTGTTCTTCAGCAACACCCAATAATTAAAAACCAATATGTTGCAGGTAACATGGGGAACAGCTGACAAAGACCAGGAGTAAAGACACCAGCTAAAAAAATGAACACAACAGGCTGAGAGAGGCTGGAATTCTGGAATAAGAAAGGCTCCACATGAACCTGCCAGAGTTGCATTTGTACACCGAGAACTTTTCATTTTAGTGCCCTTTTAGAAAAGCGGAAAATATCCACTAACCCTGAGAACAAACATATCATTTTAAAGCAGAATAGGCCTGTAAGACTTTTTAACACTTGTTCGTTGATTATATTAATGCCAGAATATATTAAAGAAGTGCAATATAAATTTGATTTTAATTGTTTTGTACACACACCAGTGAAAAGGAACTGATTGGATACAGTTCACAGGCAGTATGTTAATATGTTATTTTCATATGATGATAGCTTTGCATAATCTTTCTTTTTCCAAGATTTAGAAGAACCTGTTGTTAACCAAAGCACAGGAGAGAGGAAGAATACAATTTACATAAAATCAGCTACCCTACACATTAATTAGTAATGTGGCTGAGCGGAAGGTGTGTTCACTTAGTAGAAAGTACACTTTATAATTTATACACCAGCTGTTTCAGTGCTTTCTAGTCCATTTTCTTCCCTGCCTGCCTCTAATGAAATCGTGTTACTGGAGAATTGACTGGGGTGAATTGAGATTTTAATCCCATTGACGCTTCTCTATGGAAAGGCACACTGGTGGGAACTTTTAATGGAAGGTCTGTAATCAGAAGACACTTGTATTCAGTCCCTCACTATAATGACTCTCATCAAATGTTAAAGCCCAGGCAGTGTGCAGAAGGCTAGAATTTCAAGGTTTTTGACCAACCCCATTTGAGGCATTCCTCTGGGAGTGTGTGATTACTCAAGTTTAGCAGTTTATTGCCTCATCTTTCAATATCCAGTGAAGCACAAAATTCTCATCTAGGTTGCTCTTTTTACTTAAAGAACAGGCCAAAATAGACTGCAGAGCTACTAGCACTGTCATTGAGGTTAATTCTTGCTTCTCATTTAACAGGAGATCAATGAAAAAGCTTTAAAATATTAGAACACAAATGCTGCTTCTAAAATTGCTTAGCAGCCTTTGTGAAAATTCTGGTTTGCACCACACTTTCCCAAAACATGCTCACATTTATTTATTACCAATTGCTTTTTTAAGGCTAAGAGTAACATTAATTGAGAGGTGGTGCTGTTCTGCAAAGAAGGATGTAAACATGTATTAAAATCCAGCAGAGCGAACAGTCTTCCTATTCCCCAAACTTTGCAGCCAAGAAAAGTACAGTCATTAAAAGAGAGGTGGTCAAAAAGCAAACTGAACTGGGAGTTAATGGGACTCATTATGCTGGCTGCATGTTAGTAATGTCTCCTTCTCTACCAGAAAAACAAGCAGAAATAGACACAGAAAAGCAAAACGCACTTAAACAAATGCCTGTTAAAATCCCTGTGAGGAGAATGCATTTGCTCTGAACAGACACAAACACATCAATTAATACAGTGGAAGCCACTTATACAAATACATGTTAAGAAATAAACTGGAAAAATGAAGGAACTTCTGACAAAAGATGTCAGATGCTGTTGAAAGGAATAAATCTATTTAAAAGACAACATATTTTTCAAATGCAGCAAGTCAAAATAGAAGGAATAATAGGAAGAATGCCTCTGAACCATTAATGTTAAATAATAATAAAAAAAACCTTTCCCTTCCTTCTTCTTTTCCTCCTCCCCAAAAAAGGAATCAAGATGAGAGTTTCTTTAATAAGCATTTCTCTGCCAACTTAATGAATACATTTGAATGACTTTCCCTATTCCCTGTTCCTTTCTTATTGAATTGGTCAGACAAAGGTCTAATTTGGTAGGTTTTTTACTTAAAGGAGCTCTTTCTTTCTGATACTTCTTTCGGCCCAGCATGGGTTCAGGATTTTCCACTCCTTATGCAATTCACTCCCTCTGGTCCCTTTCTTATTTTAGTTATTTCAAAAAATGTTAGGATCCACTTGTTATTAGAGGTTCCTTTTTTATGGCCTCCAATCTGAATAGGTGCCTACATTCTCACATTCCCTGCAGAATGCATGGCAGTTATTGTATATGTGCTGTAATTCATACAGGAAGGATCACAATGTAGCTTTTCACCAGAATATGTTTGTGTACATTTTTCAGGGCTTGTTTAATTCTTATATAATTTCAAGGTTTAAATTATTTTATATGTCTATAGCTTTTTAGTGTGTACACTATGCAAATGGCTTTCAGGAGGTCTTTCTTTAGACTTTTAGACTCCCCACTCAAATTTGATAGATTAAAGCTTTCCAAGTGTCCAAATTTGAAGGGAACATCCAAACATCAGATTCCTTTAGAGTTTCTGTAGCAAGTAATGAATGCCTTTTGTTACATCAGCCCCAATTTTTCTGGGCTCTCTCCTGCTTCCTTTTTCCAGCCTCCTGTCCACTTCTTTGAGAGTTTTCTCACTCTCCACCCTGGCAAGCCAGCCTGTGCTCCCAAGCAGCTTTCTGCTGGTGTCCCTCAGGGGTACCGATCCGTACTTCAGTGATCTGCACACTCCACAAGCATTCATTAATTGAGCTCCTCAGCACCTATATTAGGCATGGAATATTACATCAGCCTGGCAGAGAGAGAGCTGAAACAGAGACAAGCAACTGAGTCACCCAAGGGCACTCAGAAAATTTGCTTGAGGGCCAGAAATCTCATTCAGGCTCTCATTTCTTAAACGCAGATAGCACTGAATAAGTTTCCTCAGTGGTCCTAATCCACCAAAAAAGAGCAAGATACAAATCCAGACATTCTGATGTTGTGCCTGACCACAAAATACCAGCACCTTACTATGTGGGCTATCTTTTCTAGCTCTGCAGAAGAAAACAGCTTAGCAACTAATAAGTAAGTCCATTAAAAGCGGATTAAGATTGAGGAAATGTGAGAGATTCTTTCTGTAAGGGGCAAGGAGGCTCCTGAGCACAGACTAGCACTCCACACTCACCTTTCTTATTGAAGCTGACCTAGTTATTAACTCTCCATTTTGAAAAGGACACACCAAAGAAAATGTGGAGACTGTTGTGAGATAAGAGCTGGTCAGAGGGGAAAGGAAAAGATGTATCAGCACAATAAAATAATTGGCCAGGCAGTAGCATTGCTGGAAAGGACTGAAAGGAGCCCTGGATCATGAATAGATCAATGAATCAGCAATACTGTTACCAAAACTAAAGAGTGAGAAGTTTGCAAGCTGTAAATAGAGTTGTCATGTAAGAAAGGAAGGGGAAAAGGAAAATATGTTCCAATTAAAAAAAAACCAAAAACAAACCAACAAAAAACCACCCCAGGGATAGAAAGCATGTCCAATCTTTCAGGCTTCTTCAGCACCATCTCTCTAGGATGTTTATAGCATCTCTCTGCCCTTAGGTAGATGTTGGTTAGGGGCAATCTGGATCACCAGACTAGAACTACAGAAAGAGTGAAGAACTCTGTTTCCTGATTAGAATTCAATCATAGGCATCTACACATTCCACTCTTTCTGTAGTGCCTTCTAAATGTGTCTGTCACAGATTAATCTGAGCATGTATTATTCTAAAAGATAAAAAGCTATAGATCCAAATATTTTGTTTTGAAAATAAAAACCCCTCAATTTTTGTTTCAACCAGTTTACATTTGTTCACTTTTCTTGCTTCTGGTGCTTTCTTTATGAACACGTGGAGTGTGGCAAATTTTCCCTGGAGTAAAGACAGCAAAACTCCAAATGTGGTGGAGACAGAAGATATAAAGAAGTACTCACATGATGGAAATGTGTCTGTCTTGAGTTGGTTCTCCTGACTGTTACTAAGGCATGACTGCCCATGTGCTACTTGAGCTGCAAAATAGAGCAAAGAGAGTTACAGGAATAACAAGACCTGCTGCTTCTAACAAGAATATTGCTGTTTATAGCAGGGAAAGCCCTCTAAAATACATTTGCACAGCACTTAGCACAATGAGCCCTGGTCTTCAGTGATACAACAGTAATAACTGTCAATATCACTGTTTATGGACATTTTCTCTTTTCAACAGCATAAGGGTGCTTTTCTAATCCACAAAGGCTATAAACTTGAACTATTGCACCATTTCTAAGGGCAGAAGTGAGACCAGAGATCAGGCAGATGAAGCGTGTCTTTTGTGATTTATCTGCTCTCTGCCACCTCCACCTTCTTTCTGCAGTGAAGCCATAAGGAGGGGATCATCAGTGCTTAACTCAAATGTAAATAAGTATAACATCTTCTGGAGACCCAAGCAGTAATCCCATTCAGAAATACATAAAAATTGCTATGACTGGGGAGTACAAGCCATCTACATTTCCTGTATAAGGCAGCTGTAGGGCAATTTAACAGGGAAAGTACAGCTTTTGTTCTGTGAAAAATCAAACTAAGATAAACTAAGAAGGAAACACAGACATCTATGGTAGGAGACAATCCCACAAATCCCAGGGGACAGTGCAGCCAGCCTGATGTGGTACAGGTCTTCCCCTCCCTAGACTAGAGCTACGGAGTCCATGGCATTCATGAATTTTTTGGCTTCTGTTAATCTCTAGTGGTTTAATGAACCATATGTTTTTTTCCCCAGGACAGGCTGCCTTCCACAGCATGGTCCTAAGGAAAGGATGAAAAAAATTGGAAAAAAATCTAAATCTAGTGGTGCAGTTCAGAGAGAAAAGGCAAGTCAACAGTCACAGAAGAAAGAAATGTCATTGAAATTTTGTTGTGTTGAATCACTTAAATGAGATCATAAGCTACTATAATATATTGATTTTTTTTTGCATTTCCTGGGAGGATGCCATTTGAAGGAGACAAGGTGCTTTCTATTTGCTTTTAGGCATTATTTAACACCAAGTTTTACTCTCCCATGTAAAAATTGAGTTGTGTGCCGGTAACTTGATGAGCATACTTTTGTTGTATTCACAGGGATACAAAATGGTCACACAGCTCAGAGCTCCATAATGTACAGTAAGTTTTCTAATAAATTCCTATGACATATGAAAAATAGTTTTGTATGTGAATATCTTCAATAGATTGATCTAGTTTCCCTTCATATTTTATGACCATGTATGTTTAACAGGGAAGGTGCTTATACTGACAGTATTTTATACCCTTTGATATATTTGGAATTTGGAATATACACAGTAAATATTCCAGATGCAACTCCATGGTTTCTTACAGGAAACAGCAATAGCAGTGGCAGTTACAAAAGTGAATGAAGCAAGGAATAGGTTATTTCTTCCCTGCACAGAACAGAAGATAACTGCTTTTTCCTCTGCTGTTTCTTTGAACTTTCAATAATGAAGATGCCCATGCAAGTCAAACACATAGCATAGAAAGTTTCAACTGCTTGGGCTATAGCTGGCTTTTCCCCAGGAGTTTTAGTACCAAAACCATCCCTTTTCTGCAAAATTGTTAGTCCAGACTTTCATGATTTGGTTTGCTTTCAGCAAAGGCTGTTCTTTCACCTGAGCAACACAGCCAAAAGAGGATGAAGTGCACGTGGTGTTATTTTCCACATGAATCACTGACATGGTGACTTAATTTTCAAAGGGGATGGAAAAGCAACACTATGAAATCTAGCAAGATGGGCAAAGAAATAGAAATTTGCAAAGACCTAATGAATAACCCTTCTGCAGATAGTGACTAGTGCAGGAAAAATCTGATGGCTGATGTTTTGGACCAAATGACCTGCAATCATGAATTCACAATATTAAATGCACTGGAGATTTTTACAGTGCCCAGCCGGTAGATAACTTCCAGATAAGGTATATTTGTCCCACCATCAGTAGACCGACCACTTTGAGAACTTTAGCTAAGCTGTAAGCAGAACTCAATCAAGATCCATGTGATCTAACAGGAAGGGAAAAAAAATAAAAATAAGCATCATCAGTTAGCCAAAAGGTAACATGTGGCCTATTGAAGGAGGGTAATGTAGAATAGGCCTAAATCATGCCCCACTGCTTTTGAAATACCTGTCCTCAACTGATCTGGGGGATGATCTGATTGCCAGAAGCGCCTTTTGAGTTTTGTCCCTGCAGCCTGGTCTGTGCCACAGTGAGACCAGAACCTGCAGAACCAGAACCAGCACCACATTTTCCTTGGGAAGCTGTTCTGTGTGCCCATTTTCCTTGAGAAGCTGTTCTGTGTGCCCAGACATTTTCCTTGGGAAGCTGTTCTGTGTGCCCGGACATTTTCCATAGGAAGCTGTTCTTTGTGCCTGCACATTTTCCTTGGGAAGCTGTTCTTTGTGCCCAGACATTTTCCTTGGGAAGCTGTTCTGTGTGCCCATTTTCCTTGGGAAGCTGTTCTGTGTGCCCATTTTCCTTAGGAAGCTGTTCTGTGTGCCCAGACATTTTCCTTGGGAAGCTGTTCTGTGTGCCCATTTTCCTTGGGAAGCTGTTCTGTGTGCCCAGACATTTTCCTTGGGAAGCTGTTCTGTGTGCCCATTTTCCTTAGGAAGCTGTTCTGTGTGCCCAGACATTTTCCTTGGGAAGCTGTTCTGTGTGCTCATTTTCCTTGGGAAGCTGTTCTGTGTGCCCAGACATTTTCCTTGGGAAGCTGTTCTGTGTGCCCATTTTCCTTGGGAAGCTGTTCTGTGTGCCCAGACATTTTCCTTGGGAAGCTGTTCTGTGTGCCCGGACATTTTCCATAGGAAGCTGTTCTTTGTGCCTGCACATTTTCCTTGGGAAGCTGTTCTTTGTGCCCAGACATTTTCCTTGGGAAGCTGTTCTGTGTGCCCATTTTCCTTGGGAAGCTGTTCTGTGTGCCCATTTTCCTTAGGAAGCTGTTCTGTGTGCCCAGACATTTTCCTTGGGAAGCTGTTCTGTGTGCCCATTTTCCTTGGGAAGCTGTTCTGTGTGCCCAGACATTTTCCTTGGGAAGCTGTTCTGTGTGCCCATTTTCCTTGGGAAGCTGTTCTGTGTGCCCAGACATTTTCCTTGGGAAGCTGTTCTCTGCACCCAGAGAGCTCCCACTGAGCTCAGCCCTCTTGCAGCCTGTCCCAGCAGGCTCTGGCTAACGGAACCAGCTGCTGGAAGCGAGGGACTGGGTGCAGAGTGCTCTGGCAGGAGAAGTGCCAGGTGCCAGGGCAGGAGTGGCTCCCAGCAGGCACCCCAGAGGCCCTGGGCTCGTTCAGTCACTCGCGAGTGCATGGTTACCAACAGGGCCGCGACCGCGGCGCGGGAGCCGAGCTACTGTTATGTGTTTACACTGGATGGAAAGTGGATCCATGAAGCAGCACATATGTTCCTCTGATAGTCGTTAAACAGGGATTTGACTGCAGATCTTCTGGGAGAAATCTAGCAGGAAAGAGCTGAGTATCTGCCTCAGTCTTGGCATGCAGTAGTGCAGCTCCATTACCATTAGGGAATTCGCATATGTCTGGAATTAGGCACACTGGCAATCAAGCTACTTCTTTACAAATAACTAAGAAAAGGGAACAAACTGTTTGTTATCAAATTGATTCAGGCATCTGGGACACAGTGGGTGAATACTATTGATTATTTTCATTCAGGTTTTAAAGTGAATTTACTTTGGCCGACTGCTCTCCTTTCATATTTACTTGTCAAGAGCAGTCGGGTGATCAAGTTTTACTTACACAGATGTGACCTTGACCAAGTCCTTTTACCCTTTGTGCTTCAATTTCCTCCTTTTCTCTTACCTGTCTCAGTTTTAAACTCAAATAGATTGCATCTATCAAGGTCTACACCTTAATTAATTAAGCACATTGGGCCCTGTCTTCTCTGGGATCACTCCACACAACTCTAATACAAATCAGAATAACATTAAATTGCTCAAAATGTATTTCCAAGTCTCATATATGAATGATGTTAGTGGAAAAGGATTTTGAAATTCAGAGGTGACATTTGAGCCAGATGCACTTGCCTTCTCGCTCATCCAAACACATAACCCATCTGCCCAGTGGTGGTGAGTCTGTGTTGCTCAGTGTGGGATACTTGCATCAAATTACTTCCCAGTGGGATTGAAAAAATAGGACAAAAAGCGTTCACAAAATATTTACAAACCTAAAGCCAGCATAGAACCACACTCTGATCTGTTCAGAAAAATTTCAAGAGCAGGAAAAAACCTAACTACTTTTATCTGATATATTACATGTTCAGTTGCACCTCAGTGCTTTTTAAAACTGCTTAAGCAGATATTTTATGAACAGGAGTAAAAACTATAATAAAAAGTTTTCTTCTTCATTCCTTTGTGATTAGACATGTATGTGGCCTCTAGGTCTCTTGGTTACAATGAGCTGAGTGTGTATGACTTTTGCCTCCTTTCTTCTTTGGCTCCGTATTTTTCCACACATTTGCAGGAATTAAATAGCTTGGAGACCTCTCCCTCAGCCAGCTTTGCTGAGGCTCTACGAGAGGTTCAAGACTGAGTGGAGCCTCAGGGAACATACCTGTAGAATCCATATTTCCAAGGAGCTCTGGCTGTGGCCTTGCAGAAGCTGTTCTGCTAAGGGCACAGGGCCAGCCCCAGTGCCAGGCACAGTTCTGCTCCTATAGCTGTAGGATGTCAAGCACAGCTATCATTTCTTACAGCAAAGCTGCTATCAGCAGCATCCCTCTTCACCACAGGACAAGTGAGAGGGAGCAGAGATGCAGAGAAGGACGGTAGCTTATGCCTCTTAGGGAACAACACCCAAAATGTGCTTTTGGGTAGCACAAAGGGCAAAAGCCCTTCTGCAAAGCAGCTGCTCTGCAGAGAAGTCTCTGAGCACCCATTCCTTGGCACTTACCACTTCCATGGACAGCCAGTTCAGCTTCCTAGACTGCAAATTCCAGGGTCAGAGAGAATACAAAGTCCTGAAGGGTGGCTGACGCTGTATTATTTAAACTCTTGACAAACAAGAGCCAGATTCTCAGCTACTGTAAACTGAGAACTCACTCACTGAACTCACTCAAGGCAGGTAAACTTAAACCAGCTGAGGATGGTTTAACCAATACAACTTCTGAGTGCATTTACTCAATAGTGAAAAAGAGGGAGAAATGTGCTTGGTTCTTGGGGCATATCTGGTTTGTTTTCCTGGGTTTTGTGTTAGCTTTTCTTGGAGTTTTTCTTTTAGGAAAGAGGAGTGAAGTGAGAGGAATTGTGTTTGGCCTGCTTGGGAGTTGCAGAGCTGAAGCTGGGAAGCAATGCAAAAGAGCACTTTAATAAGTAGGGAGTGCCAAATGAAATGCTGGTTTTTCTACTGTGGATGAAGAAAGCTAAATACAATATTCACGTTACCTCAGTTTCTTCCATTGCTCCAGACAAAACCATTGCCAAGACAAAATAACCCCTCTGCTATTGCATAAACTCTTCATGTGCAGTTATTTGTACTAGCCAAACAGAAAGAAATTAATCCCATTTTGAGTGCTGAATATGTGGCCAGAGATTTCATTATATTGTTACCATTTGGGACAAATATGCAGGAAGAAAAGAACTACTCTGCTGGGTTTCAAACTGAAATGTACATTTAAAATTTAGTTTGTGACTTTCCAGTGCCATTGTGAGTTTTTTTTCCCTGATGTTTCACCCTGGAGGCATCATGATGTGAGTTCAGCAGGCAAGATGCTGCCATGACTTATACCCCATCAGATCAAAGGCATTGCATGGAGTGCCAGGGATGGATATGATTCCTTGGACTAATTCTATTATTATAACTCCACTGACTTCAGGGCGTTACACCAATGATGAATTTGGCTCATCACCCGGCAAATGAAGCTTAGCATCTTTTGTTCCAAATCTTCCTTTCTATGCACCTCCTCTGCTACCACCTGCTATTACTCTTTGGGTATGTTTACACCACATATTGCAAACAGCCATGAACAAGCTCTGCCCACGCTCCAATCTGACAGAAGCCATGTGATTGCACTGGCACCAAGCCTGAGCTAATAATCCCTCATGAGAAGGATTTTTTTCAGTGAATAGCACGAGCACGATGAGTGTACATCTATCCATACAGTATCAACATGCCCAAAGACTAATCTATGCTGGAAATCTCTTTACAGGTCTGGAATCTTCTCTTTCCCTCTTTCTTTTTCCCATGTCCTACAAAGAGATCTTGCACTCATAATCCCCACAGTCAGAAAAATGCTTCTGAGTGCTACAGAGAATTGCTGCCTTCACTTGTTGGTGCAGGGCCCTGCTAGGACAGCTCAGTCCTAGATACTAAGCTTTCTTCTCTACCAGTTTAAACAGGTTTTTCACCCAAAGAGCTGACAAAATCATACCACATCTGCCTCCATTTCTTTCTACTGCTGCATTACTTTCCTTTGCCTTCTGCACCAACATCACTAAGGATTGTTGATGGTGCCCCTCCTGCATATGGCTCATCCTCCTCTTTGCAGCAATACCTATTGAATTTCCTGGGTTCATCTTTTGTTTTCCAAGACCTGGGAGAGCATTCCTTGGGATCTCACTGCTCCACCATATCCCTGCCTTGCACTGTTGTGAGGATAACCCTGTAAACACCATGACTGGGCCTCCACAGTTGGAAGGGAACAGCCAGACCCAAGGCCTCGTGGTGTCTGTGAGGAAGTATCACATAATTTTCATCTCTTGAAACTCATTTCCTCTGAGGTAGGGAGCAGCTGGATGCTACATATTTTCAAAAAATAAATCTGCCTAAATTTTTCACTTTACTTTTGTTATCAGTTTAAATGAACGACCACAGACCAAGAAATTTCAAGTCATTATCCCCACTCCTTGATGGTTTCCTACACAACATTCAGTCACACTCTCCTGACTCAGACACTTTGGATTGCTTTGCAGGTACACAGAAGCAGAATGACAGAACTCTCATGGTTTCACCACCTTATAAACTCAGGCTCTGCATGTACATTCCCATTTCTCTGCATTGCTCAGTAATATGAAATTCTTTCCTTTATCCCAAGTACAGGATGGAACCAGGAAACAGTTCCAGGCCAAGAGGCACTTATTTTTAAATCAATGATTTGCATTATTTTTTGCACTAATGGAAGCCAAAAGAGAAGCCACCACTGATTTTCCATAAGCTTTACATTCACTGATAGCTCTACAAAAATTTGGCCGGTAAAGAAAAGATCCCAAATGAAACAGAACCAGAAAAAGAATGTGGCTCAAGAAAGAAGAGCCAAGTGTGTAGAAGCATATCAAGAAGATAGAAATAAGATAAATATTTTTCTTTCCTCAAATCCAACAATGAAAATATTCTGAAAATTAAGATATTTTTGGCATATTCATGGCCACATTTACTGTTCTTTCAACATCTTTGTCAATATGAAAATGTTTTAAGTCCAGAGGATACAGTATCACTCCATCTTTTTTCAAATCTGAGACTGCTAATAAAAGACCTTGTAAAAGTTATGTGGAGTTTGTATTGGCAAAGGATTAGAGAGATACCTTTCCAGAGCTTAGCAGTAGCTCATGAATTGTCCATCGATGCAGGCAAAGGGAGCCAGAGAATCCAAATATCACTCCACACTCTACAACCTGCATTTTTTCCCATGGGCTGCTGTTTCCAGTGAACAGCTCCACTTCTCAGTGATGAAGAAAAATGATTTAAAAGCCACTTGATCTGTGTTGTCTCCATTCAAAAAGAATCTAACCTGATTTATTGTTCCTCAAATGGCTGAAACACTACTTTGCTTAATGTCATTAAAAACCTGATATCGGCACCCAGCCCTAATAAAAGCATCAGGAACATGGTAGTAACCTACCCAGAAAAGCAAAATGAAGCTGTCATTTTTCAATATAATTAAACCTGGTTTCAAAAATCCAAAGGTCTGTAATATGAATTACACTAATTACTTCTTGTGGTTTAAACATTGATTCCAATGTTAAATTTAATGGACTTAATGGATGTTGCTTTTCCCATCAGACTGGTGGCCGATGTTTGTCTTGTTTCTTGACCACTTATAGATTTCTGCTGACCCTTTAAACATATTACAATCGGCAGCCTGCTCATTCTTCGTGCATGAGAGTGCTGCTATTACTTTCCACGGATAATCCCAGCTTCCATGTAACCTGTCTCTCGGAGTTATTTTTGGCAGCCAAAAGCATACATACCCCAGGAAATAGAAAAAGAGATCATTGGACTAAATTTTCAGAAATGTGCAAGCAATTAATTTTGCCTGGGCAGTATGTGAAATCCAAACAAACATTAGGAAATAGCAAAACGTGCAGAAATTCACAGAGCTGAAGTGCTGCTGTTTGCCGCACACCAGTCCCTTCCCTGCATTTCTCCATTGCTGAGCAGAGTCAAAACAGAGAAGCAGGGATGCTGAACCTAGTCCTGAACTCCAACTGGTGTTGGAATCAGAAGCTGCTGGAATCTATGGAAAAAAACTTTGGAACCTGGTTCCCTCTTGAACTTTCTTCTTACCCGGAAAACACCAAAAGGAGTGCTCGGGTTGAACAAATAAGAAATACATTACAAATAATAAACTCTGGGCTTTCTGTTGACATAATAACAGAACCCCCACAGATTTCAAGGGGAGTCAGATGAGATACATTTCGTGTGTGATCAATGGCAGAAAAGGACCAGCTCTGGTTTTGGGCTCACACCCAAGAGACATTACCCTGAGAGAGTAATGTTCAATGCTTTGATTCTCTTCAGGGGTTGGAATTAATCAATGTTATGTCCAGGCAAGATGATGTGGCTTGTTCTACTGTTGAAAACACAAACAAAGTCTGAGTTCTCAGATCACAGAGTGTGCCTTCATATGAATTTTTAAGGTTCCACTTGGAAGAGAAGGACTAATCCTGAAGATCCAGGTGAAAATAATGAGGAATACTGAATTCTTCATATGCTGGGAAACAAAGCCATTTTCAAATAAGTCCATAAAGAAAGAACTTAGGAGAGGATTTTCAAAGTACCTAGTGTTGAAAATCTTGTTTTCCTAATACATCACAGCTGCTGAAGGCATCCTAGGCTAAGGTTGAAACAACAGCAGAATGCCTGTTTTCCCACCAAACTGTTTTTACATCTGTTTTCCACAGACAAGGGAACATTGATACCCAAAAGGAATCAGTACTTTGAGATATTTGCACCATTTCTTCTTCTGCAGCAGAAACTCTAGATGCTGCATGAGAGGTAGTTGGTAACAATGGAAGAGAAGTCCACAAATATCTATAAATTCATTCTATCAGGACACCTACAGCTGCAGTAAAGTCAAGTAGAAGAATTTGCTACAACCAAAGAACTGCCATTTGTGTCTCAGGACAACAAAATTACTACACACTTATCTATGGCAGTCTTGTTACAGTGGTGATGCCAGGGGGGAATCATCATTCAGGAAAATGATCTTCCTCTTTCTCTCTGTTTGTGGTACATTCCTGAGCAAAGTTGTGCTGCTGTATTTGTCACTGGCTGTGCCTGAAACTGTAACTGGTCTGACTTTTAAAATAATAACATTAGCACTGAGGAATCCTGCCAGCACCCAAAAGACTATTTCTCTCCATGGCCTAAAACATCTGTGCATAAGTAAAAATATATATATAATCCATATGTGGATTGAAAGATTTGACAGAGTCAAAACACACAGCTCTAGGAAAGCCTTGTGATGTTAAGGGCCAAGCAATCAGCATGTATAAACTTGCATGGTTTCATGACACCAGCGATGCTCTGCTGATTCACATCAGCTCAGGAGTCTGGTCTCATAAGTATGTTTTTCTTCCTGCATGGGAATTCACTCAGCCCAGAATTAAAGAGTATAACATAATCCTTAAAGAAAAGGGAGAGGATTTTTGGAGAGGTAATTTAATTCTTTCAATTTAGGAATTCAAGTCAAATTACAACACACTGAGGATTTCATACGCAAATCCCGCTCAATAGGGAAAACTTTTCTAGATGTTCAGAAAGGCCTTTGGACTGAGCTGCCAGCACTGGCCTCCTGGCCAGGGTCTAATGAGAGGAGACAGAGCATGACCTATTATGTCTCAGAGTTGGACTGGATGGAGACTTCTGGCAGGTGTGTACTGTCATGTGAAGCCCCTATGTAAACTCTGCAGTTTTATGATTGCATAAAACCTTTTTATAGCCAGAAGGTATTTGAGTTCATAACACGTGCCTTTGCAGACTAGATAGTAATGGAATTCTTGATTATTCTATCTCAATATCAAGATGCAAAGATGACAGGTTAACAAATCCTTGTCCTTTCTGAGGTAACTCTGTAAGAAAATAATTAGGCAATGGAAATAGCTGGAGAAAACGGTTCTCCAGTCATCATTACTGGTCACAGCCCAAAGTCAAACATACCCAGCCATCAAAATTCCATTCTGTTTTGACACTGGATGAGGAAGACATGTTGGTCTCATTACTCACTGAACTTTCCTCCTTTCTAGCAAGTATTGGCTCCTGCCACCACGTTGCTTTTCAGAGCTGCTCAGATAATTTTCTAAGCACATAATGCAGTTCCATGGGTTTAACCTTCCTTCTCCCCACCTCAGAGCTACATGTTTTAACCAGCCCATGGACTTGCCTGGAGTCTTTTCTCTGGGAAGACAGCAGCTCCTCATTCCTCATTCCTGGCAGGTCTCCTGCCCAGGGGAGCAGTGCAGGTGCTCATGACCACCTCTTCATGGCTGCATCCAATTTCCACATTGCTTCCTCCCATGCAAACTGCAGACAGGTGCCCTGGAAAAGGGATGCTTGAGCATTCACTTAAGGCCACCCCTGAGGTAAAATACATCCCAATGGAATAATGCTTTGAAAGGACAGACACTTGATGTGCTCCCAGCTAAAGAGTAAGGCGCAGGCAGCTGAGGCTGGCCCAGGAATTGCTGTGGCAGCCCTGCCCTCACCCCTGGAACTACTTGGAGTCAGAGCCCTGCCGCTTTCTCACTTTTGCCTTACTCAAACAAAGTAACTAATACCATGTTTTCTCATCTCCTCGGGCATGAGGGAGGACAGATTCTTTAAAATAATGATTCTAATTCACAGAACTTAAAAATAGGCTCTTAACTCTATATGCTGGCATCTAAATAAAAGCAGCCTGACTTTGAGAGGTGCTAAGCATTTGCACCTCCTAGCAATGTGTACACGAGCTGTTTTAAAGATCTCCAAAGATACAGATTTTCTTCCCTGCCAATACCATTTCTCTCTCCTTCAATATAATTTTATAGGCCATCCATTTTGACATTACATCAAATTAACACTAAAAACACACCTACCACTTTGGATAGAGCTTTTGAGAACTCACTCTTCCCAGCACACAAGGCAGGGTGCCTACTTTGTGTTACAGACAAGTTCACATTTAACTTTGAACATTTGCACGAGTCACGGAGAATTCATTTTGACTTCTGTGTTGTCCTGAACAATGACATTTTCCTGAATCAGGGACAAAGAAAGTCATTGGAAAAGCAGTGACAGCCGAATAGATCATGTTTATGCAGTTTAGCAGGGGCATCTGTTTCTCTAAGTGAAACCCCAAAAGAAAAATAATAACCAAGAAAAAAATTTATTCAGTAAGATTTGAAAAAAAAAATAAAACCAACCAAAACCAGAAAAATTTCTCCTGGCTCCTCCTGACAAATTAGCCTAAGGAGTCAGGAATGCTAAAGAAAAGGGAGAGTGCATTGCTGTGAACTTGTCTGAGCTTTTATATCTCTTCCATTAGGTAATTTTCAAGTAGTGTTGATTTAGCAGTTTCAATTTCATTCAGAAGAGGCTAAACAATGTTAGATGTTCAAGTCTTCCTTTCAGGTTTGCTTTACAATTCACTATTGCTCTTTCTACTCTTAAGCCTGTGCTCCGATATAGAAGCAGTTATATTTTCCTTATTAAAAATGTACAATGTTTCAGAAAATTGAAATAGTTTTCAAAATTGTCTCCCACTGGTAATTCTGCATTTGATTGTCAAAAATGTTAATCTTTTCTCAGGCCTGAAATTATGAGCCAGCTTTATTGGTCAAAGGCCATAATAATTTGAGCTCTTATTTTATAAACTCATTTCTGCCGAGTGATATCCTGATAGGAGCAAGAATAATAAATCACAAACATGTCCCCCAAGATTGCATTGTAAATGTCAAACTAGACAGGAAATTGTAATTAAAGAAAGGAAATTGCTACAAAGAAGCACTTGATTTTAAAATGAGCTAAGCACAGAATTTTCTAAGCATTTAATTATAGACCAATTTCAACTGACTGCTTTGCTTTTGCAGTCATATTTCTTATTATAACTCTTCTACATAATAACCAAATCTCCGTGCTTATGCTGGTCAGGAGCATTACCACATAACACTGCATAAGCACAGGGATTACCAACTTTACAGGAGCCATTTGCACGTTCTAGTGTGATGGACAGCACTATCAGGTTTTTGAATCAGTGACAATCTGATTTTAGCTCCACAACCAAGTGGATATCATTTCATAACAGCGACCGCACCTTTTGGCACCTCACTCTTAAACAAGCAGCAGGACCAGTTCTGAAACACCTGGACTGACAAACGCCTGGATGAGTGAATAATGTGGTCAGGGACAGACTCTGCCACCACAAAAAAGGCTGCTGTGGTTCCTATCAATCCAGACAGGGCCTTCCAGTGCCATCAAGAAAAGGTGCTGTTCACTTCGTCTCCAATGCATATAAGCCAGACAAGAAAGGATTTAGGGAAGAAAACAATATGTTCTAGCAACACTAGTCTAGCAAACCACTTAAATATATGGGTTGTTGTGCACTGAGCAACTCAGGGCAGCTTTTTTGAGCCCTAAATTCTGCTATTGACCGTTTGTTTTTTACTGATCTTCTGTTTCAAGAGAGTTAACAGGCCTTAAAACCCCTTCTTTCCATCTTCTCAGCCAGACCCAGGAGTTAATCCTCATCTTCCCAACCATCTTTTTCTGCTTCTTGTCAGTACCACAGTGGTGTAAGTGGTAGGACTGAAGTGCACAGCTCTCTTTTTCTTTAGCATAGCCTAAAACTATTGGAAGTAAAATATACTATATACCAGCACACTGTATCTTTTTTGATTTGAAAAGACAGATATGCAGAAAAACTTTTCTACAAGACTGAAGCTGGAAAAAATCCTGTTACATTGAATCCTCATTAGGACCTAGCAAAATTCACTGAAAACTTGACACTGCATATTTCCAACTAGTGAGGAATAAATCAAGATGCAGATGGGATCATTTGCACCCATAAGCTCACTGCAATGGAAATATTATGCTGCTGCAGGAGCAAGATGGAATTGGATAAAGCCTAGTCAACTGGCAAATACTTACCAACCACAGAATTTACTTGTTGCCTTGTGAATCAATATAATGACCTAGAATTTAACTACTCAAACATTTAGGAGAGCAAGGTTAATAGAAGCATTCTGATCTTTTACTTTCCTAGGGAATAAAACCCATTAGACTGGATGAAAACAGTGTCACAAGAGAAACAGCATTTTCTTCCAAGTGTGGGTATGTAATTGTGGTGTAATGAAGCCATTATTTGGCACATGGTCTAAAGACCCCTCAAGCAGGTTACATTCTTAAGGATAAAATGCATAGGAACACATTCTGTGTGTCTGATAAAATTGATGTCCTGCTGTCCAGCACAGCTTACTTTCAGATTTCATCAGCAACCAGAAGTCAGTTGGAATGAGAGAAAGAAACTGCTCTTCTCAAAGGGAAAATTATGCTAGTTTGGCTGGAAAGAGGTGTAAAGAAATTGAGTCCATCAAAAATATGTGTCTTGTTAAGAGAACTTACAAAAAAAAAAAATCAGTGTGAAAAAAGCAGTGAATGTTTTGAGGTTGTTTTTGTTGGGAAGAACTATTGAATTCAAACTAAATAAAGATGTTGTGGGTCAAGTAGTGTGCATCATCTGTGGGATAGGATTGTACAAAAAGGAGAAAATGAAGCATCTGTGAATAGATAGGTGCTAAAAAATAGAGCAAAAATAAGAGGAACCAATAAAGGAAGAGTAAGTCATTGTGGGAATCTGTGTGGATGAGGATACAGATGGAGAAGACCAAAAGGTCCCATAAGGAAACAGAACATTTGAAGAAAAGATTCCATGGAGAGGCAGAAAACCCAAAAGGAAGAATGAAACATTTGGTTTAATGAAACAAAAAGAGAAGAGAGGTCCTATCCTTTGGTAAGGTGTGCAGCAAAAAGGCCGAATTTGCCATGGTGCCAGCCAGCAGGGCACATGGAGGGGTCAGCAGGAGTGACAGGCTGTGCCTGACAAACCCACTCTTTGCTGGGGTCAGAACATTGCTCATGTGCTGACTCTTAGTGTTGGCACAACACACTGAACAACAGAGAGTGGATACAGATGCCACAACACTTACTTTTGGGTCAGGGTGAATAAATATGTGTCTATTTCCATTGTGCATGATGTGAAGTGACAGTGACTGCAGAGGAGCTGAGGGAAAGGAGGATGGAGATGATGCTGTGACTGAATAAACAGCACAGAACATAATCATGTCTAATAAAACATGCTCTTACCAGAGCACCTGGAGAATTCTCCTGTTTTACACAGAGTTTTCCTCATTATTTCCTGTTTCTGTTTTCCTTCATGGTTATGGCTTTTCCACAGCAGTGGCATTACTAACACTATGCTTAAATCCTCTCAAGTTAGTCTGAAACCCAGAAGAGAGTGGCAATTTCTGCAAAACCATAAATGGAGCGCCTTAGAATTACTGAATTACTTTGTAGAGCATTTTATTATCAGCAGAGAAAGGCTGCCCTGGCCAAGCTGTAGCCTGTGTTCAACAGGGCTCACACACATTATGGGATTTTAGCAGCATTAGGGTCTGGGTGTTGATGAGATTAGGGCCAACAGTTGGATGTTGATTCAGATAAGGCTTCCTTAGCTAAACCCAGCATTTTTGTCACTTTATCTAATTGCTATTACTTTTTTTCTTATGCATTTCTCATTTCCCCTCTACTTGCATTCATTTTTTAATATCTTCCTGTAGTAAATTCGACCTAAGTCTTCTTTTATACTTTTTTTTTTTTTTCTCCAGGATGTGATTACATGTGCTTAATTCAGGCAATACTGTGAACACAACAATTTCATTGCTTACTAGCAGTGACAGCAGGGCTTAAAACAGGCACCAGCAGTGCTGGGGATGGCAAGCAGAGGAATTTTGGCTGGTGCTGGGGGAGTGATGGCACAGTGACCAAAAAGGGGCTTTTCCAAAGGCAGGAGGTGCTGCTTGCCCACCCTCACCTCTTGTAATCCAGCACCCTATGCAGCCCTGCCACCTGATAAGCATCTTGTCTCTTTGGAAAGCAATATTTCCTGATTACTGGTGAGCTCCTAGTGGCACGGACAAATTTATTTTTGGGGAAAAAGAAATACAGTCTGGCATCCCACTCTTGAAGGGCTACTCACCTCACGCAAGGTTTCCATAACAGTAAGGTCAGGAAAGCAACACATCTCTTTGACAGGAAGATAGCACAATAGATTTTCTGGCTCTATTACACCGTCCCCATGCAATCTGGACATGGCACTTCACCACTCGTTTGCCTCAGTTTCTCATTTATAAAAATGAAGACAGAAATCCTTCTCGCCTGTTCGGGCTCTGAGCTCCTGGGTACAGGCACGGGCTCAAAATGAGGTTTTACAGCACACAGCCTAGCAGGAGCTATGTCTTACTAAAGGCCTTCTTCCATTTTAATACAAACTGGAAACTTGTCTTACTGGAACGCTATTTACATTTGTCACAGCGCTCATTAAGTTGTTAGAAATATCAGGCGACACTATTAGTTACAAAATTTGCAACCAGCACCCTAATAGCAATATCTATCAAAAGGGGGAGATGTTTAAAATGTCTCTCAAGCACTTCAGAAGGAACTCTCTTTCTGCTGCCCACGTGGAGCACTCTCACTCCCCCCCACTGCCAGCGTGCTGGCATGTGCTGGGATCACCACACAAACACATATTTATGTTTCAGCTTAAAAAATTGCCTTTTCTTTATAACCTGCAGTCTTAGGCACTTGCCATCAGGAAAGCATGCTCGCAGGGGAAGGATCCCAAATTACCTGGCAGGTATGGCTAACACAGCCCAGGGAATTATTGGTAGCAGCAGACTGCTGTGAATGTGCAGAACCAAGGCAGAGACACAGTGACATATAAAATGTACACACACACACAAAATGAGGGCATTCAAAAAGCCAGAGCAACAGCAAAGCTTCTTCCAGTGCACAGGGGAGGGAATTGCTTTGTTTATTGCCATCTCTGCCCCTGTGAATCACAGCCCATAGCATTGGAGCAGATGAAAGGCCATGGCTTTAATTCCTCAGCAAAGTCCCAGATCAGAACAGTCAAAATTTCAGACAAAGCAAAAATTCCAACAAATGAAAGTATCTAACTATATCAAAGTAACTTCTTAGGATATAGTCCCAGTGCTTCCTTTCAACCAAACACTGTATATCCCATGAAAGTACCTCAGCCTTATAAAAATGAAACATAATGATCATTTTACGAACATCATGATCAAATCAGCTTGTTGCCACAATTTTTTGAGGCTGCTAAATCTCTATTTTCCATCATGAAGGCTGTAGTGCTCTGTCACTTGTCAAATCGTGTCACGAAAATATTTTAAAACCCATTTTGCCTTTCCTGCACTCCTTTTCTTTCTTAATCAGTAACAGAAAGAATCAAATTGGTGAGCAAGCCCTGGCTTTGTATAATAGTTCCAGTATGTCCCTACCAGTGGTAAAAAAAAAATAAAAAAATAGAGTAAAGTTTTGTGTTAAAGCATCAGTTCAAACCATAGAGAGATAAGACCTGGGATAGACACTTGGGATAGACAGATCCATAGATTTTGTAGACCAAGTGCTGAAATCACGCGGAAGGAAGAACTGTCTCATGAGAGGCTTGTGGGATTTAGATATCAGGAGGAAATTCTTTGCTGTGAGGGTGGTGAGGCACTGGCTCAGACTGCGTTGAGAAGCTGTGGCTGCCCCATCCCTGGCAGTGTCCAAGGCCAGGTGGGATGGGGCTCTGAGCAGCCTGGGACAGTGGAAGGTGTCCCTGCCCATGACAGGGGGTTGGGATGAAATGATGTTTCAGGTCCTTTCAAACCCAAACCATGCTACAATTCCATAATTTATCCAGGATCCCCTGCAGACTCATCAATGCCAACCTAAGTTACTGAATAGCCCTTATTGTTTCCCTTCCATCACTCTTTTCCAGGACATGGCTTTATTCTTCAGTCAAAGTCTCCAGATCTGCAGGTTGGAAAGTCACATCACTGTGGTCAGGGGGACATGGACATAATTATCATCTGGGCCATCACTGAGGGGGGGAAATATGTCACGTGTGTCCCTTTTCTTAGGGAGGTATAGTTGTTTCTGCTGTCCTATTTTGAACATGTCAAGAAATCCAGAGGATCCCAAACCTGTAAGAGAAATCACAGTCAGGATACAGAGAAGCTAGCTAAAGTCTTGAGGGTTCTTTTTCACAAAGCTACTGAGCTCAACTAGACATGAAAAAAAAAATCTTGGAGATGATGCTGCCTACATATGCCATAAGCAGATGTAGAGTTGGATTTTGTCCACATAGCATGAACATTTAAAACTCAGTAGAGGCAGGATATGCAAACAAAGAGAGAAGCTTTGTGTATTCACTCATACATTGACTTATAAAACTCAAGCTGATGGGTCATAAAAATATTTGAAGATGTTTACATGAAAATTTCACTTTGCTTGCAGCAGTTTCAGCAGCATGTTCTCCCAATAGACTGCATTATTAAGACAACCTTTTTTTCACAATGAGCTGTAAAATGACAGTGCCCAATTCTAGAAGATCTAGGCTGGTTACACAGTGTGAGAAGGCTTCATAATCCCTGCTCACTGGTTCTTTCTACATAGAGTAAAGAAAAATTTGGTGGTCTCTGGCCATAGTAGGATGGACAAGCCAGTGTTTCCCACCTATGTGTCCTCACCTTGTGACAGCCAAACAACACAAGAAGAGTCCTTGGTCCTGGCACACCCCTTCTCAGGAGTCCCTGCAAAGCCGCTTCAGCTTCCCAGAAAGGACAGAAGCTGTGCAGCTAAGCACGAACCAAAATGACCATTTGGAGAAAAATCTCAATTCCCCATTTTCTGTTCATTCCAAACATGAATGAAGAATCAGAAATGTGACTCTTCCCTAGGACAGACATTTTTAGAAAACTCCCCTTTGGAGAGCCCCATGGGGAGTGTGTCACACCCCATGTACCCACGAGCTCGTGGGGGTCATGGCAGAGTGTGGGTGGCAGCTCAGCCCTCCTGGGGCCATGGGGAGCTTGGGATGCATGCAACTCCACAACCCCAGCGGAGGGAAGGCAGCCTGGGGAGCTCAGCAAGCCTCCAGACAGCCTTTCAGTGAGCCCAGGAGTTTGCCAGGGGCTGCTCATCCTGTCAGACCTCAGCAAAGTGGGGTGGGCATGTTTGCAGACCAGGGATTGTCCCCCAGACCCAGTCGTTCCTAAGAGACCCCCTCTGCCAGAGCCCTCCTCTGAGAGCCAGGTCCCCAAGGGCCCCACTGAAATCACCATTGTCACATTCTGCACCATGTTCTGAGCTTCTCCTCCTGCTGGGAAAGGGAGCTTTCCTCAGGGGCTCAGTGAGGGCCCAGGAGCTGTGGCTGCTCCCTTGGGCTGTCCTGTCCCGTCTTATGCCACACCAAATGGCCTGGGTTTCACCTGGGCTTCTGCCAAGTTTCCAAACCTTCCCCAAAATGCAGATTCCTCATCTACACAGAAAAATCTCAAATGAAACCTCCAGGATGGCAGCAGCATCCACATCACTAGATACAATCCTGACTATTCCTCCAATTAATGAACTGGGAAAAATTACAGGTAAAATAAAAATGACTGCGTGAAAAAGACCTTGAAAGACATGAAACAGACAATGAGTTTTTTTCTACTTTTTATTTCTCTTTCCCTCCCTTCCCTCACTACAGCTTTATGCATAATTGTTTGGTCAGTTTGTTCTTCCCTGAAACTTTTACTGAAATGGATTAGGTAAACCATGCTCTGAAACAGATTGAAAATGGAAAATATGTAAATATATAGCATATAACTTATAAAACTGTATATATATGTGTGTGGGTGGGTGCTGGAATAAAAAAGCGACTGTTACTTGCTGGTAGAACAACATATCAACAACTGTTGGAGCTGACTTGAAGGTTAAATATTAGGAAGGAATCCAATTTCTCTTGTCTATTCAGCTCAGCGGTGTGTTAGATTGCGGTTGGAGTGTGCTTATGGAGTGTGGGATATGAAGTAGGCTAATCAATCCCTGCTGCTTCATTCTCAGGTTCTTCTTATATCAGGTCCCTGCCCTCAGGCAGCCTTCAGCTTTCCAAAAGCCAATTCCATACAAATAAAAATTGCGACCTGCAGCTAGAGGGTGAAGCTGAGCTTCCCCCTTGTGATTAATCTCTTCTTGGGTGGCTTTCAGGGGAAAAAAAAAAAGAGAAAAAAAGAAAAAAAAAGGAAAGGAGAAAAAAAAAAGGAAAGAGAAAAACCATGCAGCCCTGTGAAAGAGTTTTCCTATTGAATGAGCCCAGTGCTCTGGAGCCAGCTTATCAAATGAAAGAATTCATTTTTTTTAACAGTGCCTCGTGTTGACATTGAGAAAATGAGCTATCAAACACTATGATTAAACTTCAGCTGCCATAATTGTCGTCCGAACAACTGCATGGTGGAACTGAAAAGCATTTTTTTTAACCAGCTCTATATGGTTCACCAGTAATACTCAGTTTAAAAGGTTGTTGCTGCTAGCAAGAGAAACAAGGCTTGAAATTAACTTTTTCCAATCCATAGACAAAATTAAACATAGGTATTTGAGTCACACAAACAACAGGTAAATCAGATGTGCTTTAAATTTCATTTTTAGCCATTTTATCTGCTGAGGGGTAGCTCCAGGGTATTAAAATATCTGAGCATTTTCTTGTTTCACTGCATTTGACTGGGTAGGTCCTGCCTTTTATTTTGAGAAAGGTAGACAGACAGAAAGAAGAGAAGGAAGGGTGCCTTAAATACACAATTTGGGGCAAGAGGGGGTAGATGGAAGGAAATCTAAGGTTTGTGGAATGTTTGCCCTCAAGATTCAATATGAGCAGGGGACAATCTAAACCACAACTGCCCCACGGCGTGCAATTATTGCTCTGCCTCCTTTTGGGCTAGGATTTCAGGACATTCCTTAGCTTGAGGCTTATGGGGATACTGAGTATTTAATAATGTAGTGTATATATATATATATATATAATATATATACTATATATAAAAATATATACTATTATATATATTATGATATATATGTAGTGTTTCATAGAATACTATATAATAGTATACTTCACTAATTCTCAGCAATGTTTTTACATACACCCTCAAGAGACTGGCTCCTCAAGGAGGCTGCAGAAGCCCTTCAGGGAGGGCTGTTAAAGGCAGGTCACCTCAGGAAGGTGACATTGCTGGTGACAAACGGAAATCCTTTACAAAATGAGCTGTTGCGCAATTAAAATATCTGCTTAAATTTGTTTAAAAAAAAATCAAACACTACAGTACAGTGAAGGAAATACAGTATATGAGGGAAATAACGATGGGGAGTATGAGGATATAAATGAAATTTCCTTGCCCCTTTTCCGAGGAGGCTTGGCTCCCGACAGGGGGGTGCGCGGGATGGGGAGCGGGCAGTGAGCCGGGATGGGCTGAGGATGCTGAGGATGCTGCCGGCGGCGGGCAGCAGGAGTTCGCATGCCCACAGCCCTGTAAGCAGCCCTGCCACCGCTAGATGTCCGCCCCGGCCCCGCGGGGACCAGCCCGCTCTCACATCGCCATCGCCATCCTCATCCTCCTCCCAGCGCATTAACACCGCATCATCCTGGGAACAGAGGGGTTTTGGCTTCCCCCCGCTTCCACCCCACTCTACCTACTCAAGCAGGTGTTTCTGCACAGCCAATTATACAACCTGATCTGCTTCCTGAACATATGGGGATAATATTTTGAAATAACAATAACATTTTCGTCATTTTTAGTCTCACACGCTCCGAGCTTTGCTTTATCCCTTTCCAGAGGTAAAACTGGTAACTTGTTGAGGATACTAAGGGGTTGTGGCCCCTGCTTGCAAACTGATTTCAGGATGTGAACAGAGCAGCTGGAGGAGCAGGGAGGTGCAAGAGGACTTAGACATGGGTAAGAGCTGGGAGCTGAGCTGGAGAGATAGGACGAACAGCTTCCAGAAAAACAAAAGACTGGATGCACCAGACTGGATGTTGTTGATGAAAAATAACACAAATCTGCAAAGCTAGGTAATGGAAACAGCTGATAATTAATAATAATGATAATAATAGAATTTTCAGGTGTAAACTTAAGAAAACTGAAGTCACTCAGATCTGTTACTTCCATAACACTTTCAGCAACATTTTATCAACCTAGTTCTGGATTGTTCCCACCTGCTGGACTGCACACACAAAGTTATTATTGTAGGGTTGCTTATGCATGCTGAGCTGCATTCCCATGTTTGCTATTTGCAGGGTCACTCAGACATGCTGTCTGGATCATGACTATTTTCAAGCACCCTGGGCCACTGGAAAGGACTCATTTATCCAAAGCAACAGCAAAGATATTTGTGTCAGAAACAAAGATATGGAAAAGGTACTTGAAGCCAAATTCTGGGCCAAGCTGCAGAAGCACTGGGCAACACATTATTCATTCATCATGAGCTTTGCAATATGAGTTACAAAAAAAAGTTATAATCAATTAAGAAAACAGAGTCTGACACTGCAATACTCTGAGCTTAAGGAAACCAAATAAAAGATCACAGCTTGCTCAAAAAGCTTATTTCAAAATCTCAGTGTAAATAAGAGGTATAAACACACATCCTTTCAGCTAGGTTTTGGGTGAACTGTCAGATCTATTTGCTGCTGTGCAGAAAGCTAAATTACCTTCTAAGATGAGTCTTTCATGAAAGGCCTGCAATCCTCTCTTATCCCTCATTTCCTACATTTGAAATACTTTGATTTAAAGAATCCAGTCTGTTGTTCCTGTAATAAACTTAACAATTGCAAAGAGATGAACCTAATATGGTCACTTTTAGTTGAGGACACAATTTTTATCTTACTCTCAAGGCAATGTTATTGAACACCACTGCAAGTGAATTCCAGGCAGTATTGGAGATGGGGTAAGCATAATGCACCTGCAAGTTGTTTTGGCTTTAGGTTGCTCTTTGACCAGAAAGAAAATGTGAAGTTTGGATTAGCTGGTGAAGAGAAAGGGAACCCTTGGCCCCTCTGCACTTGGGGGCTGTTCCTGAGGACATCAGCCTGCCAGGCTTTTCTCTGGGTGACAGAAGAGCTGGGCTTAGGCTGGCATGCACTGTGCTAAAACAGCAATAAACTGTGAAAAACTGACAAAAGCAGGTCAATTCACAGCTCAGGCTGACACCACTTTTGCAGCCCATATTGGTCGATTACCAATCAAATTTCAGGTACAGGGTTGAGAATGGAAGAAAAAGGCAGCACTGAACACGCCATGATTTGGCAGTCGCGGCTCCCTTGGGAATCTGGGCAGCTCCACCTCCTCTCTGGTTTTGGCAGCCTCACCACTGCAGGTATGTGTGTGACAGCTGCTGGGAGAAAGCCCTGGAGACCCCCAAGAACCAGGTCCCTTACAGACCCCCCATCCAGAGGAGATCCAGGCACAGGTTGTGGGGCTGGGAATGCCAGGACCAGGTTCCTGAGACAACAGGGCTGTGGAGGGCCCTGTGCTCACCGCCTCCCCAGGCACTGGCTGGAATCAGGGCTGTTAAAATATTCCCATGAATGTCAGTGCCTGAGGATATCTCACATGTGGGGTTGCTTTTCCTTGCCACCCTTTCCCACAATCCCAAAGGAAAGCAACCACTCATGCCACATAGCATCTCTGCTTTTAAGCTGGCACATTCACCCACTGATAGTTCTTTCTTCACTGTGTTCAAACTTCAGTTAAATTAATACTTTACAGTAAAAAATAGAGCTAATCATATCATTCCTGCACGAGAATAGCTGTGACTGACAACCTTTCTGAAAACACAAGCCCATGACTCAGTGCACACAACACAATTTGTGAAGGGCAGAATGAAAACTGCCTGGAACACAACGTCAAAGTAGGAGAGGAAAAAATAATACACAGGATAAGATTATGAGAGGCAAAAAACCCTCTTAGCCCCCAAATATCATCTATTCTCCCACTACAGGTTGTTCAACGGAAAGATTCTACATCCTCCCATTCAGATTTAACTGCATTTCTATGCATTTTTACTTTTAATGCAAATATTTTTGCCTCACATTTGCTGTGTTGCCTACAGAGAAATTAGTTGTATTCATAAAGTATCTTTTCTCCTTTTTCATTACTGTCACGGCCCTAAGAGCTCCTCTTTCTCAAAAGTGGGCCTTGGCATTCAGGAGCAGCCCTGGATCTCTAAGCCTAGTCTGAGTATTGCAGGGTTAACATCACATAAATCCTTTCACAAATGTATTTTCTGAAACATGCCACACAATATGGCTGCTGCTATAAAGTAATAACAAATAAATACAAGGAGTCTTTTGCCTTTTTAAGGGAAAAATATAACAAAAGTTAAACAAGTCCCCTCAATTAAACAATGAGTAAAACCCATAGCAACTTCTTTCACCCAAGCCCAAAGCAACATCCAGAAAAGTAGCTTACTTAATTCAAGGGACAAGATTTACTTTTCCTTCCTTCCCTCCCTGACTCATGCAACCAACTCGTCATCAAACCTCTTCCTTTCTGAATTTGTTTGGGAATGGTTGTGGGAAGTAAACCTTTCCATTGCTTAACCTGATTTCTGTACCAAGTATCTGCACTGGGAGCAACAGTTGTGAAAAAACAGAGTTAACCTGTTTCCCACCAAGCTTTCAGTGGTGCTTATGCTGATGTTTCTACCAAAATATCAAGCAAAACTCATCTCAGCTCACAAAGAAAAGAGATAATTAGCACATATTTTCTTCTATTCCTTTCAGAAAAGTTGAAGCAGATGGAGTCACCATCCCTATGAGGGAGTCCAAGGTCTGGGAGATACCTCAAACAAAATAGATGGAAAGTTCTCAGAAGGACAACTGAGGCTGCTTGCTGCCACCAGAGACCTCTGGAGCTCCAGAAGGTAGGCACAGAGTGAAAAGCCAACAGGTGAATCCTTCCAGAGAAAGCAGAGATATGGATGGAGACATGGAGAGCCAGACATACAATTTGTTCAATGATATTTACTCTCCAAGTTCCAGGAATGAATTGTGATTACAAATAGTCCTTTCAATGCTACTTGGCAGGTACAAATGTAAGGTGAGTCTGTTTTTATCTCATAGCTGAACAAATAGCTGAACCAGAAAAAAGTACTAAAGACAAGTGCTCTGAGAGTGTTATTGCATCTATACTGGGTTTTACAGAATTCCACCTGGTTACATGAGCTGTGTGTAGATGTGCTTGTCCAAGGAGTTTTCCATGGTCAAGAGCTTATTAGGTTTTCATTATAATTGCAGCTGGTAGCATTGCCAACTACTGATGCTGCCTGTCATTTCCCAGCAATTCCAGTTGCTTTAAATTTTGCCAAATATTATTATTATGAATAAATTATTGCCAAAATTTTCCAGTTCAGTTCAGTAATTTGTATCCTGGATATGTGGCACTGTGGTGAAACTGTCACCAAACCCAGGAGTCCCTTCCAGGGACAAAATCAAAGGTAAATACACTGCTTGGCCTTTGTTCAATACATGTACACACTTCTCCCCCCAGTTTTATTTCTGTTTGGTTTCTACCACACAAGTGCAGCGTTACACTCTTTCCACTACAGAAATTTTGCAATTTAGCAGAAGGGGGAGAGGAGGGGATGTCCCACTGCTGAGACGTGGGCCTTGCTGCCCACTGAAGGGGATTAGCTATTGATCTGCTCCTTATCAATTCTCCCCACACTGGAAGGAGTCTGCACCTTATCTTTCCAGCTGGACTGGATTCCCTCTCATTTGATCACTGGAGGGAAACCTAGGCATGGCCAAGGGGTGGGACAAGAACATCTGGTCCTGGTTAGCTGGGGACTGTGCAGTAAGGCACATCCCAACAGGAGCAGGGCGTCAGGGCCCTTAGCAAGCTGTTCATCACCCAGATTCACTAAGCTGGGTTAATTGACACAAATTACAACCTGGTAAAAGATCCTCCTGATTGGTTGTGCTATTAGGTAGGAGCAATCCCTTAGTTTTGCAAAAATGTTCTGCAGTTCTTATGTGTTCAACTTCATTTTCAAGGGGAGAGGATAAAAATAGACAGTCTGCTAAAACAGATTTTATAATGAACTATTATTCTATAAAGTAATTGGAGAGATTATTAGAGACAATGATTACTTTGCAATTCTATCTAGAGAAATTATTATCAAGGCCTGTCAGCCTGCTTGATGGGGCTGCATTTATCCCCTTTTTTGGGTACCATCCACTATAATGGCTCTTTCAAGTCCAGAGGAAGGTAGGCAGAGTGTGACTTGTTAGCCACAAAACTCTGCCTACCTTTCTAATTTGGTGCAAATTGACATAGCTCCAGTGATGCAAAGTTTCAGGAACATTCAAAACAGTGCCAGCTCCTGTCCCTTCATCCCAATAGGGCTGTGCTTACATCCACTGAAGATGTGGAGATTTACTTTAGGACATGCATGAAACATAATTTCCTCTAAATAGTTCCCTTTCACTTTGGGAATTTGAAAAAAAAATGTATCCAAAACACGCAAAAGGGAAAAGAAAACAAAAGGGGTGAAGAAAAATTACTTAGTTCAGTGATATTAGACATAGTGATAAAAGAAAACTTCAAAAATGCTACAGTGGAATTTATAAATAGATAAATCAAAGGCAAATACAGTGACTAAGGTACAGTTAACACAGTAATCTGAAATTTCCTGGAGACTTAATGAGTTTGGAGCCACTAACACTGCACCAAGCCACTAACACTGCACCAAGCACAGAATCAGAACTGACACAGAGCTCAAAATCATTTGAATTATTTCTTTCACTTATGTTAGCTAGAAAAACAGTAAACAGTCAATGGCAAATCAGAAGTACAGTCAGGCAACATCAATGGGGAGCAGCCAAGGCTGGGCCATACAGTACACTGAGAAGAGAGCTTGACCTTTGGAATTGAAATATAGGCATTTTAAGCTCCAGTGGAATGTATCAAAGTGGCCTTTTTCAACTTAAATGCATAAAAGGTCAAGGGGAGGTCACATTTGGCTTTGGGTTCATCAGCACAGAGCATATCCCAGTTCTTTCTTTATTCATTCTCATTTTTTAAAAAGGGTTTTCAAACCTCTCTGGCATGGCATAAATATTCATTCTCCAGGGCCAGATTTTCAGTTGGTGTAAAGCAGGATAACCACATTGAAATAACGAACCTCTGCCAATTTATACCCTCTCAGAATCTGGCCATCCTGTTCACATTCTTTTAAGATATAGAAATGGCAATTTTGAAACTTTTCCTGGAGCAAATGCTTCCAACAATAATGATGCATGTTGAAATTTGAGACTTTTTAAGTCAATTTTTGAGACAATTTAAATTGTCTGGGGTTTTCTTTGAAAGGCATGGCAGGAGGCATCCTCCAGAGGAGCCAAGGAGAGAGTAAATACCACAACAATCTACTTTGCTGCTTCTCTATGTGTTTGCCCTTCAGTAGCAGATTTATGTCTTTTTCAATATTCCTACAATTCTCCTCAGATGGGAAAGAACTTTTCTGTTCCCTTATAAATTGCTTTGAAGACAAAAAAAAAAAAAAAAAAAAAAAAAAAAAAGCCAAAAGGGCCACTCACAAGTGTCATTGAGCACACCCAGTAGATGCAGCAGGACTGCATCCAAAGCAGGGCACCATCCTCATTCTGCTACCAAACCAATTAATTACCCACAAACTGGATGGACGTTAGGGGATCATCCAAAGTCAAATGAATGGCCATCTTAAAGAAACAAGCATCCACAGTTATCTAATTTGAGTATCAGTCTCCTTTCTAAAGGAGGCACTTCACATCCTACTTACTCTCTTAGTGTACTAAGATAATTTCTAATATACTGGTAAAGAAAACTTGCCTCTCATTTTAGGATAGAGCATCCATTTGAAGAAACAAAATAATATCAAACTTCTGCAGCCCTGAATAATTATTTTGATTTTAAAATGGATAATAAATAGGAGTTTCTCTTTCTTTATTTGCATTCTGAAGCGTTCAGATGACACTATTCAAAAATTTTCAGAGGCTCTTGGGAAAAACATGGCCCACCCCAGGTGGCATTGACTTTCATGTGGCATTTCTTAGTTTTTATCGAATTTCACTTCTGCCCCTCAGCATGCAGGAAAATCAACTCAAAACAGTCAATATTGCTCCATATTGAGAGTCAATTCCAAGGGAGAGAATCTCATTTTATATTTTATTTGTCTGTAATATGCTTATCCTTAAATGAACATTTTAGACACAGATTCCAAATTATGCATTCATTGGAAAGATTAACTCTGATTAACAAATTCATGCTAAACAACTGTGTTTAATTGGATTTTTGTAAGTAGCTAAATGTGAATGCTTCTCAGTTCTTCTATGTGGCAAAGAAAACAAAAACTAATTTTAAAATATTTAATGAGGAGCAATCTCTGTGTTGCTGACCTATCTTCACTGGTGGTGAACTCTTCCACCCTGCATTCCCCTGCATGCAAAGTTCTCCTAATCTAGTCCTAATAATGGTTAAAGTTATCTGTCTAATCAAACTAATTAGCACTGGTGAACAGAGACGTAATCATAATAGAAAGCAAATGCCAGTTTTACAAAATGAAAACGCCATATGTGCAGTAATTAGTGAAACACACACACTTTTTATAAATCATATTTATTAGTTCGTAAACAAATCAAATCCTAAATGAAATGAACGTTACCATTACCAAACACCACTGAATAAACAGAGACAATGACTGGCCCTGCTGGGCGTGTGTACAAGGGGTAGGGGAAGGGCATCTCCCTCCCTCCTCTCAAAGTTCCCTAGGAGGTGTTTATGCCTTTTTACAGAAGTCTGTGTCCTCTTCTTTAAGTCACAGCATGGAAGTATGAGCTGACCTAGGGAAGCTGCATTTTGGGCTGTTCTTGACTGGAGACCAGATGGTCATAAATTAGGATATTCAGGCTACATCCATGGTGAAAAATGTAGTACTAATAAGTACTCTAATAATGTTCTACAGAGGACCAGGTTTCACCAGAAATTTAATGTGGATTTTGTCACTTTGAATAAATGATGATCTAGTATAAACTATATTTAATGGCAGCACCTAGCCAGCAGAGGCACACTTTCATCTGTCTTCAGACCAACACACATAGGGCTCTTTTACACCTCAGACAAAGAACTTAAACACAAAGAGTTGGAGAGACACACAGCCAGACACACAGTGCTCGGCCTGAACAATCTGACTCAATACCCACGGGAAGCCTTACTTAAAATTAAGGAGGTTTGTAATAAATACCACTATCATTGTGTGTCCAATCACAATTTTCCTCTCCCACAGGGAATACTGGCAGCAGAAAAAGTTATGAACAGAGATATATTTAGAGGTACAAAAACTACTTCATTCCTCTAACTGTTAGAATAGTCTAACGGTTGAGACCACTTCTTTACATTAAAGGCTCTTCAGTTTAATGTAAGATAATAGATCCTGGATATTTCCAAATTTTATGAAGAAACCAACTTTGCTTTCCACAATTTGGCTGAAAACACTGCAGAACCCAATCTTTAAACACTGCAGAACCTGGTTTTCTGGCTTCTTGAGCCATTTTGCTCTTGACAAAATGAAGCCTTTGACTCCCACAACTTCTGCAGACCTGATCAGATCATGAATGTTCCTGTGCCTGCAGACACCCAGATTTGAGTCTGTGCTTAGCTGCATCCTCCTTTCCAAGGTGATCCTATAATATGGTGAAGCAAGGTTTAGGAATGGACTGTGCACATTCTGCTCTGAGGTCATGGCTCAATTTGTTCTCAAATCCTCACCTTTTGAGTGAGAACACAGCAGGAATTTGGAAAGCAGAAGTACAAACCAACTTTTCTGTCACTTGCAAGCCTTACTATTCCCTTTGGAGCTCCTTCTGAAAACATTAATTAGAGTGGGTATTTAATGTGACTCTCCTGTAGTTTGTACACTAAGAGCTCAAACTAATCTCAGCCCGCCCCAGCAATTCCAATGTACTCCGTTACAATGTCTGAAACATTAACAGTGAATTAATTATAATTGTGCAGTGGCACCTGGCCACTTTGCTTTCTGTCTAGTTTATCTTTATTTTAGGCTAAAGGAAACAACAATGAAAGAGCAAACATGCAATAAAATCTGTGCAGGAGATAGAAAGCAGAGTATCCCTGTCTTGGTTCCCCTCTTGGCCATACCCCCCATCTGGGCAGGAATCATGCTTTTTACATTTAAAAGTGCAATGCAGAGACAGCAGACCCAAAGCTGCAAGCACGCTGTGCATTTAAATTTGATCCCTTCTTTTGTTTGTTTATTTTCCTGTACTTCTTTGGATTGGACAGGAAGTTTAAGCATTTCAATAAAGAAACAAATGCCATTTTCATTGTATATTTGGCCTGGCCAAGAATAAGAGGTAATACCAATATTGTGAAAAAGCCTGAGCAGGAAGGGATTTTGCACATAGCAGCTGAAATGAATCCATGCAATCATCTGAACAGTTCTGGATTTTTCAAAACACAGTCTCACCAACCGCACATGGTCCAAAATAGTCACCCAAGATTCTACAAAAAAAAAAACCCCATGAAACTGTCTTTAAAATTATTGTATTTTGAAATAATAGTAACACAACGGCTTTCTCCCTTTAGTCTCTGTCTTCTGACCTCCTTGGGCGCTTTTATTTATTCACACTTTCAATCAAATTCTTTAATGAAATCTCTTGTTTCCAAGACCTGGAGTTCTAAAACCTCCCCATTACAGCCCTGGGATAAAAATCACAAAAGGTGACAATTGCAAGGTGCATGGACACCTCCCAGCTTGGGTTGACTCTAATGGCTGGCAGAAAAGCCATATGGGATAGTCTGAAGGGCCTCACACATCTTAGCAAGGGGGGGAATTTTACCCTCTTATACCAGCAGGACCTGAGGATAATCCTTGCTCTGTGGGAAGAGCACACTTTAAAAAAAACACCATTTTTCTCCCTTAGATAGGGTGAGTTGAGTGTGTTTGTCATGGAGCAGAGGAGTAACAGAAGGGAAAGGGAGGAAATACCTATGACATGGCAGTGAAAAGGAGGTGTGGGGAACCTCTGGAAAGGAAGCAGAAACAAAATCATTCATGCAAACACCCATGGGCTCCAGCCTGCCAAGCCCCTGCTCAGCACTCAGATGCTACCAGCCCTCCATTCCACTGCTTCAGGAGAGCAACCTTGGCCTCATCACTGTGCAGAAGGCCTAAAGCAGCTTGAACTCCCACTGGAAGTGCAATATCATAAACTAGGACAGCACACCCAGCCAGTACTCTGCTGGTTCAGCAGGACCAATCCTGTTCCGGGTGAAATAACATGGGGATTTTTTGGTGAGTAAAGGGAGCTGGCACAGGGGAGATACCTGACTCTGCAGCAGCCTGATGAGCTACCACAAGAGGCACTGGAAGACTCTTGTAAATTTAAATAGACATTAACTCTTGGATTAACTAAATGGGGTTCATGGCTGCTTCACATTAATGCTGGTAGATATCAGTGATCTGATCCCAGCATTGTAAACAGCAAGACAGAGCTTTAATTTGCTTATTCTTTGAAGACTGGCCTTTTAGCAGTCTAATAAAGCAGAAGACTAATCTACACAGGATAAACTACAGTTCATTTTAAGCAATTATACTCCATGGTTAAACATGGAGGACAAAGACCAAAAAGATTAGTTCATGCTAAATATTTCACTTAAGTGATGTTGTTTTCCCCTCCTAATTTGGTTTTCTTACAGCAAACTTCGCCTTCACAATTATTCCCTTGATTACTGTAAGAGTGCCAACATAATTTAGTATTTAGTATTTGGGGCTGGTACACAGAGCCTGGCAAAAACCTGACTCAAGCAAGTTTTGCTGCAGATTGAATTGGAGATTCAGCTTACTGCACAGAAAGCAGTTTTCTATATGAAAACTATTAAACTATATGAAGAGTAATTAAAAGCATCAATTAAGGATGTGAAATACAAATAATTTTATATTAGCCAGAAAACTTATTCTGACATACTAAAATGGGTGCTTAAAAGAAACTGCAGTGTGGGCTGCCACTTATTCAGAGCTCTAAGATACTGCCAAGTTGTGTCTAAATGTATCATTTGATGCAGCATTTATAGGAAAATAATTTATTCCTACAATTTAAATTAGTGTAATACACTCTCAGTTTGTTCATTTGTATGGAGATACCCAGAAGTGCCACTGCTATGCTGGCAGTTATTTTTAATTCTGCAAACAACCTTGTCCTTCTATGCATGGAAAGACACAACCTGACATTTTCTATTCTCCAGCTTTCCCATGCCAGAAAAAAGGGCAACAGTGCTGTGAGTTGCCCCCATGCTTTGTCACATTTTCCTGAAATAATTAATTTTTGCTATGAAATAGTAACCACAACTATATTTAACAGCTCTGTGGCAGAATTTTCTTGGTTTATATATTGTTGTTTAGCTTTTTCCTATGAAGAGTCACTGTGGAAGGTTGGATTCCTTCCTTTCAGCAGAGCTACACACCAAGAACACCAGAGCCACATTGCACTGGTCTTTGGCAGGATGCAGCAAAGCAGCTACCCATCATCTGGCATGCAAGAATTTAAGAAGGTTATAAATGAGATTTTTATGGAAAACAATAGTTAGAACAAATTTTGGTTAAGCCAACCTTGCTATTAATCCCTGCTATTCTTTAAAATCTGGTTCTGCACGTCAAGATGTTACCTACTCATATTGCTGGCACCTACACAATCCTAGGGAGAAGGATGCACAAAAGAAAATTCTGGATCACTTCGTTCCAAAACAAGAGTAACCTCTCTTAGCATGTGTGTACAGCATTGGGAGACAAAGAGCTGCTGTTGGACAGAGCAGGACACCAGTTGTGTTCTGGCACTCCCCCTTTGCTAAGGTTCTACTGTACAAAATAAGCTGTCTTTAGCTTGCTTTGAAAACAAAAATCCTCACTAAAACAAAGAATTCATGAAAACAAAGAATTCTTTATGGCAATGAAGCAGAACACTTTTTTTTTTGGTGACACCCTCCATCTGTATCAAAAGACAAAACAGCAGCAGCCTGATGCATGCACCAAAAGAGGAAGGTTACAATACAAAAAAAATGAGTGCACTGAAGGATTGGTCCTGCAACACATAGCATCACATCCATGGAATGGTTTAAGGATTTGTGATCAATCCATGCTGAAAACTTTCCATAAAGTTCTTAACAGTTGGTGTGTCTCAAGGTAAGCTTTTTGGGGTCTTGTGAACTGAGAAATTATTCAAGGAGGAAATATATATGAATTATTCCCTCATCTTCAAGAGGGAGAACAAACACTGGGGACTGCATACCTCACCTATGGGTGTTAAATAACACAGAAGAAAGAAAAAAGAAGTAGTAACATCCCTGCTTTTTACATAAATGCACAACTTTTCAAGTGCAAGGTTACATACAGGCCTGGGGTCCAAACTGCAGTTTCAGATGAGTTACAGCAAACACGTGATGACAAGCCAGTTGGAGAGTTTCAATTCAAATATGCTGGAACCTGCTTCTTCACAGCTCACTTTCCCCTCACCTGCAGCTACTGGTGGGCACCCGCTTTTTCCTCATTTTTACTACATGAACACACTGCTTTGACCAGCCTTTTCCTCATATGCTGAGTTTAACCCTTTACAACACGAGCTGTAGCTGTGTACCACGATGTTGTTTTAAGAAAATGGAGCTATAAAAAGGATAAGATCCCTTTGTCAGCTCATCAAAGGAGCAATCCCAATTGTGAACCCAAGCCCTAATGTATCTTTACTCAAATCATGGCAGCAGCAGGCAAAGTCCTTATGTACTTCTACTACAAATCACAATCGATTGTATTAAAATGTATTTTAGAAACACACATGCTGGATCACCTGAAGAACAGCAGTCCCAGCTCATTTGTATTTTTAAGCAGGATTTGATGGCACATCTCTCATCCAAAAAAACTAATATGTTAACCCAATCTGCCACCTAATCCCCAAGAGTCTCATTTTGATTGTACAAAAATAATTTAGGGAACCTAACAGTTTAAAACTGTCTTTTCTGGTGCCTAAGTGCTTCATTTTAATAGATATTAGCTGTTAAAGGTACTCATTTTAACAATGACATTTACAGCTTTAACCAGTCTATCATTGAGCACAGTGCATCACTTAGCAGGATAGCACTGTTTAAAAAATAATCTACTTGCTTTAATGTATATTGGAGTGTATTAGTTGATGTTGAATTAGGTCATTTTAACCCTTCAGCATTTTTCAGCTTCATGAATGCATTTCAGAGCCTTTTAGTTCAAAATTGCACTAAAAGATATTTCCCCTCAATCAAATTATTCGCTTACGTCTCCCCTTCCATTTAAATTCCTTTCCATTAATTCCTTTCAATTAATTAAGCCTCACAACATCACTGTAAAGTATTTAAGAGCTACCATTGCCCAGTTTGAAGTTGCAGGCCATATCTATTTGAGATGGATGGAATAACTCCCACTGCTTTGAAGCAGGCCAAAGAGCTGGGCTTTTTCATATCACAGAGAGGACTCCCATCAATTTTTCAGGGACTGGGTCAAGACTCAGAGGACTGAACCGAAGCCACACACTGCCACATGACATCATAAACCTCCTGAGAGATCACAGATGAACAAATTCCTGCCTATCTGTAACCACGGCCCTGCCCTGCTTTTGAAACAAAATTATGGGACAGCAGATGATTAAGAAAATGTCAACAGGCTGCATAAACATGCAGTGGAAATCTAAGAAGCTGATTCCTCCTTTGTTGCTAAAGGCAGAAGAACTGCCATGTTAGATCAAACAGCAAATCCAATTAACACAGTATCCTCTCTCTCATGGTGGCCAGCACTTAGGAAATGATACCAGAATTATGTTATGCCATCTCAGTTACTTAAAACCAAAAATTCAAACACCTTTCTGAGCCAGGCCTTAAACCTAGGTTAAGTATTTTTCAACCAACCTGCAGCCTGTTCAGGCCTATCTGCTCAAAATGGAGGGTTAGGATATGACATGAGGGAATGGGGCCCTGAGTGAGACACAGTCTTGGCCCTACATGGAAGGAAGCACAGTCAGGAGGTCACCTCCTGACCCTATAGCATCTTATAGGGATCGTCACTGTGTGTTTCTAGGAGCAACTGAGAGAAGGTAAGGTGCTCCTGTGCAGGGCTGTGCCTCTCCACTCCCCACTGAATTCTTGCAGGCTTCCAAAAGGAGCTGCTGCCGTCCCCAGGGGTGATGTCCATCCCCATGGGACACTCTTGGAAGCCTGCAGAGGCTGGTCCTGCACAACAGCCCAAAGCCACCCCCACACTGCCATGGAGCTGCAGCTCACAGGGTACCTGCAGGCCCTGTGGAGCAGCCACAGGCATTCCTGTGTCCATATGGGTGTGTGTGGAACAAGGGAGCTGCAGGATGCAGGGCAGCATGCCCCACCAGCTCCCGGGCATCCCTTTGAGATGGGCAAGGAAACTATGGAGCATCCCTGAAACATGGCCCTGCCACTAATTTGTGCTGTGGAATAAATATTTTCTCTCTCTTTGCTTAATAATTTGGAAAATTCTCCTTGCTTTCCCAGCTGCTGCTGAGCAATAACTAGCTATTTTTAGAGAACTAATCACTGCAACTCCACAATATTTCTTCTGAGTAGTAAAAACTCATTTGCCCTTGCTTTATCTAAGGCAGTTTGCTGTGTGGATATTGTCAGTGCTCCCATTTTCTAGGGAGAATTTGACTATATTGCCACTGAATTTCTCTGCCATTTGAGTTTTCCAATAATGGGAGTGTCCCAGACATTAGGTAAGGGAATATTCTTCCACAGCTTCTGGGGGCTATTTTATATTTGACCCTCTTGCTATACGGTCACATTCTATAGATTTTAATGGCTGTGATGTTCAGATTTCACTGCATTGCTTGGGGCTTGGGATAAAGAAAGTCTCTGGGTGAGGGACATTCTGTGCAAGTGTAAAGTTTGACAAAGGTGCCCAAAATTTTTTAATATCTAAACAACCTTATGAGGAACAAAACATAAACAGTTGTTTATATACAGGTGTCCACAAACTATTAGATAAATAGTTAAAACCAGACTTCTATCGTTCTGTCTAGCACATTGCATTTCTTCAAGGTGAGGATATCACACCTCTGCAGAAGAGCAACAGACCACAGAGCTATTATTCCTTAGTAACTAGAGGTTAATAAAACATTTTTTCAGATACAGAATTAAAAAGAGATTAAAAAGAGACCTTCTTATGCTGAAAATGATGCTACACTATGTACAGAATTCAGGTTTTTCATATGGGTACAACAACATGGGAAAAGATGCTTTATCAGGCCCAGTTCAGGAAAGAATGTCCTATTTTAAGAGCACATGCTTCCTTTTATCATTTGGTAAATAATCTCTTTCGTGAATAGCAACAGATTTAAGTGTCTGATGTAGTCTCCTGACTTAGAAGTTCTAATGCTAATTAAATTAAATTTATTTGGTCTAGGGCTACCTGAAACAAGACACTGATGCATCTGCATACAGCAAAGGACAATGTGAGCATCTGCAGAATAAAATGCTAGCCAGCGGAAGGGATACACTTAAGACAAAAAGAACTTGGGGATACTTTTCCCTTCAGTGTGCCATGCAAAACTAAACAGGAAATGAGTTGAGATTTCCACCAGAAAACTGCACCAGCTAACACATCCACTAGTATTCACAAGGTATTAACAAGCTTAGAGCTCTCTGCAAGATGGGGCTGGATAACAGAGGTAGGCAGTGTCCTCCTAGGGAATGCTGAAGAGTTGCTCATAGGAGCTACATTTCTCTTTGTGAACAGGAATAAATCACTTGAATGGGTCACGTAGGCCAGCAACAAAGGTGTGGACAAAAGAATATGTCAACAACTGGAAAATTAAAACACTCTGTGCAGTGTGGTATCATCAAGTTCTGTGCATGTTTCTTTGTGAAAACGTCATGTATGAAGTTCTGATTAATAGATACAAAATTTACTGGGTAAATAAAATTGGGTGTTAATTATAAGAAGTTTGTACTATCAAAAAGAGCATGTGTTAAAGAAGTGTCTGGGACATCACTCTAGGTGTATTAAACCATTGACAAATTGCCAGCTTTTGGGTTAATAACTTTGCATAGGCTTGTTTTAGACACAGGGTGTGGTGCTGGGCTGTTGTCCTAAGGGGCTGATATCAGACACTACATTCTGAAAGTCCCTGTACTTGATCAGGGCAAGGTGTTAAAAGCAAAACACCCAAGACCAACATTCAGAGGGTTTCTGAAGTATTTGCATTCAGGCCATGCAGTTTCTACCTATGTGTGAGGGGGAATGTCCAGAGTGCACAGCTGACAAATGACACCCTCTTCACAGCCTGGAACATGTCACAGAACAGAAGACTTCAGGTTAGCATGAGACTGTGCAACTTCTACTTTTGTTTCCCATTTGGGTTTTTTGCAAGAGAAAGAAAACCAAAAGGGCTGACAACTGACCACAAGGAGTGCCCATCTATCTCTCCTAATGGGGCAGCATGGGGACAGGACATTTATTTCATCCATCTAGCCAGCAAGCTTGAAACCTCAACCTCACTGACAGTGATTTGGGGTCAGTCACTCTGCTGTGTTTCTTCTCATCCCTGGCCTACTTAGGTAACAAGACATTAACACAAAAATTCCCCAAACTGATTATTTCTTTGATGAACAGCATGAACAAAAGCAATCTGTGTGATTCCCTCCCAAAAATCACTAATGACTTAGTGACCCCCTTTCATGGGGTTTCTTGCACAGGAAGCAAGAGCCACTTGAGTCACTCAGCTACAGGAATGTACCTCACTCTTGCCTGCACCACTTTCTACCAAAACCACATCGAAGCTCTTTCTTTTTGCATTACCTAACAGTGGGACCAGCACTGCCTTGCACCACAGTCCTTTATCTGAGAAACTTTTTGGTTCTGGGACCTTGTAACAGACTTCCCATGAGCAGAAGCCATGTGAAGCTGCAGCTCAGATTTCCAAATCCCTCAACATTAGCATACACAGCCCTGTTGATTTGTGTCCCTCCAGTTATGACACCAAGGTTGCTAATGTGGTCACTCCTGTAGAACTCACACCTGATTCGCCAAGAGAACAGATGTGCTGCTCCTAAAATTTGCATTCCCCATTTCCACCTGTGAGAATAATGCCATCAGCTCGCCCATTACTCGTGGAGATTTCAGCTTGAACTCCAGACCCAAATCTTTTTACAAGAGCTACATTTCACCAATCAGAAATGCACTCTGCAAGAATGCAGCTAAACTGGAGCTGGAGAAAGCATCTGTCTCTGATGCAGGCCATTGTGGTGCTTTATGTCAGTTTGCATCAGTCAAGCTTGCAGTTTAACTCTGTTTCAGGGGGTTTTTTACAGGCATCAAAAGGTTTGTCATTTTTCTGTGATTTAGGTAAAGGTAGGTTAGGTAATACAATTCTGTGGGCTGGCAAGCACTGAAGCAAACCTCAGCTTTTAGCTTTCTGTTCCCAGATGCCTACATTTCCAGTGGGTAGTCTGTCATATGTCTAAAGAAAATGAATGCTAATGAAATAGAAAGTGCTGAAAAGCCTCTGTAATGGTAGAAAGTTTCTCAGCTAATAGAACAGGTTCTGATAGAGGCAATGGATAAAGGCTTCCCAGAGCTCTGAAAAATAATTATTTAAACATTTATATGAGCAAAGAGTAGAGAACTGAGGGAGGAAAAGGTGCATCCATTTGCAAGTCTGCTGTGGAAGGGATCTCCTTGAGGCTACCCAATGCCCACCCTCACTGCCCTGTGAGTTCCAGGGCAGTTCCTCTGTTCCCCAGCTCAGAAACCAGCTTGCTGCTGAGACACACTTCTGTATTACATGAGGGACAGAGTCATGGATTTTGAACTGTCTCTTCAATGGAAATCCTTCTTTCCCCCCAGCTGGAAGGAAAAGGTATTATATCTGCTTCAGTCCAGAACTGTCATCACATAGGAACTGACCCCAGACTTTTCAGAAAGTTCATAGATTCCATCAGCTTTTTTTCCTTAAAATGTCACATTCTTCCACTCTTAAACGTTTCACTAAATGCAGGAGCCACAGGAGGCAATAAGTTGGCCTTGGCAAAGCCAAGACAGGATTAAAGCCCTAGAGCCCATTCAAATCAACAAAACTGTTTCCGTTACACCAAGGGATGACAACGGGGAGAGAAAATTGTAGGTATTTTGCCAAAGCTTTTCCTAATGTTTTTTTATTTTTAATTGAAAACTTGAAAATCTGACTCATTTTCATAACTGACATACACATGAGCATATGGTTAACAGAGAGTCAACTTTCCAATCAACCCTGCAGGTCTCCAGAGGTCTGCCACCTTCAGCCAGTAGTTTTTGGAGGATGATGTTTCATTAGTGGATCAAATCCAGACTTGAGCATGAATTCAGCTGGCACACACAAGGCCCTCAAGCTGACAAGCTGTTTCTTGGAGCGTTAGCAATTCTTTCCTCTCCTGCCCTAGCTTTAAAGCCAGCCACTGGCAGTGGGATGGACTGGTTCACCATGGCATCTCACAACGATGCCATGACACCCACGTTTCTGAACAGGAGTGCATGGAGGTCCAGGGGATTCTGCACCAAATCTCAGCCTGAGCAGTTATTGATAAGCATTTTCTCGAGCGAGTCAGGCCCCCTTATGCTCTGGGAGCAGGGAGCTCAGATGTGCTGCCCTATCCTCCTCCACCTTGCTTGGGGGCCTGGCTGAATCCCTCTCCCTTCCTCTGCAAATGCCAGCTCTGACTCTTTTCCCAGCTCCTTGACCAGTTCCATTCTGAAATGCCGCTGTGATCTGGTGCCAGAGTTGACATGCAGATACTGCCCCAGGCTGCTGATAGCTGTAAACCTCCCTCCCTCCCTCCTCACACCCTGCTCAAGTGCTCCTTTATGACTAGGCAGATCTTATCACACAAACACAGAATATTCTAAGTTGGAAAGGACTCATAGGGATCATGGAGTCCAGCTCCTGGCCCTGCAGAGGACATCCCAGGAGTCACATCGTGTGTCTGAGAGCATTGCCCAAACACTCCTGAGCTCTGTCAGGCTGGTGCTGTGACCTGGGGAGTGTTCCAGTGCCCAACCACCCTCTGGGTGCAAAACCTTTATTATGTTCAGGAGGTAGACTGGTCTTACTTCATTGCTTGTGAAGCTCCACACTACTCACTGCCTTCAGTGAAGAATAAAATAGACTGAAGAAAAGAAAAATCTATTTTTCCCACATATTTGGTTTACAAACCACAGAAGTCCTTGCTTTTAAGTACAATATATAAATTGCTATATAAGGAAATAGGCAGCCATGGCCTGTCCTCAAGGTGCCACACTCTGTGTGCATCAATCACAAAGAAGAGCTTATTCTAACAGAAAGTGACCCCTTGAATGCTTGCAGGGTTTTTTTACCTTAAAATGATGGCACTTCCTTCACTCTCATAACTAAAATGCTGGACTAGAACTGAGATTCAGTTTCTGGTGATAATTGTCCAGTGCCAACTGCCTTCTAGGTCAGCATCTGCCTTCACACTCGGAAAGCAATTCACACAAACACTGGCTTGCTCACTGGTAGTGAAAAAGCATTTCATGAACTTTGAGAGTAAAGACAAGAGCTTCAGGGTTTCAGTCTGGCTTCAAAATTTATGATGTTTTCTGTGCATCACAGTGCAAGGGTGTGTAAGCCAGTCTTAATGGAAAAGCTTTGGTGGCATTCTAGTTAGCTTTGATTTAAAGCTTAATTTAGGCCCTGAAAAGGGTTAGTGCATCTTTACAGCCATCTTGTAATTCTCCAAGAGTCCTGCCATGAAGTTAGCCAAGCCCACATTTCAACACGGCAGGGTCACTTTCAGATCAAAGAGGCACTCAGACAACTACCAAAACCCACTGGGAAAAGTCTTACACCTTGTCCAAAAACCCACCAAAAAAGGAGGTAGGTCATTCACAATACTGTTCAAGTGCATTCAAAGGAAATGTATGAAATAACATATGTCGTATATACATAAATATATATAGTCAGTCATGATGTTAAATGGAAAGCAAAATTCTAGCTTGGAAGTGGATCTAACTAAATATTTAAAACTCAATATTAGAGCTGAGAGAATAATTGGCAGCAAATAATTCACCCATGAATTCAGCTTCTTTTTCGGCTTGTGAAGTGTCTGCATACAGATTGCCATTTCCTCAGATTTGATCATTACTTTAAATGAGTCTCAGTTTTATAGTGTAATTCTTTCCCTGTGTAGGTCGATGCAGAGGAGTCTCCAGTGCTTTCCTGACACTTTGCATCTGAAGCCTGCTCTGCAGATGTATTGCTCTGACCCACAGCTTGATGTGCGTGTCCTGTTTGAAAATCTGAGTGTGCCTCTGCAGCACTTCATTTCTACAGGCAGCCGTGGGGGTGAAAGCTGACCACTAAAGTACCAGGAAAAAGCAAATAATAAGCAGAAAGTATGGCAGAAAGGTGCTCACTTTTAAATATTAGCAGATCCTCAGCACTGGCAGAAGGGGCTGAAGAGGGCTTTTACCTCTCCTTAGTGAAAGCACCTCCAACAACGTCTCTCAGTTCAAAGTAGAAGATACAGTTTACTAGAGTCAACACCAAACCCCAAGTATTCCTGCTGCTGGGATGCAAGAAGTCCATGCACCAGTGCAGGCTGGGGCCAAAGGGATAGAAATGAATAATACACTTTTCAGAAAAATTAGCTGAAGGCCTGGGCAGCCTGCAGAGAGGAGTGAGCAGTGTCCCTTGCAGCCAGCACACCTGGGGGCCCACAGGGCTGCACAGAGCAGCCAGCTCTGGCCTGTGTCTGCAGGGATGGAGCCAGCAGCACCAGGGAGGTGATGGTTCCCCTCTCAGCCAGCGCTGCCAAGGTTGTACCTGGGGCCTGGTGTCCAGGTCTGGGCTCCACTACAGCAAAAATAAACACCCTGACTTACTGGAGCAAGCAAAGCAGAGGCCACCAGGGTGACTGGAGAGCTGGGAAAAGGTGAGGAGCAGCTGAAGCAATGGGGTTTGCTCAATTCAAAGAAGAGAAAGTGAAACAGAGATGTTATTTCTCTACAGCAGCGACCTAATGAGATGGTACCAAAAAATGGAGTCAGACTCTCCTTGGAACTGCACAGCAATGCCACAAAGGGCTATGGACATGAGCTACAGCTTGGGAAACCTCAATTGGATGCTCAGAAAAGCTTTGTCACTGTCAAGGTGGAAGCCACAGGAGCAGGTGGTGCAGAGGCACTGTGGAGTGCCTGTCCTTGGAGGCAGTGAAAACCCCACTGGACACAGCTCTGAAGAACCTGCCCTCACCAGACATGCTCCATGTGAGAGGGGAGATTGTTCCACCTCTGGAGGACCCTTCCCACCTGTGTGCTTCTGTGATTCCCTGACACTCCAATAAATATTTTTCCAGTCCTTGGAGCAAGTCCAAAGTATTTTTACACCCCCGCTCTGTATTTCCGTGAGGACGTAAAGATTTTCTGTAGTGATTTCTGCCTATGAAGAGATTTGGAATATTAAAATCCATCCTTACAGAGATAGATTAGTGGCAAAATGAGGGCAACAAAAACCAAAGGTGCAGAATTCCTTAATGCTGGGGCTCTCTGTGAGCGTATCTCAGCTCAGCACGACTGACTCACGGTCACCCTGATTTACACCAGCAGAGAGCTCTGCGTTGAATCTCAAGGCTGCATAAATGAATGTGTTTCACAGTTAACATAACCTCATATGTAGTGCTGCTGATTTAAAGACATCTAAAGAGTGCTGTCTTTCTCACTGTTGTACCATGGTAGGAACCTGTGTGCACCTCCTGTGCTCTCTGACTTGCAGTGTTACTGTGGCTGATGCAGAATTATAAGTTACTGAAATAAACCTCTGCTTTTAATGACTAAAAGTCATGCAAGAGGATGCTGGATTTGAAAGCCAGCAGAAAAGCCCTAGGCTGTTTGAGAATTCAGATTCAAATTATTTAGTTATCTCTAGTCCTCTTAGATATCTATAAATATCCGCACTCCACAGGGTGCTCATGCAATTTCTGATGGTTTACCAGACTGAAGCCACCTCCTCAACTGTAGGTTAGAGTTGTAACTCCTTGATATTGATGAAAAGGCAAGGGACTTAGTTATGAAGGTCATTTTTCAACTGAACAGTTAACTGGAGGGCACCACAGAATGAGTTTAGCTCTCTTTTGTCTCACAAATTTTGCAATCAAATAATATAAACTTGAACAAAGCCATTAAGGAGACCTTTTTTTCCAAATGCTGTGGTAAAAAATTAGAACATTTTCATTAACACAAACTGTTCTTTTTAATTAGGATTTTGCAAGCTAAGTCTCCTAATGAATGAAGGAATGGAACTTCAAAAATGATTTGAATTGCCTTTTTTTTTTTTTCCTTCTCACTGAGAAGAACAAATGTAACTTTTTGCAAAAGATATTCAGTTTCTAATTGGAGACTATTTAATTAACTATTTAATGGCTGGGGTTTTCATCAACCTATAGAAACACATTGCCATGAGATGACCGCTCTCCTAAATAATCCTCAAGAGCTCTGGGCGCTTTAAGAGCACAATGTGTACCATGCTGAGGCACATGTGGTGGGCAGAGCTACAGGCAAATTACTCCCACAGAAAATGGGTCCAAAACATCTCCAGGAGATATTTTTCCCTTTTTAAGGAAGCAGTTACAGAGCAGAGAGGCTAATGAATAAAGGGACACATTTACTGGGGAGACCCATGTAAACATGGACACTGCTGGCATGGCTGGATCCACACTCTGGGAGGTGCCAGGAGAGGACAGAGAGCTTTTACAGGGATGTGAGGGAAGGAAGCAGCTATGGAGCCAACACACACTGGCTGTGCCACAGCACAGAGCCCTGCCTGGTGTCACACAGCCTGCAGCAACATGACAGACCACGGGCAAACACGAAGCAAATTAGCCCAGCTGAGCACTCCACATCTGGACACAGCTGGCAGGACCTGGCCAAAGCAGAGGAGGTGTGGAGGGCACCACCAGAGTTGGTGGCACCTCTCCAAACACACAGCACAGGCTGGAGCCAGGCTGGGCAGACCAAGCCAGCACTGCACCAGCCCAGCCTGCAGCCACCAGAGGTGTCACCACCCACCAAGGTGAGGGCAGCACCTCCCCAGCACTTCCAGCCCCAAAGACCTCAAGGAAGTCTCTCTGTCCATGACACATCCCTACCCAGCAGGCTGATTTCCAAGGAAACACGAAGTAACACACAGTGGTGAGAAAGCTCCCCTGAAACACCAAGAGAAAAGCACAAACTATGAGTCTTCAGCAAAAGGAAAGGTGTCTAAATCTGGCAGACTTGCTAGATCATGGTGCAAGAGGGATGAGGTGCTGCTTTTGACCTACTGGCCTGGCTCCCTTGCTGGAGCAGCTTCAGAAACCTTTTACATGGGCTAATAGAACCACATTACTGCCTGCTGTGCCAGAAGAGGCCATAAAACCAGTTCCAGACAGCATCATTAATCAGAGAAGTGCACTTGATCCACAGAGATAGGAAGCTTGAGCAGATGGACTAAGACAGAACATTGTGATAGAAAAGACAGGTCAAAGCAAAGTTGTGGGAAAGGACCTGAACATTTACAGAATTACTAGAATCTGGTTTTTTTTCCAAAAGAAAACATTAGCAAGCAGTAAAAGGACAATGTGCAATCAATTATAAATGTAATACATGGGTAGCTGCTTGCTACTGCTCACTGCTCATGGACTTCAGTCTGGCTACGCTCCTGTGTTTGTAACACTGTGGTTTTTTCTATTCATTAAAATCTCAACAGTACCCCTCTAGCTCAAGATTTGGAGAAACCTGGGGTTTTGAGACTAGGATGATACTTCCATGAATGCCCATCAAAACACAAATGAGGTCTGTTAATTCTTTTTTGTTCTTAGGTGAGAAACGACCAGGTCTGTTTGCACTAAGTGTGGAAACACACTTGTGTTCAGCAAAGAGGTGTGAGTGTTGAGAAGACAGTGACCCTTCCTAAATGAGTCATCCTGGGCTCAACATACAAGAGGGAGGGAAAAAAACCCCCAAAAGTATTTTAATAAACAGAATACTGAAAACCAAAGGTAGAGTGAAGGCAAAGGTTAAGATAAAACAGAGGTTTTGGTCAGATGTCTTAATCTATTTACACAGCAGGAGGCTTTCAACAAACTGCATTGCAAGATTAGAAAAGAATTAGCACGTTCTGAAAACACATTCTGACGTCCAGGAACAGAGAGCAAACACCACACACACCATTTGTACCAAGTACCCAACACTAAAAGCAAAATCTAAATGTTATAATTCAGCCAGAAAGGACCTAAACTGATCATCTGGTCCCTCTATCCCTCTATAGCACAGTAAGGTATGAGGGTGCGGGATGGGAAGGCCCATACAGGGTCTGTCTGAAACAGAAAACACAGATGTCTTAAGATTGTGTAAAAATTACTGAATAAGCCCAATGCAGCAGATATTAAAGAACATCAGAATATGTTTTAACAGATTGCAAAGAGTTCAGGATATATGGGCACATACTAGTTTTCAGGTATTACAGATGCACACATAAAAGAGCTCATTAGATAATTAGGAAATATGTTAAATTTGGAAGATAAAGTCAGATCACAGTGAGTGTTTGCAGATATAATCTGTTTAACTTAAGAGTTCAATCACTTAAATAAGTGACTGCAGATTCAGATCTGGAAGACAGTAATGCTGAGTGCAGTCCCAGAAAGAACAAGCACTCTAGTTTCATGCAGACTAAGATTGGGCAAATACTAACGCTAGAATTAAATTTAGAAAAAAATATCTTCAGGTACTTTTCAGCAGGTTTTTTTTGGATACCCACTGTTTTACATGATCAGCTTCAGACCAGAAATACATGAGACACTATTTTGTGTGAGGCACTGTGGATGTGATCATGTTTATCCCAGATAAGCCTTTTTTGTTCCTATTTGTCTCATGCCATCCTTGGGCCAGGGAGAGATACTCAAGACAGACTTGGGAGAGGTCTTGCCCCATTCTTTCTGCAACACAAAGATGTGTATTTATGAACAGCTGACCTGAGGTGAGGAGAATCTGCCCCACACGTGCAGAACTTGGCACCTCTGGGGTGCTGGAAAGGCAGAGGTAGGAAAAAAAGCTCCAGTCTTACACCATAGGTGCTACTGGGTGTCAGGGGGTATTTATCTTTTTTTTTTCTTTCATTATGTCTTTTGTTTACTTTTGTGCATGTGCTGAAGGCTGGGTGCTTTTCAAAAAATACAAACCCCTCTCCCCAGAGAGCACACAACCCATGGCACAGTGCAGCACAGTGCTGGCTGCAGAAACCTTTTTGTATTCCTTGTGCACTGGGCAGGGATTTTTTCATTTCATGCATCATCCATAACTTGCCGCAGCAATTCCAAAAATCTCTACCACGCTCACATGAATACGAATAATTTAAATTCACATTTTTGCTTCTGGAAATTTATCATCATAGAAGTTGGGCTCATAAAGCAACTGTATTTCTGAAATTTCTCACAGAATAATCAAGTGATGGCACTGCCCAACTAAGCAGCCCCAACTCTTTGGCTCATACAGGCACGTTAAGCTATGACTCCCTCTCACAAGGTCAGCTACTGACAGAAATCTGTCACTAGCATTAGTGTTCACTCTGCTGGTTTTTCTTTAATCCTTCTTTATTTAGACTAATTTAATAAGCAATTAAAAGAGTATAGGTAGGTGTCTTTTCTCTGCCAATGGCCAATAGTAAATGTCTTGGACACAAAATGTTGCGGTGAACATCTACTGAAGAGTTGGCCTTGAGTGGATGTTACTCCTTAGCCCCCATTAGAATCCTCTGGGTTTTGGCCAAAGGAAAAACTATTGCATTTCTTAAGCATAATTGTGAATACAGGTGTTTAATCCTCCCTGACGTCAGAGAAATTACTGGCTTTCAGAAAAAGCAAAGCAAATTATAACTCTGCCATAAGCAATGAGTCCAACAGTTTCTCAATTTTAAATTAATTGGCCTTTGAGAACCAAACATTTCCTACCATGGGACCATATCAAGGCCCCACACTTGTCCCTGACCCTACAATGGCCTCACAGCACAGGGGTTGTGCAAGGAGGTCTTGGGTTTGCACAATAAAATATTGTTTGTGACTAGGATGATTGTTTGTGACTCCCTTTCTCCTCACCTGTGTCTGTGTTACACTCAGCTGAGTGCTTCCACACCCAACACTGCTTACAGGAGAAAAAAGGGAGAAGCCAGAAGGGAGAAGAAGAGAAGAAATGCATTGCAGTGCTTTTTCTGTTGAGCTCACCCCTGGCAGAGGGCCAGCTTGGGATTCCTGAAGCTGTGCACACAAGCTCCCCAAAAGATGCTAAAGAAGTCTGTCCAAACAGTTAAAGAAATCTGATAATTACACACAGGCTGTTTAGGACAACCAGCCTAAAGTTTTCATTTGAGCAACAAAGTCTCCATTGGAAACATAAGATATCCACTTCTAAGAGTTTCAGGAAGACAGGCAACACTATTAGGACCTGCCCAACTGAAAACTTAAATCAAGTTTGAACCCTGTTATTTCTTTCTTCAGTTCTAGAATGAAAAAACCTGATGTTTTTCCTGATACCAGCCTGCTGATGGAGGTGGTGGGGCATCCTTGGGTACAATTGCAGCTGCCACGTGGTGTGCCCCAAAGGGCTTTGTCACAAAGCACACTGCAGCTCCTGCCAGCCAGGTACCAAGGCTGCCTGCTGCCTCAAGGAGTTTTATCTAAAAATAGAAGCTGCTTAAGAAAAATTACCACCTCTTTAGAAGAACAGTCAGTTTCTCTCTGAATCAATTTAAGCCCGGGCACATCAATGAGATAGAGCTTGACCTAAAGAGCTCCACAGAAATCAAGACCTAAGGTAAAGGTGTGCCAGTAATATGGAAGAAGATAAGGAGGCTGTGGGCCTGATCCAAAGGCCACTAGGTCAGTGGCAAGCTTTAATGTTGATGTAAATGGCCTTTGGAGCAGGCCACGCTTGAGAACAGAGCACTCCTTATTATAAAAAACAGCAGCCATTAGATATGGACTGAAGTTACAGGAAATTCTTTGCAGACAAAACTTCCCTCCATTTTTCTCATCACCTCAGCCAAGCATTGGACCATTTGGCTCCATAGATGAGGAGGCAGCAGGTTGCCACCTTATCCCAGGGTCAGAAGCACGTGGGTACTCTTTGCCCAAGCTGTTTCTGCAGCTAGAACGTGGTTGGACAGTGATCCATCTGTGCTTGTTGCATCTTTAGGTGCTCCGTCAGCACAGCTGGGCACCCAGGCAGCAGCACTGCCCACCCAAATTGCTGCACACATCCAATTTGCAGGAACGACTGCAGGAATCCTTCCCCACTCACAGGGAGCAGTCATTGCTCGAATAACAAGAAAGAGCTAAGCAGTGGCAGAAAACCCCGAACCATCAGGCACCCCACCCCATAGCTGCTGCTTGCCAGTGGTTATAAAGTCATTTTTGACTCAGGTATAATCCTCACTAAGTAGGGAGAGAATGCAAATGTTTGGCAATAGGCAAAAACACACCCGTGGTTCTCACCCTCTCTGGCCCGTGCTGAATATTCCTCACCGAAGCTGTTAAACTGATAAGGTTATTCACTGACAAGATATGAAAGAGCAAATGCTCTGTAATTGAATACCATATGCCTTGCCACAAATAAAAATAACACCGTTCTCTCAGAGATAAAATAAAGGATGTAGTAAGAGAGCATTGTTAAACTGTGCTAAAACAATGAGGAGAGAGGGAATATGCAACTCACCCGGCTGGCTGCAGCATAATTGGCTCGTTAGGGGAAAGTGCAGACATGGACACATGCAAGGAACAGGAGATCACAAAACACTGTGACCCACAGACCAGCTTGGACTTGGGCACAGCTCCCTGGCAGTGCTGCTGAAATGATAGGGTTGATGATGGGACAGAAAGTACCTGAGAGCCTTGGAAATGAGAGCACAAACACATTTGGCCCCTCCTGACTTCCCTGTGCCATCCAAGGGATCCTGCTCCCGTGCCCCTGGCAGGAGCCGTGTCGAGCTGTGAGGAATCTGCACTCAGGAGCTGCCAGCTTGCCTTCAAGTATTAGACAGGCATTATATTGATTACTGCCTGGTATTTGCAGGTCTACAAAACGTCCAAAGAGACACAGGAAAGTTTAGGGAGTTTTAATTTGCTGTACCAAAGCTTTTCTGATGGTCCCAGAAGATTACACATTTATGAACAAGGGCAGCAACTATAAAAGCTTATTGTTTGCACTCAGCCAAACTTCATGGATTTTTTAAGTATGACAAAAGAGAAAATGAGTTACACAGATTTTCAATAACTTGAACACCAATCTCTGCTGTCCAAAGGGAATTGCTCCAGTGTTCTTTCCTCGTCTACCTTGGCCTGGCTTTAAGGGTTTATCCTTGTAAACGACATCAGTAGTTACAGTTAACAGGCCCAGATGAAGCTGTGGGGCTGAGATCCCTCTTGCCCTGATGTGCCAGATGCTCCAGGGAGAAGACTAAAGATAGCAAGAGGAACTTTGTCAAGGTAGGCTCCGTGCAGAAGATGGGAGCAAGCAGTGTGCACAGCCCTTCCCTTCACTTCAATGACACATCAGAGGTACCAGGAGGATTCTCTCATCACAGGGCAATGGCACAAAGTGAGATTAAGGCAGAAACCCATTTTGCTTTTATGTGCGCAGCTAAAGAACAAGGTCAAAGACATAAGGTATTAAAACTTTTAATTAAGTGACAGTGGAATTATTTGCTTGCTCCTGGATTACATTGATGCAATACAGCCTGAAAGCTGCTGTTTGACATTTCCCTTGATTTCCACTCCTCTTTGATGGGGTTACACAGTAAATTGTTTTCAGGTACTGACTTGCCATAGCTATTGAGAGGCATGATGCTCCTAAAATCTTCCCCACTTTCTGTTTAACTGAAATGGCACAAAGGCACCAAAGCCATAAAAAAAGAAAGTATTACTGCAATACAAACTAATGTGGCTACAGAAAAGAAAAAGCTGTAAACTGGGGGGAGTGATAAGTACAGATATCTTCTTTGAAAACAATGGATTGTGAAGGATCCTGAACAATCCCTATTCAATGGACAAGAAGTAGAACGTTTTTGGCAATACTGGTACAGGCACATGTACATCAGATGGCTCTGAATGTCTGGATTGGCCCACAGCATGCAGCCCTAGGAGCATCCAGCATTCAAATTATGTGGTGGAGCAGAAGCAGACTCCACAGTCAGGAAATAGAGCATAAAATGCATGGCCATGGTAAGAATCAAACTAAGATGTGATTTAAAAATATAAATTAGGAGTAGTGCTTTGCTTTCTGAGCTCTCTACCTTATTTTTGTTTGTTTTTATGCTCCTGTAAGTAAAATCAACAACTTCTTTTTCCCCAATAAACTGAAATTTTGCAGACCATTAATCCATAATATGGACAAAAGGCTTCGGGTAAATGTGAAACAAAATGAAAAATGGTCAGTGTGGTTCTTCCAGAAAAAACTGATACTTCACATGAGCATAAAGATTTTCCAACAAGCAGCAGCACACACATTTCAGTGCAGACCCACGGTGAGTAGAGGGTAATGGCTCTGAATATCATTTATGCACACTTAACTACCATTTAGTTAATGTTTATGCAGCATTTTGAAAATGTAAAGGGCTGTAAAGATGCCAAATGTTATTATTATTAATAATCCAAGTGATAAATATTACTCCAAATTCTCTACTTTATCCTTGTCCTTCATGTCAAAGGGGTGTTTGCACGTATAATCAGCACAGCAATTCAGCAAGACACAGTGTTTGTGTTACTCAGAGTTCATGAGCTCTACATAGAAAGGAAAAAAGGACCAACTGGTTTCTCCCAAAGTTTACTGAGTGTTACACCCCAGCCCCCCAAATTAAGATGGAAGATTATGTTAAAATCCCGCTTTTAAAAATACTGGCTCAGAGCTCTGCTGTAGCATCTAAAAGTCTATTTGGAAAGGGAAAGAGGTCAATATGTTTCAATAAACTGCATTTTCCTTTCAATAAATGTAAAAGAGGGCCCAGGAAAGGACTTAAAGTCAGCAATATGTGGGCATCTGCTGTCTGCCATGGTCCCACTGCACCTCCCAGCGCGGATCGCTGCTGGCTGCCCAGATTTGGAGCATCCAAGCCCCCGGATCTGTGCCTCCTTTCATCTTCGCTTTGGCCCTCAGAGCAGGCCACCAGCCACAGAGCCCGATGTCACAGAAACAATTATCCCCTCAGTGGATTTCCCCTTTCCCTAAACCACTTCTCTATTCTTTGCACCTGCAGCACCATGACAGAAAGTCAGACAGGAGCCACTCCAAAGGCCACAGAGTTTCCAAGACCCAGGTCCACCAGGAGTGCTTGCCACTGCAGAGGATTGCTCTTATTGCACTAGACCTCAGCAGGGAAAATAATCCAGAGGCCAGGGCCTTTGGTCTCTCCTTTTATCCTCAGAAATGAACCTACTGGTGCTCTCAGAGAAGTGGCTGTTATTTCAAGGAGGTGATCAGTTTGTGAGGAAGCGATAAGGGAATTTTTTTGTTCCATATCTTTTCCCCAGGTTTGGAACGGCCTTTGTGATTGCAACAGCTTCACCACTGAGGCTAAACATGAAGTTACTTTTCTGAGTGAATCATCTACCATTCCCCTTATTGAAAAACCAAAAGGACAAGACAGATTTCGAAAAGAATGTCTTTAAAATATCTTCATTCACTTCAACAAACTGGATTTTCCTGAGTTCAGCTCTCATTCCGGTGCTCGGTTATAGTGGTTGGATGCTGAACTCTTGGATGCTTGGCCCACACTTTGTGACTGGGGACACAGGCAGAGAACATGTGGCTCAATACACCCTTTGAAGGCTTTCTCCAAGACTTAAAAAAAAAATCTTCGTTTAAAAAAAGGAAAATGAGGGAAAAAAATCCCACAGAGACAGCCTGATCTTCTACTTTCTCACACTGGTATAAATCAAGAATAACCCCATGGACTTTGTAGGACTTGCACAAGTATAAAACTGCTAGAAATGAAAGGTTCACATTTCCTAACTGCAGTAGTTGGCTGGGTTTTCTTTAAATAGCTTCATTAATAAATACTTTGAAAAAGAGAAAAAAAAAAAAGGCTCTTCCTCCCCCAATACTAATTGCTAGTGCTCAGATTTAATCTTCAGCATTTATTGTGCTTCACCAAATCCCTAATAATCACCCCAGAAGACTCCTTAACATTGTTGTATAATGGGAAACAAGGGCAGGGTATTACTTTTTCATGTACAAAGATGTTTCATCAGGAGGCCAGATTTCTTCTATGCAGCTAAAGTACATAGAGCCTGACACTTTTAATTTCTTCCGTAATTGTGTCACAAGAGGGGTTTGTGTCACTGTGCCTCTTTGCTGAATTCCAAGAGGCTCAATGCTATTCCCATGGTCATTGCCTCCTGCCTCTACTTTAAAATAATGAAGATTTGGGCTGAAATAAATTTGAAGATATCAAATAAGGACCCCTTGAGTTCCTGGGAAAGAAAATAAAGCAGCTTTTATTAAACTTGTTATGAGACCTTTCATGACCACTATTCTTGCTGTTCTCTTTGCTCAAAGCCTTTAGAGAATGGTCTCACTTTAGCCTAAACTCAGCTCTTTCTCAGCTCTCTAAGCCTCTGTAAAATTGAAGGACATTCACTCCAACACATGCCTTTAATAACTCAGTATGATTTAAACTTTCAATCTGCATTCCTGATTTCTGTAATAATTGAAAGGAATGCATTAGCAGCAGAAAAAACCCCCACTTTTGCTTCATAAACTTTACCTTCATTGCCTCAGATTTTCAGTAGTTCTCAATATGTAAGTTTAATGGCGTGACCCTAACAAGAAACGATCAGCAAATGAAACGAACCAGTGTGTAGCTGCTCCACACGGCTACAAGTGTCAGCTGTGGCCTGCCTGCCATTAATTTTATTGTAACTCATTTCTTCAGGTTGAGTACAGCACGATTTAATGTTCCCATTCTCCCATTCCTGTTCTGCATGACAAATTGTTTTAATAAACATAAACCGGGTAATAATAAAGTAATAATAAGCCTAGCACTCACCTTATATCACTGCAGTTAAATTCTCCCACAAGCCAGCGCTGGTTACAGTGACAATTACAGTCGGGCCAATCCGCAGCCAGGCAAGCACAATGGACAGATTTAATATCGTTTGTAAATATGATTAGTGTGCTGTCATGTTATTGCAGCCTGGTATTTACATTTCTCTCTGGGGTTATTCACTACACCAAATCAACATTAAATAGTGCTCCCTTCTCTTTCCCTTAAATCAAATATACCTTTCTTTGTGCTCCACTCAGAAGTTAATGAAGAAAATGGCATCGATTGTTAATATTCAGGGATCAATCAGTGCTTTACATGCCTCTTTTTTTTTTTTTAAACAGATGTACGTCTGTCTATATAGCCCTAGAAGATTTCTTTCGAAATTCATAATCTCCCTGCTTCCTTCTCCCCCTCCATACACACCCTTTAACATCAACGCTCGTCTGCTGACTCTCTTATGAAAAATGTTCAAATAATGAATGGCTGTTGTTTACAGAAGTAATTTCATGCTACATTTCCATTATTGCCTGGATTTGTTTAGCTTCTCAAGCTTCCCCATTTCCCTGCAATGAACTTTTAAGGAAATATAACCAGCTTTCACTGTTTATGCCATTATGTTTATAATAGAAGCCGCTCTCATTTGTGACATATTGCAACACTTCGTAACTGTGTGCAAATAAGCATCCTTAAACTTGTTAAGGTCAATTAATCATTGTACAAAAGCTTTTTTAGCCAGGACTTCCACCAGCATAAGTCCAGCCGTGTAGCAGGGTAATGAAAGGGCTCTAGCGTGGACTCGGGTCCTACATGGCACAATTGTGTGCTTCAGATGTTAATAAAACTGCCTGCAGACGACACAGGTCTTTTTCTCCAAAGTTATTTGGCTCCTGCGGTCAGGCAGCACAGGTTGAATGCCTGCAGCCCAAATCAAGAACAGACAAAAATTTATAATGACTTCAACCACCAATTCCCACCAACCTAAAAAAAAAAAAAATTCTAAAGCCACTTTTTCCACGGCGAAAGCAAGGAATCGAGCCCTAGGACACCCTGCTGAGTTTGGCCCCGTGGCATTTCCCTGGACAGGATTTGACACATGAAACACACGGCAGCCAGCTCCTGATTTCAGACATCACAGAGGGCACCATCAAAGGAGAGCGCGCTGCTGTGGGCAGCGCCGAGCCCCGGCTGCTCGGGCACGTGGATCCTGTGCCAGCGTGGAGCCTCAGCCTCCTCCCACTGCTGGGCTAACTGCAAGGGGTCCCTGGGGGCCAGCACTGCCTGAAAACCACCTGGCACAAACACTGAGCGTGGAAAGGGCTCTTCCTAATTAGCAGCCACCTCCTCCACGCAGCCATGGCGCACACAGGCTCGCTCTTGCCCTTCGTGTGGTTAAGAAAGGGGAAATATTCATGTGGTTTGTATTTATGCTTCCATTTTCAACACAGAGGTTCTCATCTCCTGCACTTTTGACTGAATTAAGACCTATGTCTGAAATTTAAGACATGCCTTAATCAGGTTCAATGGGTTTTCTGCATGCCCCAGGCTTACTGATGTCATGGTGCCTGGGTGCATGTAAAATAAGCCTGGTCTGTGTCACTGGGCTTGGACTGATATGTAAAAACAATGACAGTAAACTCTCACAACAACCTCATTTAAATTGCAATAGTAAAATTCAGTGAAATATTTAATACTAATGGAGAATTTTTAAAAATAGGATACCAGTTTATGAGGGTGGCCATGTGCAGGCACTTACTTTATGCGTTCAGTAGCATTTAACTCACACTTGCTTTTCCATGCAAAATGAAGCATGAAGAGATGCCCCACATTAGAAATCTACCCCAAGGAAGTCCAAAATGCATGACAAAGACCAATACTCAGGTATCTGTAATAATTACAAAGCTGACTCACGCTTTGTTGTTTACTGCCAGTTTACTTCCCCATGCTACATGTTTTAGTTAGGAGAAGGGAAAAGAAAAAATTAAAGAAAGCATTACCAGTCAGCCAGAGAGCACAGCTATTTTGTGGGGGATGTAGATAACCTGGAGACCAAAGCAGGACTTTTTAAACACCTATCTGTGGTTGCTGCTTCATTGAAAATGATAGATTTAAGAATGTGGCTCCTATGGTCACCCAGAGGGCATGGATCCCACTTACTGTGACTCGCTGATATTCTTTATTTAGAAGAGTCAAATGTCACAGCAAAATATTTCTGCTAAAATGTGTATTTACTGCATTTTCCTTTCAAAGCTCGGCAAGGTGACAGCTGGAGAGGGGTGTCTGTGCATGTGTGGAAAAAAAAAGAGGGGGAAGAACTGGGGTGTTACTAAGCACAAGATCACAGTACTCGAAACATCCTACTGAGATCAGAAGAATTGTGAAGCATACCGAGGTGGTACTCCAGCTATTCATTAACTGCCTCTATCAGCTGGCCCGGAGATTAGAGCTTAATGCAATGGTGAAGTAAGTGTCCATATCACAGTAGCCATGGAGGAATAGCAAGATGTAATGAAACTGAATAGCTAGCCATTGAAAGTTGAAAAATATATTGATTTTTCAGTGCTTGATCACCCAGGAGGCTTTATCAGGTATGAATACTTGGGAACCATCTGCTAACTCTGTAATGGTATTTTAGGATTTGTGACAGACTCCAGCAAAAATAAAACTGCGTGTTAGAAAATAACACATAGTGAAGCCAGCTTCTCTGCAATGCATTCCACTGCTCCACACACATCTGCTTTTCTCATTCCTGCCTTTTAATTGTTCTCAAATTAGCAATAGCTAATGTGTGAGTACAAATTAAAATTGGTACATGGATTGAATCTCTCCCCACCTTTCACACCAAAGACAGCTCAGACATTTATAGCTGCATTTATCTCTACATCAGCTTGCATTACACTCGTGGTAAAGATTCCTCTCCTCCCCAAAGCAAGTCAGCAGGACCCCAGTTATTGTATTTAGCTATTGAACCTCCTTGTCAACATTTCTTAGCATTCATTTGTGTAAGTCAAAGAACAAAACCGAACAGGAACAGGCTTGGAGGCACAATATCTACATATTGTCTGATGTAAATAACACTCCTAGACATGATTGGCATTCTCCAAACAACAATCATTGTTATTGAAATGTGCCTCTATTCCCCTTGTTTTAATACTGAGAATGATTATGAAATCTCTTTGGGTACGATAAATCAGCTGAAAGATGTAATAACATGTTTCAGCTGTTGGAATGGATGTTTGATTACAGCTCTGAGGGTTTTTTCCTCATCTTGTTGCTAGTTTAATTCTTAAACCATTCTCTGATTTAACAAAAAATATATTCTGTATATCAACAGCAAATGCACATTCTTGTTTACAGTGTAGGTAACTGAGCAGGAATAGAGCTGCATTTTAACAACACAGGAAAAATATTTTTCTATTACGGTTTTGGTTCAAATAGTAAGCTAAGCTGTGGTTTCAAATGGTTTTAGTGAACACTTAACACCTAAATAAAAACAGAAAAGATAAAAGGGGACGAGGAGGACAGAAAGAAAAGGAGGCTTTGGTCAGGCCATATTTGATTTCCATGCACAGAGACGAAAAATTCCACCTCTCCTCTGCTGCCTCCCTCCACGATTCTGCAAGCATCTCTTTGAGTAAGTGGGAGCAGAATTAATTTGCCCCAAAATGGTGAAGTGTAAGTGGAGGAAAATTGTTTCCCCCTGATTTTACACTGTAGTGGCAAGACACAAAAGATGAAGGAAGTGAGACCGCACCACACAGCGGCAGCGAGAGCGAGGCAGCTGGACAGAGGCTTTTGAAGGATCTGAGAATCTGTGCACAGCAAAGGCACCGCAGCTTCTCCAGCTCACTCTCCCAGAAAAGATTCTGGCAAATAATGCCTTTCCCTTGAGTTTATTTTGTGGAGGAGAAAAGGTGAAGAAAAAACCCGAAAACTATGGGAAACAAAAAGATTAGTGTGTGGGTGGTGGTTTCCCTTTCCAATCAGCTTTCCTCCCCGTCCTGCGGGGCTGCCCCTGTGCTGATGAGCACACTGCGGAGCCTGCGAGGACATACCTTGATGTTCCCCCAAAGTTTGCAGAGCCAAAGAGACAACTACATTCAAGACTGGTGGTGGGAAAATGCAGACACATTTGGGGCTTTCCGAGGTCTTTAGAACTGCTCAGTGATGTCTTGCCAACATTTCAACAAGAGGCTCCTAAGAGAATGCCCCCCTTGGCCTGTGATAAACTCAGTGCCCCAATCATGCCTTTGCCTGCCAAGAGAAGGGCAAGGGACAAGAAAACCATTCAAGCATTTTCCTATTTAAATGAAATCGCTTTCTCATCATGGTAATCAAGAAAAGAGGCTGTCCTACTGTGAGAGAAACCCTACACCACCCATTTGGGGGGAACTGCATATGCTCTACCTCCCTGCAGGACAGAGAATCACATTTGTAAGGAGAAATCACCGTCTGGGTAGCAAGACATCCACCCAGGATGGAGTAAGCAAAGTCTCAGGCATTTCTCCCCGAACCTAGAAAACAGGGATAGCTGTTAAGGGCAACTGTAAGGTGGCATTCACATGAGCAGAGGGTGTGCCACAATCAGCCACAGGCGGGCAGCTCAGGTCCCACCCACAGGGAGGTTCCCTATTCCCTTTGCCTCCTTGGTTTATTGCGCAGCCTGCCCCTACTCTCAGAACAGGCAGGCTTTTAAATTAGGGCACACAACTCACTCTTCCCTAAAGACACCAGCACAATGAAGAAAATATTTCTAATGTTGAATGGAATTACAGAATACCTTTAAAAAGTTCCTCATCGCTTAATTCACTCCCCTCTTTCTGACCTTTACTCAAGGGGAAAACTGCCAACTGCACAAAATCCTGCCAACTCCAAGGAGCTTAATTGTGCAGATTACAGTCTGTTTGTAACACAGATTATTGAAACACACTTGGACCCTTCACATCCCCATGTTTGATTCAATAATAGGTTCTGCATTAGATAAAGGAGATTTGTTTTGATCCTCTCCTCGCAGATGCAGAGTGCCCTACACCTTTTGTATTCCAGACTCCATCATCCATGACCTCTTTGCATAAGTGAAGGAGCCACAATAGGCTGCTCCATACTGTAACTCCCAGATCCCCATTTTTGGTGGTGCAAGAAAGGCAGGCAGAGATTTAGTTCATGGCTTATATGGTAAAATAAAAAATGCACATCTTATTCTATAACAAGCACATTTCTCTGAGAGATTCTGGCACTGTGTGGCACAAAGGCTAACCATGGCCATATTTGAAAGCTGAGCACACAGTATTTTTAAAATAGAAAAAAAGTGAAAATTTTCTTTTGAATTTTAGAGAATGAGGTGAAACACAGAGTCAGAATGGAAAACTTACCCTCAAAATACATGAAGTGAAATTATTTCCTTAGGTTCAATTTTTCTTCTCTCTTTCCCATGCTAAAAATTTAAAGAGAAAATAATCTCACCTCCCTAAAAAATCTAAGAGAAGTTAAAACATTTTATTTGCCACCTGCTACAAAAGCACAGAAATCACCCTGAATTTCCAGCTATCACATGGTAATTACAAATCAATCCTCCCTGCCTCAGAACCAAGGCCTGCTCCACAGCCAGCCATCATCACTGCAGGGTCTGGATGGGAAATTTCAAGCTTTTACTTTGCATCTGCATTCTTCAGTTTCCTGTGCTTCAACTCTTGGACTTGATGACCTAAAAGGTCTTTTCTGATTTTAACATTTCTATGATTTCCAATATTATTATAATTAACAAATGAGTTTTTCTTCAATCACTATCCAATAGGTGTTTTGTGAGGCTACTGCTTACACTTCACTGCCCTTAAAACAGGAGAGGGGTGAGCGGAAACCGCAGAGCTGTGGCCATTAATGCCAGCCAAGTGTTCAGGATTGAGGGGAGTCACTCCAAGCACAACTTGCCCACAGACTCTGCTGTGGCTTCTCTCCTCATTTACTGCCTTACAAAGAAGGTAGGAGGTGGAAACAGCTTTCCCTGTCATTAATGTGCTTTTAGTTGCCTGATAAAAGTATTTTCCTTCTGTAATCTCTGCACAGCACCAGACTAAATGTGCAGAGCACACTTTTAATTTGAGCACACACTCGTAGCTGTGTGCCAATTCCTTGCTTCTGTACTGTTGATGAGCAGTTGTATGTGGAACAAATTGAAAAAGCCGCACACTAATTTCCTAAATGTACCTTTTTTTTTTCTCCAGTGGTAGGGAAATGATGAATTTCAGATGAGAAAGAACATCTATCTGCAGCTCAATGAACTGAAAATGCAGAAAGTAAACTCCTGCAGCCTTCAGAAGTACTCGAGAGTGACACAAAAGTACTAACCTCTTCAAATTTTGTGATGAAATTAAACGGAGTCAGCAAATTGAGAGGATGACAAGGACAGAGGAAGACCAAAACACACCTGAGCTACTGTGATAAATGAAAATAACAACTTCTTGTTTTAACAAAATAGTGCTGTGATACATCCCATAAGCTGGCAGAGCACTTTTATTGTACTTCAGCAAAAATTGTGCATAACTGGCATCTCCCTACTTGTCCAGTTCTTGGTAGCAATGCTGCCTCTCATGTTCAGCACAGCTGTGCTTCTCTTAGTGAAAAATCAAGGGGGCAGCAGAAGCAATTATTTCTCTTGCTGCATTGTACCTTTCTGCCATGAGACACCAGCTCACACTGGGCATGCATTTAAGAAAATTAACTTCTGCAAATGTTATTTTCAGCCACAAAGAATGCTCCAGTCATCTGAAAGCCCATGAAACTCTGTTTATAGGACCAAGATTGCCAACATTTCTAAATTATCTCCAGTGGAAGAAGCTCAGAGCTCTGCAGATGGGTGGAGGAACTCCTAAACTTCTGGAGCTCTGTAAAACAACTTGATGATGTTGGTTTAATGCTCAAGTTTTACTGCATACCTGTAAATGTAGATTTGGGGTAATAAAGTGTGTTTGCTGAATGTTCACAGCACCTGGGTAATTTTACAGCTGTGGAGCTGTGCATCCACGTACTCTCAGTTAAACACAGATGTGGTTTTCCAGAGGAGTTCTCACCTTAGTTCATTGCTTTTAAATTTCAGCAGAACCACATCTTTGCTCCTGTAGTTCAGCAGGTTCCTCTAGAGCACACTGCTTTGCCCATCAGACTGTTAATAGCTTTCTGACAGAATTTTCTTGCTTTTAGCTACCCCTGCTGATGTACAGAACATTTAAGGGAGATCTGTGCCCAGCGGTGTAGGACCTGGGGTACTGGTTTCTCTTCACTCCTGCCTGATAAGTTACTTCTAAAAGCAGATGCAATGCTTCAGCTGTTTTACTGGGTAGGTAATTGCTGTCCTAGGGTTCTTTCACCACTGTAATATGAAAAAAGGGGCTTCTGTGAATATAAATTAAGAGGGCAGGATGGGTAAGTTGCATGGAAGCAATGGGGTAATACTGCCCTTCAAAAAAGATCCATTCAGTCTTCTCTGCTGAGCTGTCTCTGGACATCAGCAATGCGCAGACGAAGCTGGTGCCTGTTCTCTCTCAGTGCTGTGTTGAGCCCACTGACAAACCAACTGAGTCTAACCTCTACAAAATGTTATGTACCACCCCAATCAGAACCTGGAAGAGAAAGGAATGCCCTGGTAAAGGCTGAAGCACCCATGATTCCTACACTGCCATGGGAACCCTCTCTGGAGAGGCAATCAATCTGATTTGAAAGCACTATGTGTCAAAAGAGCACCAGCTAAAAAGACCAGAACTATTAGGAAATTATTTATTTTTGATATTTGTGAACAGTGGAGCCTCATCAAGGTCCTGGAGCTCCAAACTTTGCTAAGCACATACTCCTACAAACTCACACTGCTGCAATGTGATTACCAGCACAATGAGCCACCATGGGGAGTGGAAAACATAATAATCATTACACTATGAAATCAGAATCAAGGATTGTAAGATAAAGTGCCTGGAATTCAAAATCATCATCTGCAATAGAATATTTTCCCCAAGTTTTCTTGCAAGGTATCCTAATTTGGTAGGACACTTCAAAAAGCATATTTCAAAGTGGAAGGAGTGAGTGTTAATCCCTGCCGATAGCAGAATAGTAATTTTCACTGTGTAGGTGATGTGCCAGCAGCAAAAAGGCCTCTTAGAGACAGACTTTCAAGTTGCCTTCATATTTCACATGTAAATAAACTTTTTCTTCAAATGTTCAATACTGATTATTTTGTGAAAATTCTGGCTTAGTTGCCAGGTCATGAGAGCAGTCCAGATTTCCTCCTTTTCAAACAGGAATTTTAAGGATTTTGACATAAGAAAAAAATATTTCCGATAGGAAACTAAATGGTCATACAACTCTCACTCAGTCTGATAAAACCAGAAGACTATAAAATGTTTGAAAATATATAAAAGCACGTTTCCTTTTCACTTATTCCTATGATATCACTGGGTCCCAATTCTACAAGAGATTCTGCATTCTTATCCTTATTTATAAGGTTGTGTTTGCCTTGCTGCAATGTAAAGTGTAAAATGCTCCAAATTAGAATGGTAACATTCTAAAATAAAAGTAGTGATATAAATAATGAGAAATCAAACAGAAACAGTTTTTTCTCCTTCTGAATTTGTTTTGAGGTTCTATATTTTTCCAGTCCCAAATCTGCATTAAAACTACTAAAATCTTTAAAGTGTCCATAACTAAAAATTTGAAGGCTACTCAATTCAGTCATTTTGATCAAATATATTGTTTCAACAACTTTGGAACATTTCACTCCCACTTGATGACAGTTTCACACATCTTTTTATCTGTTTTTGAACCTAAAATAAAAAGATTTTGTACCAAACTATAAAATATATATCTGATACTTTCAAGAGCTTGAAACCATTTAAGTAAAATAATTTCTCAAAAATTAATCTACTCCCCAAAAATCCCACTAGCTTGGACAAACCACAGGAGCTGGGAAAGCTATAACAGATCACAGAGAGCAATTAAGACCCAGGTTAGATTCCCTAAAGCAATTTCTAAATAAACCTCCATGTGTTCAGTCTGGGCCCCTCCCTACAAGAAAGACACTGAGGGGCTGGAGAGAGTCCAAAAAGGAGCAATGGAGCTGGGGAGGGTCTGGAGCACAAGTCCTGTGAGGAGCACCTGAGCACTGTTTAGCCTGGAGAAAAGCAGGCTCAAAGAGAAACCAACCCATCCTAGCACTGATCACTTTTAAACTCTATCTACAGCTGGCATAGCATCAAAACATGAATAACTTCTCAAAACCACACAATTTGGAAGTTATGCTATATTCCAAAACTTAGTGCCTTCCCTCTTCTGATAATTGACATCCCTGTCATCACAGTCTTTGAATTTTTTGCTAACAGAAATAGATTTCTACTGAATAAAACAAGCAGACATTATTCTTCATAAATACAAACTAAATAACAAGCTTCTTGCCGTACTGGTCAGCCATGTGAAATTTACTATGAGGCCTCAAAAGTTTTGCAGAATGTGAAAAAAGTTATTTGAAAATGAGCTCCCTAAAGTAAACAGCCTATGCAAAACTTGGAGCAGAGTATAAAAGAAATATGCACATACACTTGTCTATTCTGTGTGATTAGTTTTCTTCAGACCAATGAGAGATATTCAGAAAAAACCCACAAAAATTATTCAGTGGTATTTTCTACCACTTTTGACCACTTTTAGTTACATGTAATTCAGAAACAGAAACAAATTTATGTTGGCCCCTTTACTCTTGCAATGGTGTTTCTCACCCTCTTTGTCTATGTTAAAATTACATCCAGGATTTTTTTTTTTCATAAAATGTGTTTCCTATTTGAATTGGAAAAGCCCATCTCCCCCAAGTATTTATGCTATTTAATCTGTGAACAAAGATTTAAATGTCTGAAAGTCTTCAAGAAAATCTATTACTTTACATTTAAAGGTTAGATTTTAAATGTTTCAGTATCTACCTCTTCTTTTGCATTTCTGTTGGAATTTCTGGATTTCTCTTGTAAGCCTGGTTAAACTACTTGCCTACTACATTTTAAGAAACTGGCTTTCTGATTAATAAAGTGCTGTTTCACCAGTCTTGCCCATTCAACCAATCTTCTCCTTACTTATACCCATCATTTCCTGTACTTATAACTCAAATAGTTTTGCCCTACAGTTTGAGTCTCAGAATCCTCTGACAAAGATGGCTGCTGTTTCCAATTGTGTCTAAATAAAATGAACTTAATTTGGATAGAAAAAACCCCCAAATTTTATAATTAGAATCTATCTCAGGATGAGTGGTGTGTGTTCTGGAAGCACTGGAAGACGGGGTTTGCTATGTGCACCCCAGCACCCCATCTCTCTTATCCTGGCTTTGCAGTGAGGCACCACAGAGGTAGTTTCAGCTCATCTGGGAGAAGCCAGAGCTGTAGCACTGGATTTGATCTTCCTTGGATGGCCCAGACCAGCATCAATTCCCTTCCTGATCCTTGCAACACCTCACTCAATAAGGGCAAGGCCTTATGAAGGTCTTGTTTCTAAAGGTGACAGTGCCTAACCTAACAACAGAGAGAAAACCCAGAGATAATGCAAGTCACTGCGCTCACTGCAGAGGCCACACAGGGAAAAGGGAGCAACCCCCTCACCTGCCACATCTACAGGTGCCCAAGGTACAGCTCATTTTGATTAGCCAATCCACACACAACTGAGAAAGCTGGACCATTATTGCTCTAATTATTCTGTTCCCTTTCTTTGCCTTTTCCTGCCTCCCTCACCCCTGGGCTCCTGAAAGAAAGGCTCCCAGGAGCTCCCATTCAAGTGGACTGAAAACAGTGTCAGTGGGGGCTGACTTCTGCAGCACGGGTTGCTGTCACCAGTGACCTATTCATCAGCACCAGCACCAGCCTGGCTTTGTCTTCTGCCCCCTAAACAAACTGATGGCAGACTCAGTTCTGCTGCAGAAATATTGTGAATTAAACAAAGCACAAAGGGAGCAGGCAGCAGGGTTGAAACATTTAGTGGAAATAGGGGAGCTGGTCAATAAAAGGGGATGGAGACTGGATCAAAAGGGGATGACTTACAATGGGACATGGGCTAAAAAGGGGTGTGCACCATCCTGCAGGTCAAAAATGACAAAACATTGTGGTCCCGAGGCTGTCACCTTCTGCACAGTAGGGAGGGATCTGGGAGCAAGGAGAAATGCAGAGCTAGCAGCTCAATATATAGGAAATGTACAAAGGAAAAAAAAAACATAAAGGGTCAAATTCTAGGGTGCTTGAAACAAGCTGAGACCACTGATCTCCATGAACAAAGCAGAATAAATGCTTAGAGGAGGTACTGGAAAGAAAGAGAAACAAAGGATGATAAGGGAGAGAGATTTTGGCTTAGGGGCTCATCTCAAACTTGGGACAGCTGGCTCCATTTCAAGACTCTGCCACGCGTTTGCTGTGGGACCAGTAAATTCAGTCCCTATCAGCGAAGAAATACTTAGGGAAAGGATATGACATGCATTTTATCTGTAGGGTACCCTGGGTTCAGCCATATTCATGTAAAAGTAAAATAGTTTGTTGAAATTGAAAGATGTAAAAAAATTCTGTATTTTTGAATTTTTCTATTTTGGAGGCATTTAAATGGATCACATTTACTCTTAAATAAGTTTTCAAAGCATTAAACTTCCATTCACACCTTTCTATCATTTGCTACCTTTGAGGTTCTGAATACAAATATCTGACTGGTGTCCAGTGAATACAGATATCTGAATGCTAGCCAGAGATTTTCCTCTTCATTCTTTTTCTGGTTTTCCTACTTTGCCTTCTGCTCTTGTGTCAGGTTCCAAAATGCCTTCTCTTCTGGAGAAGGTTAGATGAGATGAGAAAGATTAAAATTGTAATGCCTGTGGCTTTCCAAAAAATAAGTTAAAACATTAATGATATTTGAGAAAAGTAATTTCCTCAGTTTAAAGGGCTTTGGCACATTTTCAGTGAAAAGGAAGATTTTTTTCTTTCTTCCATTCTTCCTTTATATAATTTCACATAATTTAAATATATTTTCCTCCTTAATGTTTCACAGAATAAAGGAACTCCAGAAGAGTAAAACAGCTAGAGAAAACAGAATTTCTTTGGATATTGAAAGACCCATGTGGGTTTCAGTTATGCTTTTTATCCCCTTGGAAATCTGAAATAAAGCCCTGGTGCCATACACACATCATGAGAAAATGCATCTGTTTAAACACTGGTCTATGTGACCAACCTTGATAATCATAACAGATCCTGTAAATTCTTATGGAATTCCTATTCCAATGGATTCCTATATCCATTGTTGGGGTTACTGCAGCCAGAGTGAACACATCTTGGCTGCCTTGAAGTAGTAAAATACTTCACTTGGTAAAAATCAAGAGATGTGGGTTCTTAAGACATGTACTACCTAATAGATGTCCTGGATAATATGGAAAATCTGCCTGTGTCCTTAACATCTGTGCATGGATGGCGCAAAATTCCCTGCCCCATGGATGAGCTGATATTTGTCAGACAGAGCTGCCTAAGGCTGCCTAGAAAATGCCTGAGCTGCCCAATCATCAGCTGCTCCTCACCATGGTAGCTCCACAAAAACCAGTTCCCAGATCTGTCCTCGGAGTTTAAACACTGGCCACCTGGCTGACAGTCTCACAAGTAATGAAATAATTCAAACAGGTCAAGTTACCAACTCAGAAACAGTGAGGGGTTTTTTGCTTCAAGCCATGGAGAAGAAAATTTCCAGTCTTCGTTCAGAATTGGCCATCATTATTAAATGCACACATGGATGGGCTTTTTGGCCATGATATAAATGACTTAAAGCTGTGATTCAAATAGGTCTATAAAGTGCTTCTATGATATTCCTCTCCCTTCTTTTTTCTTTCTTTCTTTTTTTTTTGAAAATGTCTCTGCTCCACTGTTCTTTGTAGAGATAAGCCCTTGAAAATCACCCTTCTTAAAGTGTAAACTTGGCGACTGTACATTATAGTAAAACATTTGATTTGTTATAGGCTAGAAAAATAGAGAAGTTGAAACCTCTTCATGGTGTATTAAAGGTCACACAATTATAATAAAATCTTGCTCCAGCAGCTCCAGTCACAGACAAAACCAGTCTCAAATTTCCAGCGAACAATGAAGTCCCCACAGAGTTTCAGCTTCCCTGGGAAATCAGGGTAGCTCAGGCTGTGTTGATTTTAAGAGTGTCCTGAATGCCCATCATAAAAAAACTTGTTACTCAACACAGTCACAGCTCTTTCAGGGTCCCCTGATTGAAAAAACCTTTTTCTTTGGGCAATGGCACTTTTTTGGTTCCAGGAACCCAAAGAGCAGCAAGCTCTACTCTGTTCGGTTGAAACACCACGAGCTTGAATGTAATTTCCTAGCATGCCACATTTCAAAATAAAATAATAGTAATACAAAGCACAGAACGACACCCTCACAATACAAGCTAATCTTCCTGCTTCCCATCAAGCGAAACATATTGACAACTGACAATAGGCAATTAATAGATTAATGAGTATAGCTCTTATCTGTCTACATTATGAGTTTCTCTGGTTGTAACAGGATGAACACAACACGGGCCTGCGCTAGCAGGAGTGCTGTCCCAGTAGGAATGAGATCATTGCAGCAAGATATGAATGCAGTATTTTGATTACCAGGTGTCACTCAATGGAACAGAACCACCACACTCACACTTTATTCTATACATTTTAAAATTATTCAAGGGCAAAGAACAGAATATAATTTGCTAGAGAGAGAATTAGAGGGAAAGGTTTTACAGAAGCAGGAGAGATTACTTTTTGATCCAGGGTTAAGACCACTGCCTCTGGCACACACAGAATCCATCAAGATAGGTGGTGGAATGTAAAAAAAAACCCTTTTCACCTAAAACTGAGACTAAACTCAGTGATGTCTGCAATGCTGAATAATAACATAAACTTTTAAATTCCTTTGATAACCCAAATAAAATAATAAAGCACAGAAACTAGTTTTTTGATGGTTCTAACCTGAAAAAATGGGGCTGTTTCCGGCAGTGATGAGTTCACTCACACCATGGATAAATTGATAAATTTGATCTGCAGAAGCACAGAGGTGCTCTGGAAGATGCTGTACTTCACAAGAAACCTGCAGAAAAGCAGATTTTCCTGCTTTTACCGAAGGACCTGGGTAGGAAAGCGAACAAGGTATGAATCTGGGGAGCCAGAGAACCATTACCTCAGTTGCATTGACATTTTCTGCCTGGAACTTGGCAGTTATGTATCTCCCCAGCTTTGTGCTTACTTATTCCCATTTCCACCACAGAAGGAAGCCAGATTTACTTCTCTCGTGCCCAGAGCCAAGTTCTGCCTGCTCTTCCTCGCATGTGTAATCTAAGTTTTCTCGAGGGGTCCATTTGTACAGATAAAGTGAATTTGCCCTTGATAGCACTGTGAAGTTTCAAAGCAAATATTGTGATGATTTTTGTGGGTTGGCAAACACAATCTGCAATTTGCTGTGTGGAAATTGCTGTCCTGCTCCAGAATTATGCAGCTTTCATAATGACTGACGGCATGAGGCAAACACAGCAGGACTGTTGCACGTTGATCATTCTCTACAATTTTGCTCACAGGCTGTTTATTTGGTTTCTTTCAGAGCCCAGGGCAGCCAAAAGAAAAACACCAGTGGAGTGAACTTTGGATCAAGCTTGGTGTTATTCCATTGCAAGACACCAGACAATAGGAAACGAGAGGTTTATTCTGATTTGAACAGGGTCTCTGTTTGGAAACAAAGCTGCAGTCCCAATGATGACAGTCCCCTGGGTATGTGGCTGAGCAGGTTCAAGGTACTGCTGTCCCAGCTACTCACCCCCAGCCCTTGCAGAGCAGCCCCTGGCTTTGCCTCCCCACATCAGGGCTCAGCATCAGAGGTCCCTGCTTGGCTGCTGGTCAGTAATCCCAGCAGCAGAGCAGGGGAAGAGCTGCAGGCAGGGCCATTCAAGCCACTAAAGCAAAAATCACCACAAGGCATTTCAAACCTTCTTTACATGTAGACCTCTGCTGTTTTAAACTACTGTCATGGGAAGGAGTTCAAAAGCTACTTCTGCATGTGTCTGTTTGGATGACAAAAAAGAGCTATATTTCCCAGAGAAATATGGAATAGTTATATACTGCATTGAAGAGGGAATTCAGTTTGCGTCTCATTTTTAAGAGCTAATATTCTTTTATCTGATCAAATGGTAAACAGCATTGCTAAATCAAGTTTTGATGGCATATGTATTTGCAAACAAAACTTTATATTCAACCTTTTCTAAGATGATCCCACAAATCTGTGTTGATATCCTCTGTGGTCACATTTTTTAAGAGCTTGAAAAATAGAACAGCCTCCCATGCACTGCTTTAAACCATGTACACGCACTTCTACATTTCCTAATTGAATGGAACCTTCTAGGCATGCAGTGAAAAGCAGCTCTGGAAAATCAGGGTAGAGAGGGACAGAATGTTTTCCAAATGCTGATTTAATTCTGTACTTGGGTATTCTATTCCACAGGAAAACAAACTATAACTCCCCCACTGAGAACTGCAATGTGTCATTCAAACACATCCCTCATGCTTCAGGGATGACATTTTCATGGATGCCTCCCAGAGCACCCTGCTGAAGCTCCTGGGCCCTCTGAAAGGAAATGTACACACAGGATGGCACAAAAGCTGTGAGATACCACCCCTCTCTTAAACACACTCCTTCCACAGGCACTGCCTCCCATCCTTTGGGCTGGATGCCTCAGGACCAGCCTGGTATCTCAGCCTTGTCACCTTGCTTTGTCATTCCTCTTCCAGGGTTTGAGGAGCCCTGGAATGCTGGAAGGCACAAAACCACCTGAACTATCCCCTGGCAAAACCAAGTCACGAGTGTTTGACACGGCTTGGTACATTTGCTCCTCATCTTAGGGGATGAGAAGGCCCAGGTGTTTCCCCCCAGCATTTCTGGAAAAACTTCAGTTTTATGGATCAATCTGGGAGCTATATTTTGTGGTTTCTGGGGAGAACTGCTGACAGAAATATCAAGAAACATCCCCATCCTGCATTACTGAGAGATGCTTTGAGATTGGAGGGTAGGAAACCAGTTTGAGCAGAGTGGTTGTGACTCATTCGTTCTTTGATGCCGTGAAATGATGCTAAAGAGGTCACTGAGGAACTTTGCTGCCTAGGGAGAAAAAACTGGCACAGAGAAGAGCAGCCTTTGGTCACAAAAAGTCACTTCAGTTCTAGAGGCAGGTGATGCCTACTTGCAAGATTTTCCATATAGAGAACTAAAAACCTAAATAAATAAATTCTCCTCAGCCTGTGTTTGAATGTGTGGACCAAAGCTGCTTTAATAGGGAGCAAGGGAAAGAAAAACAATGGTCAAGAGCCAACACTGCTGACTGCTAATGGACAACAGCTTCTCTTGACATAAAATGGTGCTGCTCTTCCGAGGTCAGGGGAAGCAGCAATGTTTTATCTTAGCTAAAGGATACCAGGACACAACTGTTTCTCACTTTTATACTGCAATTAATACTTTAACATACTTAAACGTTTTCCTGTGAAGGAGTTAATGAAGCCATGCTCAGATCTTTTGGCACATTTACAGCCCATTATTTAAGATATAGGAAAAAGTAAGGTCCTTTAAGAAATGAAGCAACCAGAGCCATTAACCAAAACAAAGAGATCACAGGACGTGTTAAGCAGCAATTGAACCAAAGGCTACCTTCCAAGCTGGCATTGCAAGGCTGAAACAGGCAGGACAGACACACTTAGAGTGGGGGGAAAACAAACCCAAAAATTACAGACAGGTGTAGACAGGAATGTTGGCTCAGGGATGCTTAAGTTCTGATCACAAATACATTAACCATAGAATCTTTCCTATGCTCAGGAAAGGCAATGGAATCATGTTTGTTCTTTACAAATAAACAGGATTACAATGTGGGTAGAACCAAATTTGGTATTAATTCCTTCCTTTCACTATTGATCCCTGCTGCTTTCCCCAGCCTGGAAAAACGACTGGTGATTTGGCTCAAAAGGACAGCACAACACAAAAGAAGTAGAAGCCGTTTGAAGACAGCACATTCTCCTCTCTCCCCATCAAAGCACAGCTCTGTTCTCCCAATCCCTTTGGCCCTCTATCTTGGTCTGTAAAACAGAAATAACTTGGCAGAAGAGAGTGAGAGTCACAGATCATGAGCCCGCTCAGTGAACTCTGGGAGAAGGAGCTCCCCTTCTGCCCTTCAGCATTTTCGTGTTTGCAGCACCTCCCTTGTGGTAGGAGCTACCTACATGGGGAATATCTGGTTTAGTTCTATGCACAGAAGCTACTTCCACTCAAAATATTTGTGGAAAACCACCAGTTTCAGATGTGTGGCTGAGAAACCTCAAATAAAACAGAGGAGGTTTATAAAGCTCTTTACAAATATCAGACTTTGTGACATAACATCAGCTGTGAATGTAAAACAACATAGGGATGTGTTTTCCTGCAACAACAAAAACCTAAAGATCAAATACCTTTTCCTTCAGATTCCCTATGCTGATTTCTGAGAATCTAATGAAACACAAAGTATGTTTGCAAAGTAGAACGTTTGCATATGCTTCATTAATTAGTTTGGCAAGGCCTCCACCACCAAAGGTGCGTGTATTTTTACACAGGCTTCAGCAATCTGCCTTGGAGCTTTCAATATTCATGTTTCTGCACTATTTGTGCTCTCTATCACTTCATTATATTTATATATGTGTATATATATATTTAACAGATCTTGGAATTATTTGTCATTCTGCTAGGATTTCTAAAAATATCCTTTCAGAAAAACTTCCATTGAACTTGACTGGAATAGGAAAGGTGGTGCACACTTTTCCTTTTCTTGGAGCTCCTCAGTCTTACAGCAATGCTGTCCGTGTAATCTTGGCATCACTTTTCAAACTAAGCTCATGAGCTGAATTTTCAGTAGAACTGACTGCGAATTTTCAGATGGAACAACTCCTCATTGGAATACAACAGCTTGTTCAAGCAGAATGTTTTGGGCTTTGACAACCTCCCAGCTCAGAACAGATGGGGATGTCTTATAAAACTGCTCCTGGGGCTCCTAAATCAACATTCTTTGGCAAGGGGGTGATGGACTTCCTAAGTTTACTGTGACACTGAGGAGCTGCTTTCTCCCACTTTGAACAGAAACAGGAATAAGAAACAGTGGTTTTTCTGAAGTCAGTGAATTTCCTTTCCATCTCCAATTCCAATTTTTTCATCTCACCCTACACCCAAACATCCCAAAAAAGGTCTTCTGGCAACACAGAAATGTTAAATACCACCTTCTCTGGCCTGGTTACTGACAGTAGTAAGGGGGCTACAAGGAGGAGATGGGAAGCACTGAGAAATGTGATGCAGCAGCAGGCTCTAGAGCCTTCACACAGATTTACCTGACTGCTGAAGCACTGGATGGCTTGAGAGCTTTTTCCACCTAGGTCCAGCCCAGCTTTCACTTTGTTTTTTATTGCAGGAAAAAGCTATCCAATGCCAGTCACTTGTGGCAATACTTAGCTCACAAGAATGCTCTAGAACATCCAAAAGTAATAGATGCAAAACCCCACATAAATTACTGTAATGCATTAAACTCCCAAAACAAAGGGCACATCTTCATACAGAACCTGTCCTGTTTCTCCACAGATAATGATTCAACATGCTGAAAAATCTTCCTACACCTTAGAAAAATATGAACGAATGGGGAATATAAAGGAAGGGAAATGCAAAACATAAGAGGGAACTGCCTCCCTTTTTTTTTTTTTTAACACAATTATTTTCACCTTCTCACAAACATAAGTGTACATTCATGTACCTGTGTGTGGCCCTTCAGCCCCTAGAAATCATCGAAAATTCATTGTTTCTGAATTTAGGAGCAACTTGCTCAAGGGTTATGTGCTCCCTCTAAGAGCTCCACACCCATTCAGAGGCAGGGGCTGGACCACAAGCTAGAACATAAGAGGGTCTACACCTCATAAAATGCACTGCACCTCCTGAAAACCTGGCAGCCCTTGGCCTCAATCCTGCCTGCTGTGCACTGTGTGCAGCCATTAAATAGAGCCCCCAGCATTTTACTGAGCTTGGACAGTCACACTGGAAAGGATAACAGGATCAATGTGGGAGATGAGGGTAAAGACCAAACACTCTGGAGATGTCCTGGCAAAGATGAGTAAACAACAGCCCTCCACAGAGAAGGGGGATAGAAGACTTAAATCACACTGAAATTTACCAAAGCTTAAGGCTGCTTGCAATAATGGCCAGGGGTGAACGATTAATTTCAAACCAGGCCAAATTGAGGAAAAGAACCTTGATGCACGCACCAATTTTGTTTCTCAAAGTCAAGAATTGCCTAATCAATAGCAGTGCTAAAAGGAGATGGGCACTCTCAGGGGTACCATTACAAAGAATTGCACTGGATTTTAGCCACCTGGCTCCCAATTGCTTTAATAGCCATCACATGGCTAAAACCCAGGCTGAAGCTTTAAAAGTTTACCCCTTGGTCTTCCTGAGCATCTACTGCTGTCGGGTGGCAAATGCAGAGCAGCAGGAGTGACTGCAGGGTTTACTCCTGCATTGACCAGGGCTAGAACATGGCCAAGAATTTGCACTGCTGCTGCTGTTTCAAGTGTCACTTACTAGATAAGGAAAGGCAAAGCAGGAGAGGGCAAAAGGGGTGAGTGAAAGTGAAAGGAAGTGTACTTAATCCTTCCAGTGTTGATGTGTTGATAGCAGCCTGCACCAGGTGCTCGCATCACTGGCCTAATCCAATCAGCCCCCTCTTCCATTAGCTAAAAATAAACTGGCACTTTTAAGGTAATGCTCTGACTGCTCCCCCACTCCAAACTGTGCTCCAAATCTTAATGGAAAACCTTCAAGGAGTTGAAGGTTTTAAATCAAATAAAGAAGCAGACACAAGGAGAAAAATCCAATCAGAGCAGAAAGGTTTGGATTAGCCAGGAACTGTTTTTCTCCAATTGCCACCAGCACTGAACTTCACAGGAGCAGTAGCTGGAAAGACAGAAGGAGGCAGACAAAAGAGAAGAGGAAGGAGGGGTTTCTCTCATGCTCCTATTAGACAATTTTACAGAAGGAAAGGTGGTGTCATGTCAACAACATCAGAGCTTGGCTTGGTTCCTGAGCCTGCTCATGGTCACCTATGGGATGGTGAGCACCCTAACTCCTTCCTCAGACATCTCCAGAGCCTTCCAGGGAAGAGGAGGGAAATTGGCATTGGCAGTAGCCCCCTCTCAAGAGGTCACCTTACGGTGGGGCTCTCATAAAGCATAGAAATAACCAGCAAGATCCACCATCTTTTGAAAGTAAGTGGGGTAATACTCAGTGCATCACAACCTGAGGTGGAAGGGACCTTAAAGGTCACTGGACCAGGTTACTCAGAGTCCTGTGCAACCTTGGTCACCTCCAGGGATGGGACATCCACAACTTCTCTGGGCAAATTGTTCCAGTGCTCCACTGCTTCCATAGTAAAGAATTTCTTCCTAATATCTAACCTAGACCTACTCTCCTCCAGTTTGAAGCCATTCCCCCTTGTCCTATCACTCCCTATCACTGGGAAAAATCCCTTCTCATCCTTCTTGTAAGCACCTATTTAAGTACTGGAAGGATGCTATAAGCTCTCCCCAAATATTGTCATGAAGAACAACAAATCAAAATGTTTCCACGTTGAAGTTGTTGGGCAAAGGGAATAGAGAAAATAAGTAAATGAAGGAATATAAAAACAAAACAAATTAACTGAAAATACCCTCAAAAACTGAATTTGTAACTTAGGATGAGTAAAAAAAAATTAAAAAATAGGATTTTTGTACTATCAACACTCCTGCTACCCATTTAGATGACTGAACATCTAAAGTTTAGAAGGCTAATGGTTAGATACTGGTTAGGAGAGAAGAAAGGGAATGACAAAAGATTTCCCAAAATACTAGACAACTTTTACAGGCACCCAAAAACTAGGAATTTTATACATACATACATATATATATATATACATACACATATATATGAGTTTGAATATATTTCATAGTATGGTGCCTTTTCATTGACACCTATATAAATTATATGTATTTTAGAATAATTATTTTGAAAAAAAATACCCAAACGAAACATAATGTCCTGAGCCAATGCAAAAACTACAAGAAATCAAGAGCACTGAGATTTCTATGGAAATAAAGAACAGAAATCTGATAGGGTGCTATTACTTGCAGGTCTGATCCAGAACCCATTAATATGATAAGCTTTGATAAGAATCCTACTCCAAGAGCAGGGTGAGGAGCCCAAGAGCATTGGTCAGTGCTACTGTTATGCTGGCTTTTGTAATATCTCTCTTCATATATGTTAGAGCCAAACCACATCAGTTCCCCTTAGCTGAGCTGGATTGACACTTTGGAAATCCTAGTGCACAGGAAATGTTTAAATCCTCACCATTTGAGGGGTAAGAGCACCATAGAGCTCAGCCACTGGCTAAATGTGGCTCAAGAAAGGTAGTAGAGCTGGCAGGAAAAGAAGGAACAATGGGTTTCAACAATCAAATGAAAAGATAAATGAAACAGAAAAAAAGGTATAGCAAGGAAGGGAGGATGTGAAAGACTATGGGAAACTGGAGAGGGTGGGAACTAAATTAATCAAAACCAAGAAAGAATTGGGGAAATGGAGACATGAGGAACACAGGAGAGCACTTGAACTCACAAAGTAAAAAGCAAGGGGTGTGTTGGAGGCAAGAGAAGGAAATAGTGAGGCAATGAGAGACAGAAAGAAAAGGAAGGGAAAAGGTGTGAAAAGCTGAAAATGGCAAGATGTAGGAGAGAAAATGGGAGAGAGGAAAAGGGAGGGAAAGAGAAGGAATTGTACAGGCAAAGGACCAGAAAGAGGAGAACAATCCTAGGGAGCCTGCTGTGGTGGGTCGCAGAGGAGTTCACAAGCCCATGCACTCCAACTATTTCTTTTTGATTCTGTGTCATTGTCAGGCTTCAGACTGCAGCTGCAAATTGTTTGTCTGGCAGTTCTGGTAGGTTTGATTCAATAACTCCTGTAAGAGGGCAGGCAGGATATCAATGCTGCTTTATTGCCTTTTTCTCTGCCTACAATAGCAATCCTCCAGTTATACAGAATTATAAAGTGCCATCACTGGGGGTTGTATCTCAGCATAGTCACATCTCATCTTCCTGGGCTATAATAAGCTGGGAAAGGTAGAAGTCTGAAACTACATGAGCTTTGTGAAAGGATTAACATTGAGGCCTAAAGATTGGCACTGAGCAAACAGAACCTCACCTCCCAAGGACCACAAGGGGAGCTGGGGACCTGCTGCTGTATCAGCTCCATCAACATTCACTTGGTAACCTGGGTCAAGCCTCACTCCAGCCACTAGTGGACAAAGCATTGACACTCCAGAAAGTTGAAACCACAGCTGGGGAACAGATTAAATAACGTGTGGTCCTGGCAGTTGGGTAACTTTTCATGCCTCTCTCCACATCCTTCAGATACGAGCTCTTTGAAAACAACCACGCAGCGACATTTGACATCAAATTGGACTTACTGATGTGGACCATTTTTCCTCCTGGAAGTTCATTCCTTCAGGCTGTGGGGAGTGTAACTCTGCAGTCCGACACAGAGAAATTTCTCCAGCCTTGAGTTTTCATGACCTGTCAATAAAAAGAGGCTTTCAGTTACACAATGTCATCACATAGTACCTTTTACAAACACTAAATTCAGTTTAAAATGTCACAGCAAAACAGGAAAACCTTCACACAGAAAACTGCCTGTGAGGCATTTTATTTGTGTGTCTTATAAAAAAAAAAATCAGAAAAATTCCTGACACATTGTTCTGGCTAAAGTCACCCAAATCAGAACACAACTTCTCATTCAGACTTGGTCATTACAAATATTGGGAGTACCTGAAAAGAAAGAGACCAATTTAATCTGCTTAAACTTTGCCTCTCATATACACACATACAGAAATCCCTGTTTCATGGTAAAAATAGTAGATGGATGTCTTTAAAACTGGGTCTAGAAATCATTGTGATTTTACATTGCAGTTTATTCCGTATATTTCCATCCTTTTGAGTCACACTGTTCAGCCTCCTACTTATTCTTAATAGATTAATTTGCAGTTGCTCCCTCGACATTTCAGCCTTTCATGGTGGAGAGCAATTCCTCTCATTTCATTCATCAAGGCTCCATATAATAATGAAAGTTCCCATAGGTCACTCCTGCCATGCCTTATTTCCTTAACCCCTTTAGCCTTCCACCCTGATAAGCGTTCTTAAACCTACAGCTGTCCGCGTTAAGGCAAAAATAAAATTTCTCCTGCAAGTGATGCTGTTCCACATCAGTTTCATAGAAAATGTGACTATAGCCATGTGATTTCAATTCTCCAACTCCTTTACACTGTCATAATGTCTTATTTGTTTTTTCCAAGCAGTTATACACACAAAACTGCTGAGATTCTTCTCTAATAACCCCAGGTCTCTTTTTTCCTTGGTACACTGGGTAATAAGAATTCTGCTGTGGTTCACTAGCTCTAGACCTACTGTTATAGCCACTAAAAGATCCAAATCATCCTCATCTGGGTGAGAATTGCTTCTTTGCTTGTTTGCTTAATCTTTGCATTAGGCAGAATAATCAATGACTGCTATTTCAGTTGTTATAATATTACAGACTGGAACTGATAGGCAAGATTGTGAGCTGCCATACATTGGCAAGTCCCCAGTATCACTTCCCTGGTCCAGCTTCACACACTAAATAGATGCTTCAAAAAACCTGGAGGGCACACCACCAGTTTGAATTTTCCAGTTGCTCCTTATGACCACTGTCTGTTTTCCAAGCTGTGGCCCTGCTCTGTGATTTTACATGGATGTAGGGGAAAGTCATGACACAGCCTTTGCAGGCTAACAAGCAGGCTCTGGGTGCAAGTGAGGAAGTAGCTGGAAGTGTCCAAAAGTAGCCCTGTCCTCCCAAGAAATCCACATTAAACCAATGAACCACGGTGTTATTTAAAGAATGATTTTACACTGCATCATATTCCAAGTTGTCTCTTCTGCTGCGCAATCTGTCCTTTCCACAGGAGACAAAATATTTCTGACCAGCAACGTGGTGCTAAATAAAACAGCTGCCATTCCCACACACATATTTGTGCATCTTTATGGGGAGGAGACAACAGTCAGCTCAAAGCAATTCAGTGCTGATTGGGTTGGGGATAATTTTCTGGCAACTAAGAGTGGGATTGAGACCACAAGATCATTTCAAATAACTGCAGAGGAGTAACAGGATAGCAACACCTTCCAGTCTCTAGAGACCTGGAATTGATTCGAACTGGTCTACCACTTAAGTGGAGAAAAGCTATTATCCCATCACTAATCTCTTGAGCCATTCAGTCCAACTTGAAGCAATTTTTTCTTCAATAAGCTATTTTACATATTTCACTTAGTCCCCAATCTATGGGAGAAGCTTATCACATGATTTGTTTAAAAAGATAAATACCTCTCCCCTTGGCATTTCTGTTTATTCTGGGGTTTGTTGCTAACATGACAGAACTATTAAACATGTTCCTCCTCTTCTCTCCTTATGGAGCCCTGCTTTTCTTCCTACCATTCCCAAAATAAGACAACTTCTTGTTAGTTTTTGGAAGAAGACCCAGCCTAGAAGCATTTGTTCTGATTTTTCTTCCACACAAATGTAAATTTACTGCCCACAACCATCATAGCAGCCAGCAGTACAATGCTGATACCTACTCCGTACTCAAGAAGGGTAAAATCCAGGATCTGTAGTGCAAAACCAGAGGATTGCTAAAGATGCATTTTGCAGAAGGAGTCTTAATTTTTTTTGGTGCATTCATGGGCAAAAGGATGCAGTTCCCACAAGTAAGCAAAGATGCTGTAATTATTAAGAATGTCTTAAAAATTAGGTCTTTGGTGCCTGAAATCAGGGAGGCCATAGCTGCAGTTTTGCAGTAGGGCCACACTGGCCCAGCAGGGGAATTCTTTGTGATGAGAAATCAAACACACATTCACATCCAAACCTCTCAGTTTCTCCCACTGTTTTCCCTCTATTTTGTGCACTCAGAGGAGCCTGTTTTGTCAACTCCACGCTTTCCCTTCGTTAAGTATTTCCTCTGTAGTTTCTCCCAGCACCAAATTTACTCAGCCCTCCTCCATCACTCCCAGAATTAGAACTGGTGCCTTTGAAAAACCTGGGCTTCCTTCATTTCCAGGCAGTTCCTTTCAGCTCCCGCTCACCCCGCAGGTTACACTGCTGGAGCAGCACTGCTTTGATACTGCTCCTCTGGCAGCAATTAGAATCAAATCAGCACCAGGCTGTTTATAAAAAGGGATGTTGCTGTAATGACACTATCAATTCTTCCAAACATTGTAGCTATTTATCAAGTGATTAAAGTGGAGTAACTTACTCCAGGTTTACTAGCCTATTTTCCATTGGAACTTAAAAGGTTTTACTGCCTCAAGTATGCCACTTGGACTGCTAATAATTTCAATTTTATTACATTATCATATTTTTTAGATTTATTTCTAGGTTTTGCATAAGATTCAAATTGTTACCCAGTTTATAAAATAATGTGAATTTATCTTGGTCAAAAATCACATTAAGATAATTACCTTGCCCTTTTGGCAGATAATTTTGTTTGTAATATATTGAAAATGCTTATTTTTTTGTCTTCCTAGCGCCTCATTCTTGCAGAAGAGGCTATTTTTTTTCCTGAAACAACTCCATCTCCCTCTCACTGTAAGGAGCTGTCAGGTCTCCTCCCTTTTTCCCCTCTCCATTGGGGAGAAACAGAACAAAAGGTGCCTGCTCCTGTCTCCCACCTCCCCAAAGCAGCAGGATGCAGACTCTGCTGTATCTGCCAAATTAAAAACTATTTAGTCGGACACTAAATACTTGCTAAAACTCCCAAATGATCAGAAAGATGCTACTTGTCCAGTATCAGAAGAAAGTTGGAGCAACTAAGGATGGATTAAGCAAATCACACCTGACCCTCTGGCCTGGGTCTCTGACCCTGGAATGTCTGAAAAGAGACCCATGATCTCCATCGTCAGCACTTTGATTCATTGAAATTAGATTTTTTCAATTTAGAGGACATTTTAATATTTTAAAAGCACAAATTCACAATTAGATGAAACATATACAAATGTTGGGTTAGGTTTGGAATTTTGGTTTGGGGTTTTTTTTCTGGGGGGTGGGGTTGGGGATTTTTGTGAAAAATATTCACAATACCACTTATTTAGGAGAAAAAAAATCAACTTCAGGAAATACTAAATGTCAAATTTATTTAGAATGCGTGGGGTTTCCTTTGTACCTATACAGCATTACTATAAAATAAGAGTTTATACTGACATGTTTTAAGTTGATATAATAACTAGTAAAATAAAATAGCTCCTTTTACTTTATTAAGGACATATGCTGTAGTACTGATGGAAACAGCTCTTTTACAAAATCAAATAAGCGGCATTCTGATGTAGAAATAGGATAGCAATATCCTGAGTGCTGAATAAGTTAAAGGAGGATTTTTCAACACTTCTAACATACTTTATTCTAATATTCTAATTCCAAATTTCAGTGATTCTAGTTCTATCAAGCACTCATTACAAAAGTACCAATAAACAGATACTGGGTAATATTCAAAAGGTTTTGAGGTATGATGTTGAAATATGAGCTTTTTTTTGGGCAAAATATATTATGAAGCCTAGGAGCTTCACAAAAGCAATTCTCTGCTTGTGTTTTTCCCTACTTCTTGCTTAAGAGCCCAGGAAGTTACAGGGTGTACCCCATCTTTTTTCTGCTTTAATGGAGGAGAAAAAGAAGTAATCCAAAACTGGACAACACCTAATTCCCAAAACAGATTAAACAAATTTTGCTTAAAACATTTGGTCTGCAATTGGTATTCGGTCTAGTTTGGTATTAAAGTGAAGATCAGTTTACACATTTGTGTCATTTCTGATGACAGTACTGAGGAATGTGTACAGCCAGAAAATCATGCATTTCTGGGGAGAAAGGTCCATTTCTGGATCTACCTTTGTCCTTCACTGCTGCTCAGAAGCCAGGCAACATTGCATCCCATTGTGCCACAGTCCGTGGCCAGGAGCCAGCGTGGGGACAGCGCAAGCACCAGGGAAGCAGCTCAGGCTCCCTGCCCTGGGAACAGGTTCAGTTCTGTGCATTTCCGTGGAGCCACAGGGAAATTGCACCAACAATTTGCACAAATCACAATCCAGACTGGTTGGCAAAAAAAGTTTGAGTGCTTTGCATACTCTGTATTTCTGAGCATTTTTCCTCTTGTAATGACACAGTGAAGAACCTGATGATCATAAACATGGAGTGTATCACCCTGTCCTTATTGCTTTTGCAACATAATACATGCATCTCAAATAAATTAAACATGTGACATATAAATTCAGTTCATGCTTTTCGGGGGTTATCAAAATCCTGAGAAACCAAAACTCTGAGAATCACTTGTCAAAACGTTCTGGGATGAAGTAGTTAAACTGTCATCAACAGCTTAAACACTGTTTATTTGAATATGTAAAGCAACTTTTTGAAAAAAACAAAAGTACAGAGTCTGTTGATCAGAGTTCTTTCTCCACATGTCTTAATTCTGTTTCCCCTGATCTCCTGGGGAAAAAAAAATAAAAAACTTCAAATGAAGTGCAAGAGCATAGAGACCCTCAGTGAAGAAAGCACTCTGCTCCACTGACACAACTGGTGTGACAAAGTATGGCAATGGCATTACCATGGCAGTACAGGATTATTACTCTGCAGTGCCCATTATTTGAAATGGAGTTGCTCAGTGCTTACCACAAAACAGCAAGCAGCATTTTGCAGTAACACAATAAATAACCCATGTCATCTCTGTATCTACACCTTTTGCAGGAGCAGATACAGAGCCAATCTAAAAACAAATCTAAAAGTGCTATAATAATGCTGGAATGACATGCCTCTTAAGCTGTATACAGCTGACAGACTAAGTGAAATGGTTTGACAAGGAAGAACACAGTATGTGTTGACAGACCTGCTTAGTTCGTATTTGAAAGGCAAAATTAAAGTCATACTTTTACAAGGTGCAGGGTTCTGCTCACCTGAAGGACATTCTCTTAAGCAAGGCATGGTATTAAACCTCTGCCATCCTCCTTCTCCTGTCTCCCATTTTTATGTGCAGGCCACTAAGTGACACACCTCAAAAACCAGTCCTGACTGCCTATCTCAGTAATTGCTTGTGAAAACGTATCATTTAGAAAAGTATGGAGAAAGCAACAGTGAGAACAGCCATAAATGCTCACCCTCCGTAATTTAGGGGAGCACAGCAACATATGGGCTGCATTTGGCTTTTCTTACAGCAGGCAGCACTGTCAGGAAAGAGCAAACAAAGGCTGAGCACAAATCCCCTCTGTCCACAGAGACACCTTTTACTTGATTACAGGATATGAGAGAAAAACATAAAGACACAGTGAATCCTAAAAGAAAGGAAATAAGAGCTAAGAAGGTCAGAGGAAGGGGCTGGAGACAGGCACTGGGAGAAGCAGAACTGTTTGGCAGGACTTACACAGCTCTAAGGCAGAGGGAAGGCTCAAAGGACAAATGATGGCCAAAAATGGGCTCTCACTTCCTACCTGGTCTTTGCTAAACCCATTGGCTGACAGTAACCAGAAGCTGTCAGCAGCTCTTGAAGTGGTCAGTGAGAATAATATGGTGGACTCAGGCCAGCTACTATTGAGGAGGTTTCTTCCCTGCAGAAGTTCCCTCTGTCACTTGGCCCCTCACTGTCAGAGGCCATGGGAAGCCATGAGCATTTTCCTTCCCTCCCACTGAGGCTCTGTTGGCATGGGACAGGTGGCCCTGAGGAGGGAAGAGCCAACACCTGCTCTTCCTTTCCTGTGGATATGCCCAGAGCTCAGCTGCTGCAATGCCAGCCAGGCCAGCTCTTTTAATGAGCCCTGTAATGAAAATGAGCCCAAAGTGGCCAAATGAAATCCTCTCGCTGCAGGGAACCATCAGGAGAGCTTTAGGAAAGCTGTGCATTTGGAGGCATAGATGCCATTGCCTTTCCACTGGGCTGCCTCTAGCAGCTGAGCCAGCAGCAGCAAGGAGCCTGGCTGCTGGCAGCACCTGCCCTACAGGTGAGTGCAGAGCTGTGTCCAGCTGCAGCCTCAGCCCTGACTTTGTCTGAGGTGCTTCCAACCAGTCTCCAGTTTGGGGCCCACTGGCAGGTCACAAACAGGGACTGCACAAAAGTTGTGGTTGAAGCTGCATTTCATGAATTGGAATGGTGTAGAGTGGAAGTGTTTTTTCAAACTGATGAAAGTTTTGCCTACATATTTCTTCCCCCACATGAAGGTCATCAAATGTTCGTGTGCCAAATGTTAGAATTGATGCCATCCTAATGAACTCTGAAAACATTTTCCTGTCAAAGCAAATAGAACAAGTTGACATCACTGATCCCAGCATCGACCAAAGAGGAAAAACAAACAAACCATCAGTTAAAAAACCAGAGGGCTTTTTGTGCTCTAAGTTCAAGGATGTGAGTCCAGCAGTGCAATGACAAAGGGGAGCACGGTGCAGATGACAAAAGGGTTACACTCTCTGCAAAGGAAGTCGGTCCTGAGACAAAAATATTGCCTCAGCATCAAGGTCAGGAATATCTGGGCTCCCCCTGCTCCTGCTGTGTGGCACATGAGATCCCTTGTGTCTGAGCTGTGCTGGGTTATTACCTGTATCCTGTGCCACAGGCTAGGACCTGAGTGGAGAGTGAAACCCAGAACTAAGCCCTGTCAGAAGCTGCAGAGTGATTATTCTTAAAAGCAAGCCAGCAGCTTTCAACTTGCCTACCAAGAAACTTTTTCTCTCCTACTTAAGCTACCTGAATTTGCAGCCTTCTTTTCCTCCATCTCCCAGGGGATCTCCCAAACCATCTATCCAAGCACAAACCATGGAATGGCAACCCTGCTACAACAGCATGCAAGTAAAAAGGAAGCATATCTTACAGCTACACTGCTAAATTGGGGTTTGGGAAATCCAGACACATTTCTTCCTTCTAGCACATGATTCCTCTTTGTCCCTTGGCAAGCTCATGAAATCATTGCTCTTGGGAAATAACCAAACCTTCTCCTTTGCCTCCCCTGCTTGTTCAGAAATTTGGGACAGAGCTCATCTTGCTGTGCACCATTTCTAGCAGAGAAATGTCAGAGCACAGCTTCTGTAGGTAGCTTGGTGTGGTCAGTATACAACCAATTAAAGCTAATTTCACCATTCCCACAGCACAGACTTTCTGCGGAGTGCACAGTGGGTATGCAAGCCTGGTGAAAGCAGGTAGGTGCCAAGAACTGATGAAGTCCCAATATTAATGTTTCTCTTCAGCTTCTCTGGCCATTTTGTGAAGGGGATTTTTCACAGAAATTGCTATAGGATACAGGCTCTGTTGAAAAGTACAGCATTAAATTTGGGAATAATGACAGAGGAACCAGACCAGAATTGAAAGGATGATACATATCTTGTTGTCCCTACATCAAATACATTTCTATTTTATGTACTGTTTTAATTTCCAGCTCTCCCATGCTCACCCTGTGCCGTCACCCATGTTTTTTTTGAACTGAAAGGTATTATCTCAGCTCCCATTTCTCCAAAAGTCACTTCTAATCTCAGTCACTCTCCAGCCCTGCAGTTTTCCTTCTCCTTGACAAGCCTGACCACTTAAATTTCTATCAGCTCAGACAACATTTGCCCACACCCCTTTCTGTTCCTATCTCATTTCTTCCCCTTCCAGTTTTTGTGATGCCATCATACATCTATGCCAGCACACAGAGCATGCAGCAGCAGACATATAGATGCTGACTGCCTTCAGAAAAGGGGAAAGGTTGAAGTGAATAACATCCTGTGTGTGAATGATTTCCTTGCTGGCTGTACTACAGTGAGCTGTGCTTTCATATACTGTGATGGATGTGAGTTATGGGTCACTCCCTCGCTTGTGAAAATAAATGTCCAACACTTGCCAGTTGTTATACTGTATATTACAAAATTCTATCATTTAAGATTTATGCATTTAGCAGGCTAATAACACAAACAATGCAGGTACAGCACAACAGCTCTACTACCAGGGTTTGTTTCTCATTGAGACAGACAGACACACAATCACCCTTAGCCATAAAGTGGTGCTGCATTATCCAGAGGGGGACATTTTATGGACAAAGAGTTTATCATATTCAGAATTTGCCTTGGGTGCAGTAGACTTAGCATGTGTTAAGTAATGCTTAAGTGATTTGCTGAAGTGGCCTAATAGCACAAAACACTCCTGGCTCTATTTGCTTATAGATACATTTCAAGGCACTGATTGAAGTCTGTAGTGCCCTAAATGGTCTGGGACCCAGTTATTTAAGAGATATCATCTCTCCTTATAAATTTTATGTGGTAATTGAGAACTACCAGTTGGTTTCTTTTCCTGGGTGGACAGTGGGATGTCTTAAATGGGAGATACATGAGCCTGGAACCTGTCCTCATCAGCCTTCAGACACAACAGTGCTCCAGAGGCCTATTTCAAGGAGAAATATGAAACTTGTCTCTTCAGTGTGACAAACATCAGTTCACCTCTTGAATTATATTTTACATCATGTATGTTAGAAAGAGAGCCTGGCTGGGACTGGCCTCATGTTCAGAAAAGCTATTCTAGAAACTTTTTTCTCCTGTAAGCACAGAACCAGTTAAAAAGTGGAAAATTTGCACTCTTGCATGCACCACATGTGCCACGGGGTCTGAGCTGTCCTTGCATCCAGGTAACGTCAGCAGAGAGTCTGGAAACCCTTGCTGATCCCACCTCCTGAAGGCTCCCTTAAAACCCTCACAGTGCCATGGCACACCTTAGCTAACGACAGTGTGTCCTGGCCACCTGTATTTCATTTACAGCCACGTAAAAGTTCCATTTCAGGTTCACTGTCACTGGCAGGAGCTGCTGAAGCACTGGATGCCCTTATCTGCTTTCTTCAGGGAAAGTGATACATAAAATACATAAGATAGCAGCGTTTTAAGATGAAATGCTACAAACACAGATTAAATTACATGCTCTTCATTCCTTTAAGGAACGCTTTTTTTCATGGCATTCTATTCCAAGTTTCCAAAATTATTTCTACTTCCGTTCACCTTTAGAAACATTTAAAACACAGCACAGAGGGAATGCATTAGTGGACAGAACTGGCCATTCCCAGCCATTCCTGAACCTCAGCTGAGCCCACCCACGGCAGGGCTCTCCAGGGGAGAACAAGAGGGGGTCGCCAGCAGTGGGGAAAGGTGATCCTGGCACAACCTCTTCTCCAAACCAAAATACTGACTCCTAGGATAATCAAGAATGAAAGCACTGCCTGCATCCCTGTTTCCATGATGCCAGCAGACACTGTCTGGTCATCTTCTTGAGAGGAAGGTTGATTCAGGAAGGTTGCCCTGATGAGAAGGAACCAAGAAAGACAAATAGCCACCCACAAAGCTAGCAGCCTCAGTGTTTTGGTGTTTGCTTTAGTTCACTGGCTTAAAAGGGTCAGCAACCCTCATCCTGAGGACCCTATTAGTGAAGTAGCTTTGAGCAAAATGTATAATTAACCTTTGGAACTCACTGTAGCAGGATATCATTGAGGAAGCATGTGAGAAAGATTTTAGGTTTTTTTAAAAATGAGTGAATATAGGCAACTCTAAGGACAGAAATATCAGTGTTTTTACTGCAGAGAATTCACTGGTTACAGCCACCAAACACTGTACTTCTGGGAATTAAGAATAAACAAAACCAGGGACTAATAATAAATTCTTCACAATGGTTGGTGACTAAAATGGGCAAAACCAGTAAGAGGAATCCAGACTGCTCAGAGTATTCAGAAAGTGCCACTCACAGAGGCAGGAACAGAAACTACAGTTGGGGAATGGATACTTGATCTCGCCATCATGTCAAATTTTGTCTCCACATCTTTCCTTCACAGTCACTCACTTTCTAGCTCCCATGTGATGGCCTTTCACAATCTCAGAACAATTAATCAAATGTACATAAACCCAGGCTGGCCACAAAGATCTAACAGGCAAGTTGAAAGCAAGATACATCCAGAGAAGATTTTAAAGGATCAAGAACCAACTGAAAACATTTTGTTTTACTGTGCAGGAGACTCACAAGGTTTCTGCTAAGAAGGACCCAACTGCCAAACCTGCCTGTGAATGTCATCCTTCGAGTGACTTCTGTCACACTTAGAAAAACTGAAAAATCCCTGGGTTAGAGGGACAGGGCAGCAGGCAGGAGACATGAGGTACTTGGAATGCACTGACATTTGGAGCACTTTGAAGCAGTGAGACTCACAACTCTCCCTCAGCACAAGGAAGGTCTGAAATGTGCAGCGCATGCTGAACCATTCTGGCAGTGAGAGTGTGTGGAAAGGATCTGTGGCATCAGACAGGATGGCACAAATTCTCCCATTTTGTTACCATTAGAATAAGAATAATCAAGAAAACCCAACTTTATCACTACTAAGTGAACTTATCAGAAAGGTAGAAATCGTACATTGTTAGAAAACTACTGTCATGTAACTGACTACCTGGTATTCACAGGGCTCTGTCCTCATCCTGGATCCCTTCACATTTATCAATCCATTCCAGCTTTGAACAGGTAAGCCTTTAGATTTGATCCAAAGGATGTTCATAAGCCAAAAAAGAAAATAAATTGTAGTTTTGACTTTAACTCTTCTCAATTCAAAGCCAAAATGTCATCATGTGTAGCGGTGTGGAAAAATCCCAAACCCTAACAAAAGCCCCTACAGCCCCCTGAAACAGAGAAAGGGAAACTATGCTGTGAGTTCTGACATTAATAAAAAAAACACAAATAGAGTGATTCTAGAGAATTTATTGAATAAAATTTAGTTAGGGTCCTTTTGTTTTGTTTTGTTTGAACGATTGCACACCACTTAATTTTTATGAGCTTGATTATGCCTTTAAGGCACATTCCAGCAGAGGGCTGAGGTGAAAAAGCCTCTCCAGGGAGGATGCAGCAGAAGGAAAAGCCTCTGGGATGTGCAGGAGTTCAGCTAATCCTTTCTAGGCATGTGTTCAGCATTACCTACTTGCAGCTTTTGCACTTCCCAGTGGAAAAGCAAATCTGTGGGCCAGTGGCTTGGAAGCTTCTGCCTCCTTCAGCCCACTGTGCCCAGGTATGAGAGGGAGCTGATCTAAATCCCCCATCAAACCTAACATCTGCTGGCTTTTTTGTGAACAAGGTATTCTGCCTAGGGACCCAGACTCATCCCCAAACCCTGGAAGTTCTCAGGAGGAATGGAGATGATGTATCTCCTGTATTGCAGGGCAGTCAATGCTGGCAAGTTCATAAAACTCTACATTTCTCACTCCAGAGAATGTATTAGGATTTAAAACATTGAAAATGTTTAACTCAGACCTAAGAATGAACTGGTCCTCTCACCTGCCTAAGAGACCAAGTTATAACTAACACTGTGGGTCTGAAGCTCTTTGACCCCAAGACTACTCTACCCCAATCTCTTGATAAGCAGGTGCTGCTCCTTCCACTTCACTTGCCAACTAAGAGGACTCTTCACTTCCTCAGCACCACAAGCTTTTAGCAACTGGAAAGAAAATCCTCCAGAAATGGCATAAAACATTGTTCATAGTGTTTGAGATCCTTGAAACAACTTCAAGGCAAATTCCACCAGGTGCTAAAACAATTCCAGTTCCTCAAATGCACATTTGTGCTCTTGCACATTGAAATGTACATGTGTGTTTCCAGCAATTCAAGTCCTTGCTTTAATCCATGAATGCAAAGTCATTTCCTTCAGACTCACTTTGAGAAAGAATTTTGGAGTTCTAAAATGCAGTGTGCACCACCTGGTCTTCCCAGGGTCTGCCTTCATGGTCCCTGCAGCAAACAACCAGGCCTGTGCAGCCCTACCACGGCAGCCCTTCTGGGGAGAGGGGCTGGTCCTGCTCCCTGAGAGGGGCACAACCACAGCCACTTTCTGGAGTGGCTCAGGTGTCAGCTCAGCTCCCTTCAGCTGCTGAAGGCTGCCTGACTCTCCAGTCAGGGCACAGTTCCTTGAGGTGACCATGCAGAGCCTGTGGTGTGAGGGCAGCAGAGGGACAGACCTGCTGCTTGTGCTCCTGGGCTGCTCCAGATGAGCTGCCCACATCCTCCCCTGCCTCTTGCCTGTGTCTGTTGGGCATCCAGTCCATGTTTTCCTTCCTTTTGCCCCCATCTTCCCTCTACTTTGTGTCCCAGCCACTTTATTACCAGGTGTATTTGGAAAGGTAAAAAAGTCAGCCTGGGCCAATCAGTGGGGAAATTCCAGCTGAATTTAGAAACAAGCTCAGAATGAATGAGAAATGCCCACATTTACTGTTAATCCCTCCAAACCCTTTGCTGTCCTGCCCATGGGGACAGGCAGCCCCGTGTCCCAGCGCCCTGGTGGGATCCTGTCCCCATGATCCCCAGAGAGCCACGTGCATCTCACAGCACTGCCACCCAGCAGGCTCCTCCAAGGTGAGGGATAAAGGAGCAGCAGGACCGACACTGTGGCTAATGTGGCACGAGGTTCCCTCGGCACAACGTGCCCCAGATAATGAACGCGCTGCCCCAAGTGCAAACAAGCCAGGAAAGGTTCTGTTTTCAAAGCAAATGGATTGCACTTCAATGGAGATTTTTTTTTCCCCCCTAAAAAGTTTTAATATACACACTAAATTAAGCTTGAGAAAAGGGGACATTTCATCTTTAATCTATTTACTTCTGAATATTTAACATACAATTCTGGCACCAATCACCAGATTTAACTGGAAAATTACTCACTAATCTGTTTGCTTATTTGGAATAATTGGGTAGGCTGCCAGGGAAGAGGATTTCCTACCCTGTTTAATATCTCAGTTAGTAGTCCAATTTCAGCTTGGCGGCATAATTACTCTGACAGAGCTGTAGCCACAGGGCCTGTGAGTGGGGCTGCTTTTTAAACCGTAAATTATGGAGGATTAGCATTTATGAATTTTAAATCAGGGCTGTGGTAGGAGACACTAAAGCTGCTTAGAGCTTGCAAACCACTGCATTCAATCACCAGTCATTAACACATTCCTTCCCAGGACTTTCTGCAACCACATTTAATAAAAAGGTATTTTCTAATTTGCTTTAAAATATTATGGCTCTGTGTCTCCAGTGCAGCACCAGGGATAGGGAGATGCACTTTCCAGGCAAAAAACCACCACAATTTAATTTGACCCTGGTTTACTCCCACATAAGATGTTGAAGGGGCTATCTCCTCTGCTCGAGCCCTACCGTTTCTTCTACCAGATGGATCACACATGGTTTGATCCTCAGTAAAACAATAAAAAAAAATTAAAAACTGCTGAAAATCAGAGCAGCAATGTGGCTGATTGGCAGAGATCTGAACTCTGCCGTCCCCATAGCTCAGGAGCTTTGGCTTGTGAGCTCTCACTGTTGTGTTTGCCTGTCAGGCTCACGATGAATCATTATGGGGTAAATCCTTCCTTTGATGTAGGCATGTAACTTCTTTTAAGGCCAATGAGAGTTATGTACATGCACTGAGGGCAGAATATTTCATGCCCTGAAGAAGTCTTAGGGAAAAAACCTGCCAAAAATCACACCGCTTTGAACTTCGAAGTTGCTCCACTTGGGAGTCTAAAGAGCTCTGAAGCCCTAAGACATGCATCCAAATGCAAATGCTGAGCCCTTCTTACTCCTAAACATGTTCTTCTCTCCCTCTGTGAGCCTGCAGTTTGAGTCAGTCTTTCACATGACCCTTTCCAAGACCAAAGGCAAAACCAGGAAACCTGTGATTTTTGCACAGTTTTCATACATTAAATTATATCTCTATATGTTATTAAAAAATAGATATGGAGAACCTCCTACCACAAAACAGGACATGTGAGTGAAAGTTATATGCAACAAATTAAGAAAAGGGGAAAAAGGTCACAAATTGGACAAGAGCAAAACTTGATCCAGCACCTCTCACTAAAACCTGATGAAACCACAGTTGAAAAGGGAGCCTAAGTGAACTCCTCCCACAGTATCCCCTTGCAATTAGCCCAGAAACTTAGAGGAGCTCTGTGCTCTCAAAGGCACCTCTGGGAAGGGGCTGGATTCCCTGGATTGCTCAGCCATGGGGATTTGCACGCCCTCCTGAGAGTCACTTGGCACTGACCTCTGACATGAGCAGGATCCCAGCTGATGATGCATTACACTGCAATCAACAGTGCTATTCACTGAAGCAACCAGATGATTTAAGATTCCCAAACCTCATTGAAAGTCGCAGGAAATTAGGCACTTTGAAAAGTCGACACTTTTGAAAATGCCTTTTAATCTCCTAAATTACTCACGCTTTTGAAAACTTTACTCATGCTAAGTACTTTGGGGGCCCCAGTCAGTGAAAGCTAAACTGAAACACGCTAAGGAAGGGCCATTTATACAGAGCCCTGCTCAGCCCTTATCTCTCCTCTATCCTCCTGACAACAATAGAGAGAAGGAAAACGGAGCTCTTGGCAACACCAGCCCAGCGCCAAGAATTAGTCTGAGTGGCAGGTCCCCAGACCCTACTAAGGTCACTCAGACAGATGGATTTTTTTCCCTCCTGCACCCTGAGTAAGCTTTTTCTAGCTGATCTCCTTCCTCTGAAGGCTGAGTGGTACCACTGCTTCTCCCCAAACTGCAAGAAAGGTGCAGCCTTTGCTGCCACAGGAAGAACAATTTGGCCACTCCTTGAATGGTGAAAACTGTCCCTGTCTCAGGAACCATCTCCATGCATTGCTCCTCCTTCTAACCTCTTTTTGCCTCCACAGCTGAAAAGCATTTCCTAGTTCTGCTTTGTGAAGCAGAACTCACAGGTTATTTTGTGTACTCTCTGTGTGTACACATACAACAGGGGGGGCAAATGTTCTGAGAGCAGGGGAGAAGCAGCAGCATCTGTTCAGCATTCAGAGTCTGACAGGGGCTTCCGAGAAGGTTTTGCCCCTTTGAGGAGCAGTTAAGGGCAAGGAATGAGCACTCACAGGTGACCAGGATGAAATCCTCCCCAGATTATATATATGAGACTTATTAAGTGCTGCTTGTCCAGATCATGAATTGAGGTTTCAGGAGGTGGCAAGGCCTTGAGTGGAGCTGTGTCAGGACTCACCTGGTCCCTAACAAGCCAGGCAGTGCCCAGCCTCTGAAGGCTATTCTTTGCCTGAGCCCAGAGGTCAGTGACCCACCCACACCTCTAAAACACCTCTTCAAACACACTCATCTGCCACACTGTGGGAGGGGACAGAGGCACATAGCAAGGAACTGGGGGAAAAAGCCATTTCAGTCACTGTGCATTGCTTGGAAAAGCACCAAACAGCAGGACACTCCCCAAAGGGCTGTTTGAGAGGGCTTTGGGATAATTGCTGTGATCTCTGCAGAGACAACATGAGGGCTGCTACTGAGGCCAGATTCAAAACCCTGGCAATCAAAATCTGAAAGGAAAAAACCCAAACGATCCAGACTCAACTCCTACACAGCACCTCTAAGAAGCCTCAATCCCTCAGCATTTGGGCAAAGAGCTAGGGCACTTTCTTATTCCCCTCTGTACTATGCAATTGCCTCAGAATGTTGGCTGCAGCCAGAAGTTACATTGTAGTCCCCATAAATCAAAGGAAATGGAATATCCCCTGCATTTAATGTCTACATTTCTTATCCCGCAAGTACCTGAAAGTACCTCAAAACTTTCAAAAGAAGAAAACCTTCTCCCAAGGCAAGAGATGGGGGGAAGTTGCACCACATATATATATAAATATGCAGACACATACACAAGTGACTGATAAAACTTTGACTTGGAAATCTCTCTTCACTTGGCTTAATATGCTTCCTCTGCCTGAGAACTGTATAAAGCAATCCTGGCTGCCTCCTCCTCAAAGCCACCTGAACAATCTCCTTTCATTGGCCATGGGGCTTTACAAGCAGCTCCTCTGTACAGCCAGGTGGCTCAGCATTTGGCCTCACTCTTCTGCCACTGCAGATAGAAGCATTTTAGACCTTTCATAACTTTATTTCTTAAAGGCTGGTTGCTGGCAAACAGAGCCAGACCCATTTCCTCTGACACAGGAGGGGATCCACTATTGTTCCAAGTTCCTTTCAATACTCTAAGAGGACTAGATCCTCCTCACCATGATCAGGAAAATGGTTGGTGAGATGCTGTGGACAAGAAAGCCCCTAAAATAGTTAAGAGCTGCATTTGCCCTTACCTGGTCATAGTGAGTATGGCATCAGTAGCAAAACTGCAAAAATCCTCCAGCATCTATTGTTTAATTGTGAAGGAAAAGATGGACAGTAAATAATTTGGTGATTGCACTAGAAATTCAACATTCTTTTTCCTGAAAGAAAAATTAAAGTGTGCTGCAGGAAGACTGGTAGTATGAGGTACATGGAGCACAATACTCCACAGGCCCAAAACCTGTATAATTTCTCAGTTTTGCAAATCGTAGCCTTTTGGTACTAGCAAGAAGGGAGATGAGTTCTCATGCTGCTGCTCTAAGGGAGGAAGAGTCAGTTTAGCTCATATCACCTATCCAGAGCAGCAGCATTGGTGGCCATGGAAGGAAGGTTATATCCTTCTGCAGAATTCCAGACACAGAATCATTCAGAGCACTTTATTGCCAGCAACTCTACAGGCCATAGTGCACTGGCCCCTCAAATCCTGCTTCATGATGCTGTGAAACCAAGTGTTTCCCATTGGTTTTTATCACACTCTTGGTCTCATGGCACATGGTAAAATTGCTGTCTCAAAATGATGCAGCATGCTCAATACTTCGCCGTAACCTTTCAGTTCACATGTGAATTTCCTTACTTCTGTGAAGCCATGTACCTGATGGAAGCCAGCTGAGACTCTTTTCATTATTGTTAAGGGGATAGCTAACGAGGCAAAGCACATAAGCCATCTCTCATGTATAGCTTGATATACGTGTATACTGTAGGAGAGCATAATCCCATAAAGCCCAGGTTTCAAAATAATTCTCTCATTGGAGAACACACGGGACTCATCACTGAGAAATATACTGGTCAGGATTGTAGCTCTGCAGAAATTCTGTGAGACAGGAGATCAATGAGCATGCCACCTAATCACACCCTGGGCAGCAAAACCCTCAGCACTGTCCTACAAGTACTGGAGTCACAGAGAAGCTTTGCAATGGTTTGGCTGTGCCTGTTGCATGACAGAAAAGGAAGAACAAAGATATCCTGGGAGGACAACCAAGCAAGGTTAGAAGGAGACAATCCAGATAAGGTCATGTCTCAAATGTGTTTTATTGAAATGTTAAAACTCTTCAGGACACCTTTGGATTGCTGTAAGTGGTGTAATGCCTCCCTCTGCTTCCTGGTGTAACTTGGGGAGAAGGGCCATCAGCTCAGAGGCTCTCACACAGAGAGATGCTGCAGTAAAAGTCTTTGAGCTACGTTTTCTATAAAGGGCTTAGTGCATATATTTAGGACATTGGGCTCTGCAAGAAATTCACAGGTTTTTACCATGCTCAGATGGAAAAAACACTTCAGCTGCAAAAACAATATTTCCCTCATGTACCTCCTTGTCTGTAACAGACAATTTCTCCCACAGGCAAGCTGAGAGAACTATAAGGTCTTTTTTCCCTTGCCAAGGCCTGCCAGATGGTGCCAACCCAGACACTCCTAGGCTCTGGAAATATACTACTGAAGGAATGCTCCTATGAGAAGGGAAGTGCAGAGTAGTAAATACGGTGCTCTTGGGGGGGTCCCACTTCAGCATCACTCCTTGAGCATCACAAGAAGGCAGGACACACTTTCTGCTCTTCCTAAATACTCTGCTGCTAGTAAGAGCATCTGCATTGTAAAACTCAAAAAATCCTCCCTTAGTCTTCCAACCTTCAAAACACAAAGTTTTAAGAGTAAAACTTCTAGATTGCAGATTAAAACTGGTTTATCACACCAAAAAGATCCTGAGTCAGATCCACAGCTGGCATGACTGACTTCAGTGCAGTAGACTGATTTCTACTGCCTGAGGATCTGCTCTTCCACAGTTAGTGACATCTCAATTTCCTTTTTAATAAGCAACAGGCCCTGTTATAATGGGATATATGGAAGGAGAGATGTAAAAGCTTATAATGTGAAAATTGATTATCATGTACTTCAGACTATTTCCTGCTGTGCCCTTTGTTTTGGTATGCGCGTTTCATTTCATTACCCTGAGCTCTTCACCATCTCTGAACTACACTATGAAATACATTAATTATCTCATTATCTTTGGGGCAAAACCTTCAGTCCTTCTTAAAAACCATATTCACTCAAAACCTTCTTTGGCTTCATTACGGATTCTGAGTGTGATGAGAGAGAGCAGGACTGCAGATACATCACAGCACACACCAGATAAGAATTTGGTTCTGTTTGGCTTTTCCATCACTTAAAATTAAAAAAAAACCCAAAAAACAAAACAAAAAAAAAAAAAAAAAAAACCAAAAAAAACCCCAAAACCACAGCTCAGTGTAGGTTTTCCTTTTGTTTAAGAGGTACAAAATAAAATTGCTCTCAAGTTCCCAGCTTATATGGCAGTGTGAACCTGTAAGAACTTTTCAAGGCTTAGTAATAAACTTCCAAAATAGAGGAGAAGAGAAGGGAAATGACAGGTAACTTTACTAATAGCCCTACGAGAAGGTGCCACAGAATTATGGCAATGTCAGCATCCTGAATTAGCCTCTATATCAGATCAAAATAATATAATACTTTTATTTTCATAAATAAATCTTAATTAAGAAAATGTCTTCTCCAAGCATAAAGTAGAGGACTGTAGAAAAAAAATCTCCACAAAAACCTGTGTCACACACTCTCACACTTTGAATTTAGGATCGGGTTGGGGTCATTTTATAAAGAAAATAATGTTCCAGGCCCATCACAATTTGTGAAAGTCAGGTTAGAGTAAAAGCAAAATTCCCCATCGCCCTCTCAAGATTTCTGGCCCTGTTCTGCTGTGAATACGCTAGAATGGGTGATGGATGGGAGGCTGCCCCTTTCTAGAGTCCTTGCTGTGCTTTGTGATAACTCATTATATTTCTTTCTTTACAAATAGCCCCATTAACGCTCCAGAATTGAAGAGAATCATAAAGCTTGAAACATCCCACTCCCATTCCAGTGGAGCTAGAGGTATTGTTTCATGAATTACAGAGCTGCCAAAACCTGATTTATCCAAGCGAAGCCTTCAAAGCCGAGTCACAGATATTTATTTATTTATTTGGGATTGTAAAAGAAAATACTTTTTACTGAGATAAGGATGATATAACCTAGCTACAGCTTTATTTAAATTGAATTATGTCTCTTTTATATTTCCTCAACAATATGGTTGATGGAAATGTTTTAGTCCTTGTTTTTTTGGGGCTGAACTAAAAACCTTATTAAACCATTTATAGAAAATTTACAAAACATAAGAGAGTCAAGCTTTTTCAAAGTCTCTGTGGCCTCAAAACCTTATATATTCTGAGATTAGATGTCACTCTTAGCCAGATGATTCTAAACAAGACTACTATAATCCTCTCTGTTATGGAGATATTTATTTTTGTCTGAAAAACTTCAAAGCAGGCTGTGACAGATAATCAAAATCAAAATTTGCATTCCAATGAGAATTTCTTTTTAATAAAGAATAATAATTCTCACAGTTCCTCTGTGAAGGAGAGCTGAGCTCACTTACTTCACGTTTGGGGGGTTTGGGGCCTGGGGTTTTTAAAGTTTTTTTTATATCTCCTATTCGTCATTATCCAGTAAGGTTTTTGCAACTTTTGGGAAGAAATGCTGAACCAAGTCAAGAAATACAGCAACGAAACCCAAGCATTGCATTTTTCTTCAGAATTTTTCCTCAGAATGAACTAGCCAGGGATCACCATCAAGACAGTCCTACAACTGCCTTCCTGGGTGAATACTCTACAAGGTTTTCCACAGGAAACTGAAGCCAGCTTCCACTGGAACCTGAGAATGCCTGGGCAGGGAATGAACCTGCTTTACCTTGTGCACATGCTTTCTTTAATATGTTTTTATGCTTTCTTTTCCCATTGGTGGTGGCAATGGGGAGCTCTGTGTGAGGAGCAGGACCTCGGCATGGCAAACCTGCATTGCACCAAAATATCTGATTCAAATTTAAAGGCATTTGGAGCATCTCCTCAGGGCTATCCTTACAGACCGGCTGTGCTCAGCCAGGGCTGGCAGCTCACCTGGGGGTGCTGCAACCGTGATATTGTCCTACCTACCCCATTCCCTCTGGTAAACTTTTGGGAAGGAGAGACATTTGGCAGCAAACACAGTGCAATCCCTGAGAGCTGAGGCCACTGCTGGCTGGCTCTTTACAGGGGCTGTGCACTGTTAAGGGAAGGTGCTTTTCCATTTCCAAGTAAAGCACCAGCCTGGCATGAACCTTGCTGTAGCACAAATCCCTTTGTCCTCTCAAAGTACTGCTGTTTCCTTCCTTTTAATATTATTAACAAAAGATTAAATACCCAGAGCCAACAATACACTTAAATCTGTTCATAAAACTGTATTGGAGATTCCAGATTCCCAGCTTCTACCAATAATACTAAAATGGTGGTACTACTTCTGTTTCTGGTTCAAACCTCCTCTAATGCCTCTCTTCAGGAGTCCTTCTCCTCCCAGGCACACATTCAGACAAAATATCTCACAGGTAGGACTGCTGAGATTTTGTCTACCTGCAAATAGCTCACAGAAACACACAATTTGCAGACCCCAAATCATCACTTTCTTCAGTTACTTATTTACAGCACAAGTTAGCTCCTCTTTACAAAGAGTTTGCTGTGTGGAAATCAAGACCAGCTGCAGCAGGAAGGGTGAAAGGCGGCACAGTGAGCAAGGGTGGTCCAGCAAACCTACAACACTTCAGCCAAGAGCTCCGGAAGGGGCTGCACAGAAATAGAAATAGAAAATTCAATAGAAATAACCTCAGGCTCCCACTCACTGTCACTGGGGCTTTGTGTCAGAGGAATCCACTTCATCCCCTGGGAAATGAAAGGCAGAGCGGGACAAGATGCCAAGAAACTAAGTTCTGTCTGGTGGGACTTTCTGAAGAAGCAGAACAGCTATTTACATTTGTTTGGTGTTAGCCAAAGAGGCAACAGGCATCTGAGAGCAGCATCTTGCCAGCCCAAAGTGGCCTTGCAACACCTCATTGAGATACAGCATTTTCTGACAGGGGCCTGGAGAGCAGTCTCTGCTCTCAACACCTCTCCCCATCAAAAGCTTGTGCAGTCCCCCGGATGCAAAGCTGATTTTGTACCGCCTTTGTTATGTAAATGAGACACCAAAACACTTCCAGGATCCTCTAAGGCAAAAGGGCTGCCTGTAAACTATAAATCTCACTTCTGTGTGTTGGGCTGGTCAGCTGCTCCATCCAATCCCTTTCCAATTTGCTGGGAATTATTTTTACATTTCCTTTTCAGGCAATGCATCCTGGCCCACATAGGTTTTCATTCACTGTTGCACAATTGCTTTGTTCACACCTCTATTTCTTTATTAATTGCTTTAATAGTGGCCAGCACTGTGTTGAAACACATATGAAGGAAACCTCAAAAAACAAAAAAATAAGTGACTGCACGTTACATGGACTGCTTGGATATTCTGATCTCACCCTGTGTAAGAACAGTTCTTGAAAATGAAGGACAGTGGTGAGAGTCTCTCTCAGTTAAATGCTAGCTTTGCTCATTTAACAATGTGATGGGCACACTTGGCTGTATTCAGTAAAATCTTGTTTGATACCAATTAAGCCTTAAAAAAATCCATTAATAGTCTGAATGTCTCTCAAACTCACTTTTCAATTTACTTTGAAAAGACTCAAAGTTGGATAAAACTGAAAAAATCTGCCAAAGATTCAGTGAAAAGGGGCTGATTTGGAAAAAATGGTAGTTTTAGTAATGATAAACCTCTGCATACCTTTAAAGTACTGCTCTAAATCTGTTTCTATCCTCTTTACATCTTTAACTTTATCCTATCTAATGCACTAAGCACAATTTTCTTCTTGGAACTATCTCTTATAATTGAAACTTTCTTCAAGGGCTACTGACAAAGAATAGTCAAGACTCCAAAACGTGAATTTTTTCCTTGGATACACCATCTCCATTTCAGATCTTCCATCTGGGACCTATTCAGTGTCAGCCTTCATTTTGAGGGGAATACATGGCCAAGATATTTGGAAGAGCAGAAAAAGAATGACTATTTCCTCTTCCACCTTGCAACCACACTACCACATAGATCATCGAGCTTTTATTCCATGCCTTGCTGAGACATCATTTTTGAGGCCATTTACCCCTTTGGTAGGAAGGCTTGCTTTCACTTTTGTCTTTTTATGACAAAAAAAAAAAAAAAATAGAGATTGCAATACCGAGACCCAACGCCTGCAGCCTGCCTTGGTTTATTTTAAGGTTTTTGGGTTTTGTTTCTGAAACTCCCACTGGCCCTAATTCCTGCTGAATAAGAGCGTGCTTACATCTCACTTGCACAGTACACCACAAGATTGGCTTGAAAAAAAACAACAAATAGGCTAAAGCAGGGAGTATTTTTGCTGAGGGCTGACAGAGCACACCCTTGGGACAGCAGGACCCTGGTGGCCAAGGTGACAGACGTGGAGCAGAACAACAACCACTTTTGGGGAGCTGCCCTGACAAAGCTTCAAGTGGCACCAGGATACCTATTATGGCTGCTCCTCTATTTCTAAGCAAAATTATATCAAACACACAGAAAAGACAGCCAATAATGAGAAACTTGCAGCTGTTCTCGAAGAAAGACTTTTTTTTATTGTACCCCAATCCAAAATACTTTAAACCAGTTTTATCAATAGCGATAAATCAGTACGGTGATATGATGTCTCTTTAATCTTTTCTAAAACAAAATTTTTTGAACTTTTGAGCATGGCCTTCCCAAATGGGTTAGGTCTTCTAAGACAGCATCAAACCTTCTTTTCCTTGCTTCCCATGTCAGCCCGAATCCCAATAGTTATGAAGCATAAAAAAAGTTCAAAGTAAAATATAAATTACCATCCCCTTCAAACACAAGTAGAAGTCTTATTAAGTCTCTAGTGCTTGAATCACGTCCCATGTCTGTTCTTTAGACCTTTCTTCCTTTGTGAGGCATAAATGGACACATCTTATTGATTTTCTTTCAACCTGGATCACCTCGATTGCTGTGAATATGGCAGACAAATCCAACTCATTCTCCCGCAGGGAACGAGGAAGAATGCAGACGAGAAGCTGGGGAAAGTCTTCTCACAGTGGGATACCAGGAGTCATTACGCAAAAAAACCAAGTCTAACTGCTTGTAATTCCAAGACCTTTTTCTTTTCAGCTTCTTCAAAAAAAAAATTCTTTTTTTTTTCTTTTTTTTAATGCTGAGAGCTCTTTCTTAAATTTTTTATGAATATCATTTTGGCTACCGTATCAATTTCTGAGGGTGTTTTTGTTTAAAAAGAGGAGTATCAAATAGGCCAGCAGTGGCTGCAAACCCTGATAAATACGTATAGTTAATGACGAGTGACTGTAAACAGACACTGGTCAGAAAGAGAAAGTCAGAATCAGAGAAAGCATTGTTTGAAGCTTGACAAAAAAGCTAGTTAAAACTTTTTCCTTCTAACTTGGCTCCACTTTGTATTTTTTTTATCATTTATAGACTTACTTTTCTAAGGACAATTGTATGAAATGAAAGGAAGTGTAAAAGTAGAAAGATTTCTGTGCCTTACACCAAACCACTTACTGTACATGAAAAAGGGATTTACTGAATCAATTTAGTTGTGTAGGGTTTTTTAAATCAAGTGAATGATTTCAGTGAAGTGGAAAAAGGTGGCAAGAATGTGCAGCAACCCAAGCTTTGCTCCTAAAAGCAACAAAAAAGACACAATTGAAATGCAGTGGGACCTCTGTGGATGAATTAGACAGACTGTGTACAGACACTTTGCAGTGACAATCTGCTTCTGAAAGGGATATATTAAGTGCTAACTGCACTCAGGACGTAAATTGAAGACACGATATCCAAGGACTAATTTCAAAGCACTTCTCCTTGTTAAATGAATTGCTGAAAGAGCAGGGTTTAAAAGACTTTGTTTTGTGTTAAAGGATTTGAGCTACACCTATCAGCAGAGCGCACCAGCAAACCAATGCTAGCATAATAAACCCACGACCATCTGATTACCATCCCCTCCTAATACCATCACGGCTTTAATGAGTCCAATTTCACCAGTGGCTCTCAACACCCCGTACAAAGCTCTCTGCTCCAGCCTTCAGCCTCCACCACATAGAATTCATGTCACTTTTATAGAGTCAGTGGAAAGTTCTAGGTCATTAGTTTAACCACATAAAATTTTAGAAAAGGTTGTCAGCAGCAGGCTGTCAGTGTTTTTTAATTACACCTTCAGACATCAGTAACTATATTTTCAGTAATTTAAAATGAGTTTTGAACAACGTAAAATGGAAGATGCAGAAGAAATTGAAACTTTCTTGACAGACAGATTTTATATTGGCCTCAAATGACATAATTTCAGAAAGTAACTCTGATAACCCTATGGATAGAGCTTGAGGGAGATGTCAGAATAATACTTCCCACAAATATCCACCCAGGCACACGATGCTGCTGGTCAGAGCTGTCTCAGCAGGCTACTACTAAGCCCTGCATCACCTGTGTGCTCCCCCTTTCTGTGAAGGCTCAATGTAGTCACTGCTGAGAAGGTCCAAAGGAGCACTGAGGGCAGACAAAACACCCCAAACAGCACAAGCAGATATTTCTATGACAGGCACCACACTACTCATAGCATAGCGCTTTAAAAGAGCCAGGAGATAGGTATGAAAAACAGGAAAGGTGTAGTTAGGCAGGAGGCCACGTCTTCTGGATTCACAAAAATACCAAAAGGAACCTCAAGAACCAAAATTATGATTCCCTAAGAGCCAAATGACCAGAGTCTGAGGTCAAAATGGTATTTTTAGCAGGAAGTTGGCCTCCTTTCTAATAGCCCAATAGACAGTGCACTGCTCAGACATGTATAGAGGCATACTCAGGCTTTCTCTCACCTCAGACTTCTTGTATAACCTTGAACACATCCTTTATCTCCTCAGTACATCATTTCCTCTAAGTACACATGAATATTGTAGGGTGTTATTCAAATATCGCAGTAGTGGGAATTATACAATAATCTAATAGAGTAATTTCAAGATTGGCTCTTCAGAAGAATTTAGGCATATTCCCCCTGTTTTAATTTTTAATAGAGACAGTAAAAGCAATGCATACAACTTGTAAGATCCAGCTATAGCACCTGGTAAAAGAATCCAGATGTTCTCACTTCCAACAGCATCATTAAGCATGAGGCTGATGTGAAATATTTATAATGAAGGTGAATCATAGCCCACAGAGGAGGAATCTAGGGCTGTATCTTCTACTAGCATCAAGCACAAAAATGCAAATACACTGAACAAATACTGCATTAACTTTCAAATCACACATTCTATGTCTTACAAAGTAAGACACAATTTAGTCCTGATGCAGGTGACAGATGGTAGCAGGAGACCACTAGTTTGGAACTAAGTGTAAAAAATCAGATTTTGAAGGAAACACACCCAAAAGCCCTGGATGTAGAAGCTTATGACTGTGAGTGACCCCCTAGGCCAGGGAGTGTCCTTTTCCCTCTCACAACAATGGATATGATGAAAACCATTTCTCAAATATACCAGTTTCATCTTAAAATTGCTTCAGTTATTTGTGGCAGTCAATCTCACTAAGGCTGTTCTGAGGATTAAAAACCATCTTATTTACAGGCGATATTATTTCATACCCATTCATTCCTGTGCCAGCACTGACCTCTAACTTAAACTGCTCTCATCAGCTCCCAGCTTTTGTCCTACAACAAAACAAGACAAGGCACATGGTCTCCTTTTAAAGATTAAGCTCTCCCTGCATTACTTCCAAACCCAATTAGTCCTTAAACATAGGAAGACACAACTGTTTCATTGCTCCATGTCTTACAAGATTATTCAATACTTCCTTAATCTCTACTGGCAAGACTTCTCCTTATGCAACAAAGAGCCATTTCAAGCACTTCCACTGCCCTATCATGTTGACAGTTCTTAACCATTGACAGATCTGTCTCTCATTTCCAGCCCATGAGCTGACAGCAGAAGTATTATGAGCATAATGATAAAAAATCTTAGTGCAGGTAGCACAGCAAGGCAGGGAACATCCAGGTGCTGACTGCCTCCCAGTGCTGCATTTGGCTGACTTATTTCGCTTCCTAAACCATTCAACAAGCTGAAATACCATCATACATTGTCCAAGTCTTTCACCTTCTCTTGAAAGACTTGGACAATGGGCAAGCTCCCCAGTAATCCACAGTTTCTGCTGCCCCAGTGAAGCATAACACTCTCAGAAGTTAACACTGTACATGATTCATAAACCTTCCATAAATTAGAAATAAGACACCAAAGTCTTCACTTGTCATAGGTAGATCTAAGAAGTACATATGTCCAAGAGTAGAAGTCCATATAAAAGACTGAGTTATTTATCATGGTTTCATCATCCATATTTAAAAGACAACACTAGTTTAGGAGATAGACCAATGACTTCTTCTATAAACATATATCATAAACCATGTGACAGGGAAGAAAATCCATAAATCCACCCACATACCCACCAGCACATTCATGAGAAGGAAACAAAAGTAGGTCACTTATAAGCTCTGAAAGATGTTTAAGACAGTCTTCATCCTAAAAAAAATTGTAGAAACTGGGACTAGACTGCAGCATCAGGTCAAAGTTTGATATCCTCAATTTTAAAAAGTCTCTACAACCAAGCACAATGGTAATCATGGAATCACAGTATCACTAAGGCTGAAAAGACCTCTTAGACCATCAAGTCCAACCATTAGCCTAGCTCTGCCAGGTCTACCACTAAACCATGCCCCTAAGCTCCACATCTACCTGGTTTTTTTGAAGACTTTCAGGGATGGTGTCTGTATCACCTCCCTGGGTACCTACTCCAATGCTTGAGCACCTTTTTAGTGAAGAAATTTCTTCTAATATCCAATCTAAGCCTTCCCTGGCACAACATGAGGCTCTTTCCTCTTGTTCTACTAATTGCTGTAAGGAGGAAAAGACTAAACATACCTGTCTACAATCTCCTTTCAGGAAGTTGTAGAGAGTAATAATAAGGTCTCCCCTGACCCTCCTTTGCTCAAGACTAAATAACCCCAGGCCTTTCAGCTGCTCCTTATAAAAATTGTGCTTCAGATCCTTCAATTACTCTATTAATGGTAAATACATATTCAGCTGCTTTGTTAAATGAACTGTATGTTTGAATGAAAGAGCAACTTCAGCTTTCTTTTTTAATGTTAGCCGTAATTTAAGAGCTTAAAATGGACGCTGGACTGAAAATCTAGAAACTGTTAAAATCATGATATCAGATATACTTGTTTAATTTCTTTAAACAATCCACATTTTAAAAATTTGTGCTCTTGGTCAGGTGCAAAGTATAAGTGTTGTTTAGCATGGAGGCTGGTATTGAAGAAACCAAGGAGGCCAAGAAGATAGGATAGATAGAGGTTTAGAATCCAGATTTTTTTGTCATAACAGAGATGCACTGTAAGCAAAAATACAGCTCTCCTCCTTTCTGGCATCACTTTTGATATCTCTTTTTGGACCTTTTCACAGCTATCTTTGCAGTGACTGTTCATTTAGTTTTATTGGTATGTCTGCTTCTTCTGCTCCCAAGTCTGAGTTTTTATCTCTGCTAATATTGTTTATTTTTCCTCTCATGCCTCACCTGAACTATGATCACTGAAACTGATGTAAAGACACCAGTCAGTTTCAGTTAGTACTGAATTACACTCCAGGAACTTGACCTTTGATAGGAAAGAGAATAACAGAACAAGTTGGAAGCTGCCCCTAGAGACTCTCTAGTCTGCTCCTGCTCTGCTCACAGCAGAATCAACCAGAGCACATTACTCAGGGCTGTTTCCAGCTGGGGTTTGAGCATCTCCAAGGATGGAAACGCAGCAACCTGTCTGGGCAACCTGTGCCAGAATTTGACCATCCTCACTGTAAGAGGTTCTCTTTTGATGTGAAAATGGATTTTATTGGATTTCTATTCATGCACAATTGTTTTTTGTCCTATCATTTGGCACCATGAGAAGGGTGTGTCTCTGTCACCTTTACACCCTCTCATCAGGTATTTATACACATTGGGAAGACCCTCTTGAGCCTTCTCTTCTTTAGGTTAGGCAATCCCAGCTCTCCCTCACATGAGATGCTCTGATCACTTAATCATCCATTTGGTCCTTGGCTGTGCAAACTGCTGCATCTGTTGACTACTAATCACTGTCTGTACTTGAAGTTAATTTATTATAAAATAATTTGAGGTATAATCAAACCTAACATAATATCAGTGCCTTATACAAATGGATCTAAAAATTGAAGGAGCAGCAACTGAAATTTGTCTCCATTCATTTCTTCATAAAGCTATCCTAGACTGGCTCAGCCTATGCTAATTCAGAAACTGAAGAATTTTATAAGTTGTCAGCTGGCCCAGTCATTAAAAACTAACAATTATCACCACACACATCTTCAGGATTTCAAGCACCTGCCTTGTCTCCAGAAACAAACTGCTTATCTGCTTGGCCCAACAGCGGTCCTGAAGAGCCGATACCCACTGAAGTGGAGAAGTAAGTGGCGCATCAGACTGTGCTCCAGCTCCTTTCTCCCTGGCACTGATAAAAGTTCTGCTGGGCATTATTACTTCCCACACACCTCTGTGATGCCCCACGCCCTGAAGGACAGTGAAGATCTACAGTCAATAATACCAACATACCATGGCCCAGCCCTCAAACCCCACAAACATCCATTTAGGACTCTGCTGCCACTCCTCAGGCCCTGCTTAGTGCATCCCACTGACATGAAACACCAGTCAGTACTTTCTGCTTCCAGCAGGGAACTTGCTGCTCACTTCAGAGCAGTACTGTCAGAATCCACCTCAGCTTACTTGGAGAACCTGGATAAACTTATTAATGTAAGAACAGCTCAAGCAGGACTTTTCCAACATGAAGAGAGATATGGTGTCTTGCTTATGTACTCTTGCAAACCCCAGACTAATCACTAAGCCTGTGAAGTAGATACTTATGTAGAAAATGGAGAAGAAAGGCAGGTTTTGGTGATTAGCTGAGTAACCATGAACTAAGCACTGCATTCTGTGAAGTTGCTCATGAGAGGGAGAGCAAATAAGAGCTGGCTGGAAAATATTGATAAAAAATTGTCTGAATTTTCTGATTTGTCACCACAGTGCTATTTCACAAAATGGCATAATTTCAACAAACTTCTTGCTACCATGTTTTTCCCCAGCTGGAAACCAGGTCTTTGGGATGCAGAGCACTGCAGGGATGCAGGAAAACCTTGCAGGTGCTGTTTGATATGGATGCTTTTAAGGGGTGCCATTGCTGCTCATGCCTGTCAAGAAAGTGTTTTGTTTCAAAAGCGTCAGTCTTCCATCTTTCAAAATGTAATCAGAGCGTGGTTTAAGCCAATCCTTCTGCTTAGTTTTGGGGGAGCTCTGTTTGGTTTGCTTTCTACTGAATCAGCATAAAAAAATATTTCTGGAAAATGAAACAACTCTTGCAGAAGTAAGGGTATACTTAGGGTCCAGCTGCATGGCAAGTGCAGTTAAAGTAATCAATACATCATTCCAAAACAGGATATGGACGCATATTGGAATTCTGTACAGGTAAGCACACATTAAAGGAGGTGGAAAAGGTATAGCTACCCCTTTTGTTTCTATGTTTTTGGGTTTTTAAAAAATTTTGGAAGCTCTAACATTCTTACTCTTAATTTTGAGATAATTTTACTTATTGTTTTACTTCTCTACCATGTCTGCTCTTCTTTAGATCCTCCTCAAACAAAGAAGTGCTCTTTCAAATTCTACTTTTTATCCTATTGCCCATTCTCAAAACTGCTCTCTACTGCTTGGATAAGAGCAACCACTAATTACTGACCCCTTGTACAAAGCAAGGTATGATATTTTGTCACAATGTCCAGTAACGACCAGGTTGTTTTTCACCTATAGAACACCACAACCAATTCAGGCATGGACATCATGGGTAGTTAAGGGAGAAAAAGGTGTATAATGTGGCTTTTCAGGCATGGAATCCACCTCCTTTGAAGTCTGCTGCCTCTTTCCTCTGGCCTCCTGCTATCCCAAATTTTCCTGATTCCATGATGCAGCCCAGCTATTTTATCTGCAAGTGCTCTTTCTAAAGAATTACATTACCAAAATACTGTATAAAAAGGTCCACCACTCTTCACCACTATTTCAGTCAAGTTAGCCAGCTCTCCATCTCAGCAGGAACTGAATGGTGTCCTTCAGATTTTTACAGGTATTTATATGCACCCTCCTGCCCACGGATGGTGTTACAGTGAAGAGGGCAGTACCAATTGACTTCTGCTCCATTTTGGCTGAAAACACTTGGCTGGAGTTTACTCTTGTGTCTGGATGGTTGTTGGATCTTAACTCTCCAGGAAGAGCAGATTGTGTTACTGACCTCAACATTAATTAGGTGTTCTGTGCACTGATACTGTAGGAAAGGCAAATAAGCTTTCCAGCTTCTTATGTTTCACTAGAGGGTGAAGGCAACCAGAATATAAAGGACAGAGTACCCAGCTAATTTCAGTCCTAATGTCAATTTAGTGTATGTCTTTCCTTACCTATAGCAAAACAGAAATACATTTTTAGTACAGTAAGAGCAATCAAAATGACAATTATAAGTGTAATTACAACAGCATAATGTTTTAAAAATTATTTTGTAGCAGTTTTTTTACGAGTTGCAAAATGAGATAAAATTTCCCCCATATGCTTTGTTATTTCCCCAGTTCTAAAATATCTTTATTAATTACATTGATTAGCTAATCAATACTCATTCTATTCCTGTTAGGAATAAAAGTCTTATATCCACAGGAGAAAACAAGTCAGAGTGACTTAGATCCTACTAGATAAAGAAACATCAATGTTCTTTGTGCTTGAGTCAAAGTGAGAGGTCCTGCTGCCAGCCTCATACTCAGACTGCAAGGCCAGGCATGACTGTATCTCTGTGGAACATTTTATATCAGGAAACATCATTTTTCTTTATCCTTCTACATATCTCTTATTGACCAATTCCATCTTGGGTTTCTAGAACTTCATCTAATTGCTACATTTAATTACTTTTCTTTTATCCACTTAACTTCATATTATTTCTCCCTTGTAAATTAGGAATAGAAATCCCTAGATGCACACACACACATGCACAGAATAGAATCTGTAAAGTTTTAAACTGCAAAACATGTTCCAAACCTAAACAATAGGTTAAAAATAATTTTTAAAATAAGCTATCTTACAATGAATGATAAAAATGTTTTCTACAGAATCTGAAAGAATGCACTGTATAAATTATTTGTGTGAAAACAGGGGCATTTCCAAATGTAAGGCTTAGAGCCCTGTGAAAGAATTCTAAAATTAAACAAAGGAAACCATTTTTTAAAAGAGATAGGGCTCAGTGGGATTTATTAATGCACATCTTTCAGAGATATTCTTACTTATACAATGCAAGCAGTAGGTTAGCATGGACTTCCAAATTATATTTAATTGGACAATTATTCAAAGTGAAAAACCCGACACAGTAAACTAAGGAGGTCTTTAATAAACACCTTGTCTCTTCAAGAAAAAACAGGGAAGTCATTTACTGACCCAAGAGGCACAATTTTGTCTTTGGTAAATTTATTTTAAAGTAATTGCCAACTTCAGGAGTAACAATCTTTTAAAGAGGAACATGGTGCTCTCAGGCAGAATAATAAATTGATCTGTGCCCTGTATGACGGCCTAATCACATTAGAAAGATGTACATGTGGTTGTCTGAGGCAAATAGAGGATGTACATCACCTGGTCCGTGAACCCACTAAGACTCCTTTAATGACATATTGCTCTCCCTCTCTCCAGATCAGGAGTGAATCAGAGGGAAAAGACAAATGATCATTTACACAGGGGCTTTACAGCTCTGCCCCACCTTCCTGTCCAACAGAAGTGTTCCCCCATAGAAGTCCTCTGCAGCCTCCAGAAGAATTCCAATAACCTGCCTTCTGCCAACCAGTATTCCAACACCAGGAATGAGGTTCATGTTAATGGCATCACCTCTGAAGAGCCATGGCCTCCTCATGAAACCCGAATGCTCTGAAACCCACTGTGACTAATAGCAAATTAAAAGCACAAGTCAATATTTAAAACCTAATGTTCTTTTGGCTCAGCTGGAGCCCAGCTCTGCTAGAACTAGAGCCCTGTCCTCCCTCTGGCAGGAGACATTTTTCAGATCCAGTGGTCTTTGATGCCTGGACTTAAAGGCTGAGCCACGTGCAGGTCAAGGGCAGACCACACCTCTGCAGGCATAGGCTGCACACCTTCAGTGCTGCCAGGGAAATAGTCCTGATGAAACAGCTCCAAGAATCATCCCTGAAACTCCTCTGTGAAAGTGACACTTCCTTGCATGCGTTATTTTGCCAGGAAATTTCCACCTCCAAAGTCTTTTCTCTTTGTCAAGGTCATTCTGGGCGTTGGGACAGCATTGCTAAATAGTGTTCCTCCGTGAATTCCCCCAGTTTCTGACTAAAAGGCTGGGACTCCTGCAGTGCAGATCCTGATAAAAGATTTATTTGTGGGGAGTGGAAGATGGTGCCTTTAGAGAAGTTAATAAGTTGTTTCCATTTTAGATGCTTTCATTACAAACACTGATAAATCTTAAGGCTAAGAGAGGATGTAAGAGTAATGAGTCGAAGGGCTTCTCAGCTCTTTGGTGATTATCTCTCTCTTTTAGTGCATTACCATGGGACATCTGGCTTCCAAATTTGTGCCTCTCCTTCACAGATCTGAGGACCAGCCTACCAATTATACATTCACATAGGTTGTAATAAATCAACAGCAGCCAAACTCTGACAAGGTGATGGCTGTTGACAGATAAAAACGATACACGTTGTCGTGCTGTTCTCCAAAAACAAACACATGCTTTTATCAGATTCTTTTTCTTTTAATCAAAAAATTGCCTCTTTCAACACAGAGTCACCTAATTTCACAGAGGACTTGCACTACACAAGGTTCCCCTGTCTAAACCTGAGCTGCATGTAAAGCCAGGTTTTCAAACAGGCCCTGAATTCACCTCCCGCTGCAGTCGAGGAAAAAAACTGCTGCTCTGATCCTGGGTCAGCCCAGACCCAAAGATCATTAACCTTTTACTCTGAGAAACAGAGTTCTGTGCAGAATAAAGGACTGAGGCAAAAAAAAAAAAAAAAAAAAAAAATCCAAGGATATATAAGTCTTGGATTTATTCATAAGCCAAGTAGAGTCTGGATAGTGAATTTTCTTCAATAAAGGAGAGATATGTCAAGGTTATATCCAGCAAGTGCATCTATGTGGTGGGTACTCCCTGGCTCCCATCCTCTGGGTCTCCAAGGAATTGCCTGGAAGTGACAGACTTTTCTTGCCTGACTCCAACCTTCTGAAAGTGTCTAATTTAACCTAATTTTCTGAAGAGCACCAAAAGTAATTATTCTTGAAAGCAGTACTTGTATAGACAATATGAATGCTGCTTTCCAAGTGTCTTGTGCTCTGCAGTGACAGGGGATCTCAAGTAGGTTGCTTGCACAAATACCCCAAATTCAGTGGGAAGAATTCCAATTGTAAAACTAATCACCCTCTTACCCAATCCAGAACAAAGTTGTTGTACTCTCTAGACCTGAAAATGCTATCAGGTGATAGCAAAAATGTGACTTAAGTGATGAACATTTTACAACAGGCCTTTTTGAATGCTCATAAGCTACATGAACTAGCAAAGATTTGATCACCCAGAAAAATGTGGGAAGCAAAAGGCTGTAATAATCCTTTTGGAATTCCTGTAAGCAATTCTCATTTGGGGAATAAGGCTTTATCCCAAAGCTTCTTAGCACATGGTGGCAATTTATCTACTGTTTTATCCTCCCTTAAAGAGACCAGGACTATTTTCACACCAAATGATGTGCAATCTCCAGAAAATTCAAAGACAGATGCTATCAGATTCTGCAAAATTCCCCTTGTTAATGAGAAGAATGCAGCATAATCTAGCTAACTAAAAGTATTTTAATTCCTTCAGAATTTCTTGCACATCATGGAAAACAGCATCTCTCAGATGTCTCCACAGAGCTTTGAATCAAATATAGTCTTTTCTAGTGAACTGACTGGACAGAAAGGTAGCATGTTACCCTCCAGCTCAGTTTTATTCCTTGGCAATGTTATCTGTGAGAAAGAACTCATCAGACATATGTTTTGAACCCTTTCTTATTGATTTCATCTCTTGCTTTTACCTTTTTACCTTCCTTTTCCATTCCATTCCCACTACTTAGGGCTCTGCTTTGACCCTAGAACTGGCAAGTCCCACAGCAATAAAACAGAGATATGCAAACTTACAGGTTAGGCATCTGTTCCCTTTCTGTTAAGGGAATATGATTCCCCTGACATACACACTTCTCATTCTCATTTGTAAGGTTGAAGAACCATTAATTGGGGAAAACACTGACAGAAATTTAGTCTGCTTTATGATAAATAGCATTCACCTTTATTTGACCAATTTACAGAATCAGGCTCTGAAACTTCAAAATATGTCCTTTGTCTGAGCTCTTGTCTTCTCCCATTTAAAGTTCAGTGCTATGGAAATCACAGCAGCTGTAGGATTTGTAGCTGTTCTGTAAGCCAGTGTGTTCAGCTTCTTAATATTCAGTCTTACTTTTTAAAAAAATCATACAACCTAATCCAGGTATGAGTTGTGTTTACAAATGACTCTGTAAGTGAATATTCTTGTAATTAATGTGATCCCAGGAGCTTATTTATTGCAGAATTTTAGCTCTGAAAACACATGCAGCAGTACGAATAATATTAGAATAACAATCTTAGATTCTCAAACAAGTCTGAGGAAATTATTCATCCAACTCACATTGTAATTCTGCAAGAATTAGGCAACTAATTCCCTCAGGTTTTATCAAATTTTGAAAAATGTAAGCTGAAAAACAAATAGCAGCTGAATTCAGCTAGGTGGGGTACAAGAGGTCCCTGTAGGGAGCTGCACCATCAGTAAGTGCTCAGGCTGCCTTCACTGACTCTAGGACACAAATTAGTACTCCTGATGTGAAAAGTAGAGCAGAATATGAGACAGAACCAAATGGCTCATTCAGCTACTGCTGGTAAATTGGGGAACCTCAGAAGGAGGAAAAACTCTTGAAAACGCTTCAAGTGGTGTTAGAATTCAAGATCATTATTCAATCCACTAAAAAAAAAAAAACCACCAGAAAATAAAAAGTGCTGAAATATGAATGCCTTAAATTAAGGTAAAATTGTTTATGGTACTAGAATGCAGAAATGAATGGCTTCTCTTGGGATGCTCAGTTGAGCTTCCGGTAGCAGAAGTAAATTCATATGAAACTTTGCAACTTTCAAAATTGGCTCATTGTTTGCCACTACCATCTTACCAGGGAAAATCTTTGGGCAAGATATTCAAGACACATGCTCATCTAATGTTTTTTTATCATTTGGGTCCACATTTACTTACAGCCACCTCTATTACTAATTATTTTTCTGCCTCCTTTATTTTAGTCATTAAAATCTGTATGGGTTTTATTTTCCTAAGCTAAGTAAATCAGATTATGTTATTTCCTCCATGAAAACTTTTTCATTCTCCTGAGATAAAAATCAGGTTCCTCATTGCATCTCTACACTTCGTTTTTAACACAAATGTCCACAATTATACCTGGGACTCCTAAAATTACCCCTACACTTTCCTACCATCAGTAGACCAATTTGGTTTTTGCATGGCAATTTCACCAGGGTATGTCCTCTGAAATCTCTGTGGGTTTCTTTTTGCTTTGGCAGTGACACTTAATGAGCCTAATAGGAAAAAAAATTATATTTGTCCTTGTGTGCTTCATATAAATTAACACCAATTTCTAGTTCTCCAGTCCTAAAGATGGTCCAGCCCATTCTGTATGAAATGCATTTCCTGTGGCACATCTGAAGATTCATAGGCACATCCACAGGATCCACCTCACCCTCATGGCAAACCTGGCAATGACCAGCCATGGATTGTTCCCCTGGCTCTACTCAGGGACACAGGAAACTAAAATCCCATGAACACACATGGACATTGTAAAGACTAAGAGTGAGATATAAACTGTACCATCCTGTCTTCCTACAGGGGGAAGCATAATTCCCAGTGGCCACTATTTTTCTTGAGCTCCTAGTGAGTTATTGGTGCCCCATAATCTTGTCCTAGAGCCCTCTTTGTAAAATGTTTTCAGTGCACTCAGGATGTCAGGCCCTAGGTAATTATGCACCAGTCACTGATTTACTGACAATTAACTAACATCAGGAGAAAAGATGATACTAAACTAAGCAATCTGTGTCCTAGCCAGAGGAATACAGTGAATGCTCTGGTGACATTACCCTCTCACTGCAAATGAAAAAAGTTAAGGTATCCATTACAAGTACTGTGAGCTCTTTGCCATTATCTTTGAACACAGTATCATTTCTCTAAGGTAAAAAAAAAATCTACAAAACCCCACTTCTACTAAAAAAAAAAAAATCTTCGAAAACCCTTATGAAATATATAACCCATTCAGCAATATTTCTAGACCATGGATTAAAAGAAGGATCACCTCAAGGATCATGACAGCTGTAAAAGGTAAATGTCAAGAATCCAAGGGTAGGGTAAAGCTTTTGCAGCTACCTAAGGCATCTGCAGTCTCACCTAGAGGGTAATTGGAGCACTCCAGCCATGTATATGTGGTGCCTGGCAGAGCTGCCGCACCAAGAGGGTGCTCTTGTTTGGAGCCACCTCAGATATCCCTACACAGGAGATGTTCCCAGCACAGAAATCACTCAGGAGGACAGATCCTGTAATTGCCTTCTAGTCAGGATCACACATGTGCACCCAAGGAAACTCTGCTAGTTGATTCCAGGTGAGGTTTGGAAAAAACCTGCAGGACCTCAGATGTTGAGCTCACTTGGTAAAATAAGTGAATTATATAAACAGTGGTTACATTCTGAGGCAGAGGAGAAATTGATGTTTAAAAAAATGAACAGAAGGACAGGGGAAAGGGATCCGAGAGGAGATAAAACAAGTTCATGACATCAGTTACAAGGAAAAAGTCAGTATTATCAAAGCTAGTAAGGGAAGGAAGAAAGAAAAAGTGAGAATCTCAAGGATTATGGACTGAAGAAGTGGAAGAAATGAGGTGAGAAAGCTAAACACTGGAAATGGAAGGAGCTGAAAAAACCCTCAAAGATCAAAGACTATAGACCTAGATTTTCAACGTGTGCTCAGGTGTCCAGAGAGTCTCACAAGACTGAGATTGTATTATGGTTTTAGGACAGTGATGAATTGCTTGAGCTGGAATATAACAGTTCATGGGAATTCTAAAGAAAATAAAGTAACACAACAAGCTTGGGGATCCAAAGGAAAAAAAAGAGGAAGAAGGAAGGTACAAATGAGTGGGTCATGAGGCCATTATATTTACCCTTTTCAAGAACCTGATTAACTCCTTGCTCTGTCACAGATCCTCAGCCTGACCTTCTTTGGTAATTTACTTATTCTTACCTCTGCATCACATCCATTTTCCATCTGCCTCTCTTTCTTTCCTTCTAAGGGCAAAAGCTTGTCAGAGGAAGACTCTAACCCCAATTATGTGTGTGTACAACTCCCAAAACAATGGGGTGCTCATCTCAGAAACGAGCAATGAAGTCTCTTGCCAAACCAAAGAAATATTGTGGTAAGAAACCTTCCCTTAGGGACAGCAGCTATTTAGGTGGCCTGTTATATATGAGTGAGTCAGGGGCATAATGATGGCAGCCAAAAGGAAGCAGCAACACGTTCTCTGTCAAGCATAACCTGTTAAAAAGTCATGCACAAAAGGGGAGAGTCAATGAGATGAGTCATGCCTGGCCTTGCCCACCTTGTTATCAAGGGCTGTGCTGCACTCAGTGTGAGCGGTGGAGGGAACCCTTCCACCTCCAGCCAAATGGAAGAGCTCTGCCTCCTGCTGCGGGCTCCGAGGGCTCCTCTGTAGGTGTCACTCCAGCTGCTGATGGCCATAGATAATAACAAGTTAGGATACAGACTAACCAGGAAATGATACCACCTGCTACCCAACATAAATTACCAACTCCTCTGGGTATAATTACTCTTGTCAATGTGTCACATGGCTATTATAGTCACTCTTATGCAGCAATGCAGAGCAGCGGCAGATTCTGCAGGAAGAATGGGGTTTGTGGCATTTCTATGAATTCACTGGGAAAAAAACCCTCTAAATAAACAAACCAAACCAACAAAAAAACAACAAAAAATCCCACCCAATTAATTTGTTCCTGAGATGGAAAAGAAATGGGAAAAATCCGGTTACATACAGCAGAATTAGTCCCTCTGCTGCACAACTGGTGATAGAGGGAAAACAGAGAGAAATGAAGGGCAGCCTCCAGCAGGTTTCTTTGCCAGCTGCCTCAAAGCATGGGCCTCTTCTCATTTTCACAGACAACAGGCTCCCAAGCTGCAATTCCCAAGAGACAAAATGTGCACATTATTACTTGACACTGCACCATTTATATGAAAAGTCAGTAGACTTTTGCTCAGTCTGCAGGTGAAGTGACTTTCACAGCAGTTTTAGACACCTGTTTGTGAAACAAGCAGCTGTATCAGAAAGAGCTGAAGCATGAAAGTTCAGTGTTATTGCTGAAACAGCTCAGGTGCCTCTGAACTACCCCTCGTTGCCTCTAGACTAACGCCACACTTCTTGAGCAAGACTGCATGCTATGCTGTCAGCAATTCAGTCGCTGCCACTCTATTGTGAGTGCTTTAAAACAGTGTCTGACCCTTGAGGTGCTCAGAGAGACTCAGAGTGAAGAAACTGAGCCAGCCTTTTTATATGCTTCTGCTGAACTGGCTGTGGCTCAGCAACTGGCCACTGGTGACAGTGCCCTTCTGGGCACACCGACCATGAAACAATCAGATTTTCTTCAAGTCCTAAGACTCTGTGTGAGGCTAACCACTGTTTGCTTTGCTGAGAAAAGTCTTTCTCTTGAGCAGAGACTGCACCAGAACTGTTAGGCCATTTACCCACCAGGCTTGACTGCACAGTAAGGGAAGCCCATGATCTTATTCAAATTCATATATGTACAATTGAGATAATTTGCCTTAAGTTTAAATTCACACTCTTTCTGTGTAGAGCAACACACAAGGCACAGAAACCACATCAGAACCAGAAAAAGGCTATTTACTGAATGATATGAAAAGTACAATATGCCTGCACCTGCCAAGGGTCTCTCTTGATGATTGCTTATGATTATAAAGGTAAATTATTTGCTTGTGTAAAATAATAATTAGAAAAAGTAAAGGTCATTCATCCAGCTATAAACCTGGCTGCAAAAAATCATCAGCATACAGAGTTAGCAGGCATATTCATTGCTTTATAAACAGCAGGCCAGGATAACATTATATAGTTTGCAATCTGTATTTGTTCTATGTGAATCATAGCTTTGCATAATTTTATCACATTCCTGCCAGGCAAAAGCAAACATTAAAAGAAATATTAGAAACCAAGCAGTTAAATATCCTAGAAGAAGAAAAAAAAAACCTCACAACTTCCTCCACAACGTAATGACCAATGAGCGTTATTTTCTCAGCTTTATTTGGCAGCTTGTGTGTAATTTTTTTTGCCATATCATTTAAAATAATTTCTAGTATGCAATTGGCTTATTTTGATTGGTGTAATATTGTTACATTGTCCTAAAGCACTGCTACAACTGCTTGGACTTTTTATATGTGACATGATTGATTAGGTGAAGATAAGTAAGAAAATATTACTTCAAGAGTCCTGACCTTCAGTGAATCATCTGAGATGAAGAGAATTTAAATACTGCATGAATTGCAGTCAGCACCAGAAAATGTTACAGAAAAAAAAAAGGAAAAAAAAACACTTAGTGAAAATTTCAGCTATGACTAAGAACATTTTCCATTAAGATTCTTCTCCTTTTTCACTGCTGGAAACACTCCCCATCCCTAAACTCTCCGGAGACAGCAAACAGAAAGTCACACAAGACTCCACCAGGCCTGCAGAGATCTTTTCCACCCTTACATCCCTCCTGCAATTCATGTCAGCTCTTTCCTGACACTTCAGGACTCACAGCTATCGAAGGGGACCTTTCCTCCTGTCCTAGCCTGGTAGTGAGTATTCAGTGTGAGCACAGCTAGCACTGCCCCAGCCTTTGGCGTCTGCCCTGCTCCCAGGGACAATGCACAGAGCAGAAGTGGAGCAGGAGTGACCTTCTGGGGTGCTCTGTTCCTCTCCCTGCCTGTCCCCTGCCAGCTGCAGCCCACAGAGCCCTGGGGTGCCTCAGCCCCTGGTCACTTCGACCACTCCATGTCAAAGGAAGCCCCGACCAGGCCCCACCACAGCTGGGTGCTGCCATCCCTTCCTGGTCACACACTCTGCAAGGCTCATCTCCACCATGCCATCACCCAAAGCACAACACGAGGGAGGAAATTAGAGATGCACTCGTGTGGGGTTTACTCAGCTCCGCAGGTTTCTTTTGCCACTAGCTGTCTCCCACATACTGAAAAATCCCAAACTCCCACTCAAGCCTCAATAATATCCATGAGAGAAAAACTGGGCATGGAGATGGGAGCAAGGAGCTTAGACTCATTCCTCACACCCACTCCTTTGCTCTAAATATACAGGAATTTAAGCCTGTCCCCAGTAAAAACATACTCATCCTAGGAAATGGCTCCTCAACTCTCCCCCAGTTTAATCCCTGTTATATTTTCCTTTTAAAAGAAAAAAGTAAGAGTGAAAAAAAGAACTATATAGAGCTAAACATTTGGCAAAAGTAGTTTGCTACTGTAAAGAATTTCCCTCTGAACTATTTATCTTAAAGCAAGTCAGAGCAGGCATCAAAGGCAGCCGTGGCATCAGCAGAGTGCACACTGTGCACACTGTCACTTACAGTGACTGAAAGGACAGCATGTTTTCAAACAACTGCACTTGTGTGAAGTGTCATCACATCTGACTGCTTAATCCCGATTAAAAAAGAGGGGAAAAAAAACAAAACAGAAAGAAAAAAGGTCTGGTCTCTTCAGAGGTGAGGCTGCACTTATGACATTGTCCAGGAGTAATTTTATAGGGAGTGGATAATCACAGCAGCCATGAGTGACTGGATTAGAGGCAGGGTGCATCTCAGACTCATCACCATACTGAATGTTCTGTGAGCAGAGCAGTGCAAGGCAAGGATGAAAACCAAGGAGAGATGGTTCAGAAGTTCCATCCAGCAACATGCGCTGGGAAAATTTGTACTTTGCAGCCTTCCCTTTCCCATGGGATGCTATAAAAATTCAAGATTCAGCACTGTCAGAGGAACCCGAATTAAAGAGGAAATGGAGTTCCGTGAAGCAGCTTTAAAAATTTCTCTTGTCCTTCAGAAGAACCCTACTAAATTTCAGTAATAAAAGCAAACTCCAAAGAAAAAAACTATGAAATCATGCAAAGTGTTGCTTAGGAAATTCAGAGCGATGCAGGAAAAAAGTTAGAATATGTACAGCAAGGAATAATTCCAGGTTGGCAGAGGGATGAATTAAAATATTAGATGACCTATTTTTCTGTTTATGATTTAAATCTAAGGCAGCAACTACTTTTACTAATTAGGACCCAAAGTACTGATCACTGCACAAAGTCACTTAAAAGTAACATCAGACTCTCAGTAGCACCACAAAAACAGCGTTCTGCCTATGTGTGATAAGCAGGCATTTAAATTTGCTCATTTACAGAAGTTCATCTGTTTGGGACCTAACCGGGAAGCGCTCAGCATCTTGATAATTCCTCACGTTAAGGAGAGTGTGACTCCAGCAGACTTTGTTCTATTCCACTGTGTGTTATCTCCCTGCACATTCCCAGGGCTATGCTATGAGAGATTGCAAGGTGACAGAATATGTTCATACAGCCTCTAAGTGCTACTTTGCAGGATGCATTGTAGTCTGTTACCCCGAGGCACTAAAGTGTTTAATGATGTTGCTGTATGTCATTAGTTAGTATTCTCTAAGTGGATCTTATAGGAAAGCGTTCTAAATTATAAATTGGGAAGTTAACTAAATATTAGTGAACAGAAAACATTAAGAGATAGAGGTTGATTTTATGGTGGGTGGGTGGGTACAGTTTCAAAATCTGTCAGCACCCCTCGTGCCAGCAATCAAGCCTGTAATGCCTAAAATGATCCAGCCCTGCCCAATATAAATCAACAAAACTGGGAGACTATATTGTTTGCTGGTGTTTGCCTTCTGCTTTTACCTGTAGAAGTATTGAAATGGGCAAAAGAAAGCTCAGCTACATTTTCTTAACTCATTTTCTTTCCAGGACTTGATGTAAATGAGATGTCACGCATCGTAACTATTTGATTAACCAGCATTTTTATTAAATATCTATTAATTTGTATCAATGCCTTGTTCTCTAATGATCACAGTAATTTCCTTGCTTCCAGCTATTTGTCAGAGACTTCTCTGCATGCATGTGTGTTACAGAGTGAGAGAGGGAGACATGGAAGAAACAGAGAGGAGGAAGAAGGCTGCAAAGTGGGGGTCACTGAATAAAAGTGGAAATGGAGCTGCAGAATTACAGGCATAGCTCACAGTGACACCTAGAGTCAATCCTAATACTTCCCCATTGTAAATCCTTGCTCTCAGGCTCTGTGTTCCTCCCCGTTCTCTAAAAACTTTGTTTACAGTCGCAACTGATGTTTCCGTGCTCCAGCTCTACCTCTGGCTTAATTAAAAAACAAAAAAATCAAACACACAGAACCAAAGACATCCCACTTCAGCAAAAATGTCGCAGCTGTTTTCAATAAAGCTAGAAAAATCTGGAGAGGTTGCCAGCATAAATCACTTTTTTAGAACAAAACGGAACATTTTTAAGATTGGGAGAAAAAATGTGGGAACTCAGCATAGAGATAACCCTGCAGCAGTTGGACATTTGCTAATTTCCTCATTAGAAGAGCCTGTTAATTTAGCCATATGTGAAGTTTTTTACAAGTGCCATGTACCTGTGGTAACCAGGAGTCCTTGAGAGGCAGGTTGGCAGCATCTGTGTGAGCTGGGACACCCATGGGGCTGAGCTCTGAACAGCACACAAAGGGTGCAATGCCCCTCTCTGAGCCCAGAGGATACTCAGGGTCCTCAACCTCTGCCCTTCTTGCTGCTGGTTCCTATCTAGGTATGTTATAATAAAAATTGGGTTGTAGAGAGCATCTTTGTTTGTGCTATTCACCCCTCTTTGAAGGTCAGATTGCAAACTAACCACTCCTTGAATGCATTTGTGTGCAGATGACCATGATGCCAAGTTCTTGGATGGCAGCAAGCCTGGAAATACAGCTGTTAGGAATTATAGAATCATAAAAAACGTTTGCATTGGAAGGGACCTTAAAAGATAATCCAATTCCAGCTCTCTTGTCCTGGAAAGGAACACCTCCCATTAAACCAGGTTGGTCAAAGCCCCATCCAGCCTGGCCTTGAGCAGGGCTGGGGCATCCACAGTTTCTCTGGGCAACTCTCCCAGTGCCTCACCACCCTCACAGCAAAGAAGTTCTTCCATAGATCTAACCTAAATTTCCATTCTTTCACTTTGAAACCATTATTCCTGGTCCTATCACTACAATTCCTGCTGAAGGGTATTCTCGGTTCTGTCTTATAAAAAAACAAAACACTGATTTCCAACTTAATCAAAAAAAGAGTACAAGCAAATATAAACATGATTGGCAGCAAGTAATTTGATCAACTCTTCTGACCACTAAGCCATTATTCAGGATTTAGTGACTAAAAAAGGCTGTGTCTTTTGTCCCTTTGACTTTGAATGTATGATTAAGTGAAAGAAATTCATCTAATTAAGACATCCAGAAGATCATATTCAGCTTTTTGTGATTTATTGCAGAATTTTAAAAGTTAACTTTGTTTTAGTGTGACTTTTATATATTAAAATTCAGGACCATCTGCACAGACTTTATCCATGCATATTTCAAACTCTGGAAGAGCTCAAGTTTGAATTAGTGCTGATGTGTGGACATTGCTCATCATTAACACACTGTACGTGTGCCCAAAAGAAAGGTCAGGGGATCTGAAATATAGAAAAACTCCCAACTGACACCTGCTAGAGAATAATGATAGTGGGCCATGCCAGGTTTACAAACCTGTTTCTGAAATGGGCAGCCAGTGGGAAATGGCGTTTACATAAGAGCACAACTTTGTACAGTGCAATTTCCATCCCACAGCTGGTTAGATTTTTGAAAGCTATGACAAATACCACAGTCATAACTTGAAAATGACCAAATGTGTTGGGTACAAACATGAACAAGAAACAAGTAAAGAACTATCCAGCAGCTATTATTGTGTAACACCTCAGGTTTTGCATGGATAATCTGAATGAGGAGCAAAGGAGAAGGGACTATAAATCTGAGTAGAAAATTAGAATTTTTTAAATTAATGTGTTTTTTCCTATAAATAATCGATATTTAAAATTTATTCCCGTGGCACATATTCATAAATGTACATTACTGCTTTTAGCATGAACAATGATTAACAGTACTAAGTATTCTATTTTCTACCATACCACTCATTTTCTGATCATCTAGCTGTATCTCCTTTGGGTTTCTTTTTCCAAAAGGAAAGCAAATGGGTCCTATATAAACACAAATGCTTTTAAAAGCAGGCATTTTCACATTACCAGTGTCACAAATACCAGCCCAAATCAGTCCCCTGGTGAAAGCAGAGTCTTTAAAAGTCCTTGCACCTTACCTTCCCAGTCAAGTTGAAAGGTATTGAACTATCAATCTCTGGTCAGATAAAGAGTGACAATGTTCTTATTACTTGCACATGACACTGAGGTCCCCAAACACTGCTATCTTTTGTGACACAGCCCCAGATATTGAGTTTGGCTCAAGGAAAAAAGAAAAAAAAGAAAAAAGTAAAAATGAATGGAGTTTTTGGGTGCCCATACAAATTTAATCTGTATGGCCATTATACACATCTCCAACAGCAACAGGGCATCTCCCTCTCTGTGAGCTGCACACCCTGTGTGCTGACACAAATATTTCATGAGCTGAAATGAAGACAGGCCAACACAATCACACAGTACTGCCTCGTTAGATGTCACCACTGGCAAACATTCCTGCTGCATTCCCTCTCAGCTGGCAGGACCAGCAGAGGCTGCAGGACACCGGGGCAGAGCCCACTGCTCCTTCAAACCTCAGCAAGGACTGGTGATTCCCTTCTGCTCACTTTAGACCAGGCTGCCCAAGGGAGCAGGAAAGAGAGGAGAGCAAAAAGGAAGGAGTTTGGAGCCCCTGTCCTCAGTTACACCAACTCCATTCCACCGGGGGATCCACAAATAGGATATACCCAAAAGATGCCTTTTTTTTTTTTTTTAAGATGTCACTTAAAGCAAGGTTTCCAAAGCAATTAAATAGCCAACAAACCTTAATTTTCCATTCAGATTCTGAGTATTTTCCTCAATAATCTCCATATAAACAAACAAAAAAAAAAAAAATCAGAGGAAGTACACAGAGACCGCTGCCCACAGACATGTGTGTAACAAGGAAAATCACCAGTCCTCCTGGACTGGCCATGAAAAAGACAACGTTGAGGGTCATGTAGATCCTGCCACAGGAGTTTGAAATATTTTTATTTTTATTGTGCCAAAGTCTTACACACTTATACCATTCACAGTGGCTGGATGAGGATCTGAGTACTTGGGTCAATGTCACAGACTGTGTAAAGGTAGAAATTAGTACATTATTTTCGCTTATAAAATAGCAACACTAGGCTCGCAAATAGGGCTATAAAACTGTCTCTCTTCCATATAAACTTTATGGTCACAGGCTCTGAACATTTGGGGTTAACATTTCCAGCCTGGGAAGTTCATTGAAACATCTTTCCCATTTTTGTGCAACAGCGAAATGTCAGGAAAGGTGGAGCATCAAACACTGCCCCCAATCTCTGACCCTGTTATAAGGTCAAGTTCAACTGGACACCCTTTGATTTTTGACCAATTAAATTGTAAACCTGCAGGAATTCAGAATGCGTGCAACTGCCAGACACGGGATCTAGGGAGAGCATGCTGCTCAGGTGAACACTCTGACCACAGGTTTACTTCTTTCCCTTTGAAGTAGGCTGTCATCCATTTGGATGGAAAATGAAGTGTGAAATATAGAGGCTTTACAACGTGTAATGACTGCGACAATTTAGTTAAAGCTGATTTTCAGAAGCCAAGAGCTGAGTTTCAAATTAAATCCCCTATCAGTGGCCACCATGACAGAGTGTATGTTTAGGAAATTATTTATTCCAACATGATATAATTAATTGTAATAATAAATGTTCTTTAAGTTCTGTGTGGCATTACAGGCACTGAACAAATAACAGCTGGAAGACAAACCCTATAGAAGCCTATTATTCACACACATTGTTCTAGCTGTTCACTGAAGGTTCCTGAAGAGAGAAAACCAAATAGACTTGATCCAATGCTTTGAATTTTCTGAATTTTAGTAAAAAAAAAGATTTTTTTGTTCTTTGACTAGTTTAGAAAATAACAAAATTATCTTTTTTCTAAGTCTCTTTCCTCCCAAAATAAAACTATGTTATTGCAATGCCTGACCAGTTCTGCTCCTTGGTTGCAGTGTTAGCTTTTTTACATCCTTGCTAAAGCTCTGTGCCCTTGCTAAAGAAACAATGAATTGTGTGCACGTGTCTCTACACAGACACATTAATACTGCCCTCTGCTTCCTGCCCAGAGAGACTGAGAACTTACAAGAATTGACATGAGAAGGAAAATGTCTTTAGCTCCACTTATCGAGTATTGCACCTTTGAAGCTGAAAGGCAGGGCTGCAAAGACCCAATTCTGCATGAGATAACCAGCAGGTAATTGCTCATGTGAGTTTCAAAGTGCAACCAGGATTTCTGTAGCAATTGTGTCATGATTGGTGGCACCGGAACAAGATGCCCCTGCTCTCCTCATCAGCACAGCCATGAGAAGCTGGGGAAGGACTGGAATTCTTCAGCACAAACACCAGCTCTCATAGCTTTGTTACAGTGAGTGAAGGCTGACTCACAAATCTGCTGCAGATCAGCATGGGAGGGTAAATGCCAGTTGCATGAGAGTTTCTCCAGCTCAGCTACAGCATACGTGTTCATCCAAAAATTCCAGCTAATCTTGAGAATGATGAAATATAACCTGAAGCTTTTTGGCCACAAACCCTCCATTTGGGTTGAGGTGGAGAACCCTCTTGCAGCAAGGGGAACAGGTTCTGCACAGTGACAACATGCCTGAATGCCACGCTGCTTTGCATTCCCCAAAGGATCCCACAGGATTCTGCTCCTGGGAGAGAATTGTAAAAAATGTTTCTATTACAGAACAGACAACTTTTCCTTTCTGACGCAGAGCACTCAATTCAGCTGGAATTGCCGAGTACAAGTCACCCGTGTCAGGATATTACAAGGACACCCAAGCTCAGCCTCTAAAAAGCAGTTATATAAATATCGAAATTCCGCATGGTGGAGAAGCTTCTTTCTCTCTCACCACCCATCTAAAAGATTAATCAGATCAATCATGGCACATTTCTTTACAGAATTCTATGACTTAAGTGCTACAGACATTAGCAACATTTCAATCTCCTGTCTCTGATCCTGAAAACATCATCTGTTAGGTTTTTGGCAATGCTATAGGAAAATTGAGCTGCTTAAAAAAACCAGGGAACATTTCAGGAGATACCAGTGTCAATCTTTCACTTGCTCTCTCTACCTCTCTGCAGAAATTTACATAGAGTGAAAAATATGGAAAACTGGCATGGTTGGTGGCACTTTATAAAACCTCATTCAATACTAAAAAGCAAGCAGGGAAAGAAGGCTACTGAGCATGATACTGATAAACTTATCTCTTGCTTTCAGTAAAGATACATGAAGAAGCTACATGTTAAACTGCTACTGTACCACCATGGAATATGCATATGGAAATGAAAGGGAGAAGAAAAGCCACAATTTTATTAAAAAGTGCAAAGACAGTGGCCTCACCCTACTTTGAGCCCTAGTAGTTCTGAAAAAAAAAGCCTCTTTAAATTCAGATTATTTCTCATTTGCATTTGCCATTACTGGGATTTTTCCTATAAGGTCCAATTAAGAAAAATATTTCTTTTCTACAAGGCAAATTTATCAAAAATTCAAATAAACTCTTTGATGCATTTTCTGCATAAACTAATCATGAATAAACATAACTCTCTTGCTCTAAGAACAGATGCCATCCTGTAACTCCCTGCCCCCAACAGCTCTGCTCTCCAATCATAAAGGAGAAGGAAATTGTTTGGCCAAGTTTACAGAATGAACCATAAATCATAAGCATCTTTGCCAAAGCAAACTCATGTTTCTTTTATGAAACAATTTCTCCTAAAAGAATTTATATTCATTTTTATATATGCATTTTTTATAAAATACATAAGGAAAGTAGAACATACTGTTCTATTTCTCCTTTAGAAATGCTTAGTATTTTTCAGTTCTGGTTGAGAAAGCAAACATTTGCATTTTCACGTGGCTTTCTGAAGCTAGTTGCATGGACCTAGATGCAGTACTTTGATGGATATAGGGAATATTAACATTGCTTTGGAATATTTGAGTCACCATTATTCACAGAAGTCCAATTTGTAACCAGAAAACCTTAGGGGACTTTTGTTGAAGTCAGATGCTGGAAACATGAAGGAAAACTTGCACATCTTCACAATCAGGGAAAATTTCAAAGCCAGATCCTTTCTTGGGAGTTGAAAAAAAAAAATCCCAACTCTATGAAGAGCATAAAGGGAACCTAGCCATTCCAGTAATACACAAGCAGCAATGTCACTCTGGCAGGCTGAGGCATCTCCCTCTCTTCCCAGACAGCATTCCAGCTTCCAGAGAAAAACCTGACCAATCCAAAAGGATTATCAGGAGCCAGAGGTACCCAAAGAGCGGTGCAGGGAGCATGGCAGAGCCCAGGAAGGTGAGCTTGTAGGGGACATTGCAGCTGGAGAAGGCTCCAGCCCCTGTCTGCAGTGCTCCCCCTCATCTCCCACTCACCTTCTCTGAGCAGCAGCTCCAGGAAACTCTGCTCTGCCCTCAGGCTTTGAGTGGAGGGGAAAGAAGGCTTATCTGAAGAGGCAGCACATCATCCCTGCTGCATGTGACAGTCAGTCACTTCAGTGCAGCTTTCCAGCCTTCCACACGAGCTCAAGTGCTCTGGCTACATTACTCACATCTAGAACATGCCATTCAGACTGTCTCAGCTTGTAGAAGGCTGAGTGCCTAGTTATATCCATGGCTCTTGAGTGTGATCATCCCTCAAGGGCCCACTAGAGCACTCTTCCAGGCTACATTGAAAGGTTCAGGCCTGTCACAATGCTTTATTTCCTTGAGGGATGCCTTTGTGGCACAACGCCTCTGCTTTTACTCTGAAAGGACTTCTCGTCATCCCTGTCTGATCTGATCTGTGGCTCTGGTTACTGGGATGGACACTGAGATGTACTAAGTGGGACAAGACCCTGCTCCTTCATGTCCACCAGTCTTACGTCGAAAGACAGGGCCTTTTGTAGCAGAATCATAGAATTTCCTGAGTTGGAAGGGCCACCCAAGGATTGTCAAAGTCCAGCTCCTGGCCCTGCACAGGACACTCCAAGAGTTCCACCATGTGCCTGAGTGCACCCTGCAAACACTTCTTGAACTCCATCAGCCTGGTGCTGTGACCATTGCCCTGGGGAACTGTTCCAATGCCCAGCCACGCTCTGGGTGAGGAACCTTTTCCTGACAAAACCCAAAACCTCCCATGACACAACTTCAGGCCATTCCCAGAGGAGAGATCAGTGCATGCCCCTCTCTTTCCCTTCACAAAGAAGCTGTAGATAGCAATAAGATCTCCCCTCTACCTCTTCTCTCTAGCAGAATCAGAGCTGATCTTGATTTTCCACTCCCCGCTTTCTGTTCCACACAGTTTTGAAGGTTAAGTCTTTTTCCCAAGCACAAGAAGTTCAAAATTCATCCTCACATCACCTCTTTTCTGAGACTTGCTTTGTTTCCCTCGTCTGCACCTTATCTTTGTTTCCCTCTAATGGGTACCTTTGTTTTCCTACCTCATCACACTTGTCACCCTTCCTTCCTTTTCTGTTTCTTTCGTTTTTATGTAACCAACACAGCCCAACCCAAAATAGGAGCTCCAGTGTGCTGAGTGCTTTGCCAACACTTCAAAAAAGTCCTGTCTGTTGTGAAGACTACTTGGCTTTTTCCTTGGTTATCCTTACCCTTTATACCCTATGCAGCAGCACATTGTTACAGCTATCTGCCATTTCCCATCCATTGGGGTTAAAACCTCTACAGCAAGAACACTCTTCAGTTTCAGCAGGTATTTAAACCAAGCGCCTTGTCATAGGCAATGTCCTTTCTGCAAAAAGCAAAAATTCACAATAATGACAACACAAGACCCTAATGCCAGAGCCCTGAGGTTTCTCTATTTTGCCTTGCCCTTTTCTAGCATACCCCAAATGAAAGTCACTGTTTATTACATTGTTATGCTTAATTATGTCTTCAGATGAGACAATGACCACTGGAAATGACAGCTTTTGGCTGAAAAGGTCCTATTATTTTCTGATAACACAGCATATAATGTGTGTCATTCAAAGGATGAACATTTTCTTCCATCCAGAGTTTTCATCTGCTTGCTTGTCACACCAAGCATATGCATTACCCGATTAAATAACTCATGGCCCCATAAATCGTTAACCATGTGTACAGTACATAATTCAGCCATCTACAAACTGTGTTACAATGCACTATTTCAAAGCTTTTCTCAAGTTTATAAAAAGAAAAAACAGCAAAAACCCATCCAACAAACCCACAAACAACAAAAAAGACCTGCAAAGCTTTGTTCACCAAACACTGTGCTGGTGACCTTTCTCTCTAGTTTCCCTTGCATGTTTGTTCAGTTAACTGCTCAAAACATTTGAATGCTACATTCAACCCCTGCAAAGTCAAACCGACGCATGACAATCCATCAAAATCAGCCAGATAACAGAAAGCACATTCCAATTCCAGAATTATTGTTGTCTGATTCTAAATGACAGGGTATGAAACAAAAAGAGCACAGAGCCTGATTTGCCACAGCAAAACTAAGCCCAAAAAACGATAAGGAAAAAAATCCTTTCAATGAGATCCTACAGAAATGATATAAAATTGAAGAGGATGGGAATGCATGCAACAAGACAATTGCATTGTCACACATACAAACTTTGATCAAATAAAAAGGTTGCTAAATGTGCGTATAATTGAAGACTCACCAAAACAGACATTATGAAACTATTTTCTGACATTTTAAGCAAAGATGTGTTCATGCCATTAGGTCTAGATGTAAACTCTTTCCCCAGGTTCCATCTCAAATCTTAGGATTAAATATGGAGTGATTAAATATTTCAATTATCTTCATTCAAAACACTTATTAATAATTAAAACGTATAACTCAGAAGAAACAAAAATAACATTACAAGATAGCTTGCTTTATGTTAAAAGCTTTGCTACCATTCTTAACCAGCAAAGGAATTTGTAAAAGAAAAAACCTAAAACAGGTACTGGTGAATTAAAAAGCAGGAATCCCCCTCCAAGTCCTTTGATATTGGTGAAATAGAAGTATTGCCATTTAGGAATATCTTTGTCACTGCATTTTGCTAACTCAGGTAGGTAGAAAACACAGCCATGTTTGTCTCTCCCTTCCTTCCTCCGGCAAGGAGCAGATTGGCACCGTGCTGGGCCATCCTGTGGAGGGGTCAGTGCCAGCCCAGCCAAGTCTCACCAGGCCCCCCTGAAGCTTTTCTCTGCCTGAGTCACAAGGCCCCCAGCCTGATCCATGTCTCCTGGTGACAGTGCAGAAGGAGAACCCCCTCACTGACCCAGGAAAAGGCATTCCCAGAGCCGCCAGCTCATGTCAATGGAAAGGTTTAAAGCCTTGGTAGTGAGTTTGAGCCACATTCTGTCTTTAACAAGGCATGTGTCAGTGGTGAGTAATGCAGCAAGAAATGTCCCAGCTGCTGGTTTCTGAACACCTGGGATCCTTTAAATAAATCCCCTACCCTGGACATCAGGCTTTCTTCCTCAGAAAAATCCAGGACAGCACAGCCTGTGGGCAAACTTGATCAAGAATTTAACTGAACAGGACTGGGCACAATATCTTTGACAAGCACAGAGTAAAGGAAGCAGTTTATCACAGTGTGACACTTGGAGTACCCGGACTCAGTAGGGATGGGACCAACTTTGAGAAGGGATGTTTTTGTGGAGTCAGATAAAGCAATTCTCTTGTGAGGCAAGGGCTCACCAAAACAAAAGTTGAAAAAGCACCAGGACAGGGGAGAAAATGTTCTTTTAAAAAAGAACCAAGCACGGTGAGAAATGGTGATTTCAGTAGCCATGTCTTGATGGGAGAATGTTTCAAGATTAAAGACATTGAAAGGTACTTGATTCTGAACAATCTTGCCACAATCCTCATGAGGACTTGACGCATACACAAATATTCTGGAGTTTAAGGTCTGTTGAAAATAGTACAACACAAGGACCTGTTCTCTGACTTTTTATGATTTAAGCTGGAAAAGGAGTTGCAGGAGATGCACTATTTTCCAAACCATTTCCCTGTAACTTTAGGAAAAAAACAATTGGTTCCATCTAGCCTCAGTGATCAAAACACTAACTTAACTGCTCACTTGTCACTTCAGACATGTCAACTCCCTGCCACCTGGACACGTTCCTTCCTACTTGGCTTTTCCATTACCCCTACAACAAAGTTCAAGCAGCACTTCTTCAGCATAATGGAAATTTTAAACACTTCTCCTGTTTGTCTGACCTCTGCCTTACAGAAAATATCTGTGGTGTTTTCTCTCTGCCAACACTAGCAGTATTGAAGTCCCTCTATTTGTCTCATCTTCTCCACACGGTCTTCAAGATCTTGTCCTGCCACAAGAGCTGTAAGGAATTGTCCATTCGTTGCTGGATAAACACGCTGGGGAATGTGGAATGGCAAAACTCCTATCTAGCCGGAGATATGCAAGAGCCAACAATATGCAAAAGGAACTTGCATTGGCTTCAGCAAAAAGGTAAAAGCATTGAGTAAGTGCACCAGTAGCAGAACCCAGCCTTTGTGAAATAGAAACAAATAATAATATAATTAACAAAATCCCTCAGAATTTGGAAGGGCTGCTCCACAAGGGCCTGTTTTAATGGGTAGACCCCAATGTACTCAGCATTGTAGCAAATTTCCTGCAGGCAGTGCTCTCTTGCCTGCTGAGCTAGACATCATCTCCCTGCTGAAAAGGGCTAAAGCAGCACTCCTCCTGGCAATGGAATCAGCTAATGCCCAAGGCAGGGCTGGCACCCTCAGAGCTTTTGTCCAGTATTGAAATGCTACTGTGTTTCTACCCATAGGAAAATCTGTCCTGTGCAGAAACTAACACATTTTGACTACAGAAGTCAGCATCTAAAATCCAGAGCATATTCTGTAAAGGGAGATAAAGGGGAATTGACATGAAATGCCCAATTCTCACATTTGTTCCTGAGGCTAAACAATAAATTTTGTTTTCAAAAATACCTACTCTCTCCTTTACTTCAGAGTTATAGCACTTATCTAAAGTAATAAAGGAAAATACACCACAATAAAAAGTCTGCAAACTGCTCCTACACAGATCTTATTCCACTGCCCATTTTTCAGGCTTTATACTTTTCTAAAATAATAGAAACTAAACGCTCTATTTTTAAACTAAATTATAAACCAGCCAAGCACCATCCTATATATACACACATAGATTTAAATCGTCGAGGGAAATTATCGCAGCACCTGGGCACGTTTTACAGAATGCACCTCTAATGGAAACCACCACAGAAACTGCTCCCTGCCCCTCCCAGCTATTGAAGCCGCTATAGAAGGACCCTGAAAAGGGTAGCCAGGATACCGATTGCCAAGCGAAATTCCTGTCAGTGGAAGCCTGGAACAAAGAGGTGCATTTAACGCTGCTTCCTCAACTTTGCCAGCTTGAGGCTCAGACAGATTCCTGGCAGGAGCGGGATGCGGAGCCAGGAGCCTGGCGCTGAGAATGACCTGGCCCCTGGTTCCCACGAGCTCCTCCCTTGGGACAGACGCAGGGGACATGGGAACGCAGGCATTGATGGGGAATCGGAGCGCGGGGCCAGCAACAGCCGGCTTCTCGCACCGAGCTACAAACTGGGCGGAAAACCCTACAGGATGTAAGGAGCCACACCACAAATTGGGCTCCACACAATGCAGTCAGCAGAACCACTTCCAGACCTGTGCACTTTAGTAAAGGAAGATGACCTTTTACAGGAATTTTTTACCCTGCCCTGTGGAGCTCTAACAGACACACAGCACTGGTTTACATTTTTTAGGAAAATTTCAAAACCTTATACAAAAGCTATCACTGTTTTTCTCAACTGTCAGTGACTTTGCCAGGGAAATTGTGTTTCATTTTATGCAGTCAATACAATAAAAGAAAATGCTGTTGGAAAACAAGTGTTGCCTGTGCTCCGAAAGGATAAGGTAGAGCTGATCCTTCAAGTGGGTGGCCCACAGATTTGGTGAGTTACCTGCTGGAACTCTGGTGGCTCAAACCCAATATTTTATATTTGCAGCTTCAGCTTACCAAACTTTCAACATGAATTAAGAACCAGAAAACACATGTTTCCATATCTTATCAACTCAGTGCCCTGTCTTAATGCACTTCCAGCTCTGAATCTGCACATCCAGCTCCCCATGGATAACTGTCACCAGTTACATTGCAATACAGGAAAATTCAGTTTTATTCTGATTTCTCAGCAATATTTGAATTCCTGAAATTTCAACCACAGATTGATATAAAATCGTTGCAAGGCAAAAAGAAAAGCCCAGACTGAAAAAAGCAATGCTTGATCCACAGAAGTCACATATCCTGTAACAGATGGACACTGTGAGGCAGAATACACTGTACACACCTTGTGTGGAGCTATTTCATATTTGCATGCACTTAAAAAAAATTAAAAGGATGACGCAATCCTAAATGACACTGAATGTGTGTGGTTCAAATATTACTCATACTGGTATTCCAGAACTTAGAGCCAGTGAAACACTGCCATTAAAACACCAAAAATTCTGGTGGTCATTGTCCAATGATGAATGTTTTAAAAGATCCATAAGGAAAAAATTATGGTATATTTTTAATTTTTTAATAAACATGCAAATTGTTTAGCTATAACACTGTTCTAATTTCTGAATAAAATTTCAAAATGTCAATGTTATACCTTGAGAGTTCAATACTAATGATTATACTGCGTGAAATTTCTGATAACATATTTAGCAGTTTGGTTTTTTTTCCTTTTAAACAAAAAAGAGCCTGAATGGGGACAGAAAAAAAAATCACTATAGTATTCTGCAAACTTCTTGAAATAGAAATGTCTTTTCTGCAAACCTAACCAGAACTGACAAGTAATACAACAGATTTATACAGGAGGATATTTCTACCCGGCACTTTGACTCTACTTACAGAGGAACAAAAATTAGAGTAAAATCTTCTAATCCACAGGAGGACATGAGTAATATGTGTGCAACTAAAATTTTACTAGGGGGTTAATAATGATGCTGTAGCTTGTCTGTGCTCATCCTAACAGGGGCTGGTGCCACATCATGGCTGTGAAGTGTCTGTGGCTGCAGATGGAACATTTTCTGTCCTGATGTAGCTGCAGCAGCACCACCAAACCTCCAGTCCCTGATGTGCCTTTATTGCCATGGCTGTGACACTGCCATGGTGCCACACTCAGTGTCCTGCCTTGCTGTGGCATTTGTGGACACACGAACAGTGCAAAGGCAGAGTTTAACTCATCCTAGTGAATTCTAGAGGCTTGGCAACCCTGCAAAACTATTACACCCCTTTCATTCTGTAAGTATTTTACAAAGCACTTTCAAGGGTGTTGTAGGAAATTAATATGGCTAAAAGGGCTGGGTTTTGTCACCCAGATTTTTGCAGGTATTTAAATGTGCAAAAATGCTCGTAAATGTGGTTGTCCTTTAAAATACAAAACAAACTCAAAAACCTGCAAACTGGATAGTAAAACACATTTACCCTCCAGTTTAGGGTGTTTTCTCCCAGAATGAAGGTTATCAGTCACAGTTTATGGGATTAGTATTACAAAAGGAGGTTAAATCACCTGAAAATTATGATATGTATTAAAACACCGCATTTTTAAAAATATGATAACATTTAATTTAGCTCAGTTCTAGCATTTAGATGGGAGGGATGAAGCGGAGAAAAACTTTAAGCAGTTAATAATATAAGAGTCTTCATATTTCTGCATAACTATGTCATCTCTAGATGTTAAAATTTATTCTTGTGGTTTCTTCTGCAGGATTTTCAAGTTCCATAAGGTTTTCCATTTTTTACTGGCAAAATCCCATGAAACTAGAGGTCAGAAGTGACTTTACTGAATATAAACATTTGAGAGATTAATCTTCAGGAAGCAATTATTCACTTTCACAAAATGGAAGACAGACTTCTTAGAAAAGACACAAGTTTTGCCAATGAAAAAAATCCAACTGGCATAGCAGAAAACATGACAAGAGATAAGCTAAACTTGCTGGTTTGTGCATCTAGATAAACAAAAAAGTGCACAAATTTCTCTTGTAGGAATTGTGATTCTCAATTGTGATGTAGCACAAGAAACATCCTGCTAACTGTCAGCCTGAGAAGCTTCAGGACATTGCATATAAACACTCTGAGGTCACATTTATAGTTAATGTAAACTTGCACACACGTAAAACCACAATACATCCAACTCTATGCATACATAAAACATGAAATAAAATAAATCATGCCAATGTACAAAGCCTGAAATCTGTTCCTTGAACTTCATGCATATTCCATAAAATACAGATTACATCCAATTTTTTAAAAAAATTGTATTGTACTTTAGATCTTAAAAAGCAATGCAGAGAAAGCATTTACAAGCTTAGATCTCCTTCAGCCTGCTGGACTCCTCCCAAGGCAGGTCTGAAGGACGCCCTCATCATGAGATGCCAAATCTGAGCTGGCCGCCATCAGCCCAGCTCTCAGCCCTTTGCTGAGAGCTTCATCCCAGACAGCCCCTAACAAAACCCTGGTATGCTCTCTTTCAATACTGAAATAATATGCTACTTCTTAAAAATTCCTTCATCCTTCATGCCTGCTATAAATGAGATTCTACAAAAAAAACCCCAAAAAACAACAACAAAAAAACCCTAAAAAACAAACAAAAAAACCCACTACAACACATCTCATTTCACAAGAAGTAACTGTGAGAACTATTCTGCCATAATTTTGTAGTGAAATCCCAGTTCAAACCCCTCCATTCAGAAGTAGGGAACTGTGAAAACACTGCCTCACTGTACACAGAGCCTCTGCTTGGAGCTGTGCATGGAATTCAGGTGTTTGGAAAGCAGTGTCCAGGGCAGCAGCAGGAGCCAGTCTGCTGGCAGAATCGGGAAGTTAAGGAATATGCAGAACCTGTCAAATACAGCACATGCATCTCTAGAAGCACATAGAAAATTTCTTATTTACTGCAACGAGGGACAATATTTCTGGGGTGTTTGGCAGCTGTCTTTGTGGAGACCCACTGCCAATCCTTCACTGCCTTTTTCTGAAAATGTCTGCTTGTTAAAACCCAAAATGAAGTGGCAGAAGCACCAGCACAGCAGGCTGGTGATGAGAGCATCCCACTGGCAGGTGTGTATCCCAGAGGAAAGGACCCTGCTCCAAACCACCCAGAGGGAGGGATTTGGGAAACCTCCCCTACAGGAGAGGCTTCCTCCCCCCAGGCTGGCAGGCTTTTGGCTGCACAAGCACAGTTATCTTTGCTGTCCAGACAACAAGCAAACATTGTGAGAGTCTGGTTTTGCCACAACACAGGAAGGAAAAGGAGCTCAGTCCCTGAAAACTGCAGGCTTGGAAAAGGCTTCCCCCCAGAAGCCATACAAGAAAATGAAAAACTGCAGCTCCCTATACAGAAGGGAAAGGCAAGCTTGCCTCACCCTTTTGTTTGATATTATTATCCCACATCAAAGAAAATATTTTGGCATAACCAGTTTACATATTTACAATTCTGAAATAAAACCTCTGCTCAGCACACTATTCAAACTCTATTGGGGACAAATTCTGCTTTCACGGATACCCACACAACTGTGAGAACTTAGTGATTAGAAATGTTAGAAAAATTGGACACACTTCCCAGGATTATTTTTCTGAGCTGTTCTGTTTTCTTACTCCCTCAGATGCTTTCCTCTCTATCCCCTCCCCTTAAACTGTGTCCCAATTTAAAAATCCATTTCCTGCATTTTTCAACACATTTTTTCCTTTTGATGAAAGGTATCACCTGGCTTTGCTCAGAGATTTATTGGTCTGTATGAAAGCCTGGTCATTCACCTTTCTTTGCAGGCTTGTCTGGGTTTTGGGTGCAGTAGGCAGAAGTTTGTTGGAATTGCAATAAGTGAATCTTATTGCTGCACTCACAGTTCTGTGCCTATGACTGTATAATGGCACTTTTCCTTACCTGGGATAACAACTCTACTAAATGTGTTTCATTTTTTATCAAACTTGGGCTTTTTTAATAAGAGATATAAAACTTTGATATTCCTATTACATCCCACATGGGAAAAGAAACACCATTTGCTATAATCAGGGGAAATGTTTTATTGCCTAAGACATGCATTTATCTCCCTCACAAACAGAAGTCATAAAAAGAACATACAACTGGTTAAATGTTACTTGATGTACCTTAGGTCCCAACTGGTTTGCTTTAGGTCCTGCAGTGTCTTGTGGAATTAAATCCAGGCATGAACACAGGTTAATGCTTTTTCTTTCCTTTTAGCAGAACTCTGTCAGTCTGGCCCACACCCCAAGAGCTTTCACTTCAGACTAACCTGCAAGCAGCACTGTGGGTCTCTCCTTTACTTCTCCTTCCCAACGCTCCACCGATTCACCGCTGACTAATTAATTATAAACCTCTGTTCTTCAAGCTCTTATATAAATCTCTGTCCTTGTTGCCATCCTGCAGATCTATTCAGTGATCACACTCTTACTTAAATCACCTAAGAAAGACTGGTCTGTCCCTTTTATCTGAAAAGCTGTTAAGGAGGCCCAAATTCTAAAGCTTTTTGTAATGAACTGTTCTTTCTTGAAGACAGTTTACCATCAAGCATCCTTGCAGGTCTCATGAAGGGCTACACTGCACAAACTGAGATGACAGTTGTCAGAAGGGAAAGCCAGTCCTTTCCTGAATAGAAAGAAGAATAGTTGTCTTTTCGCTTCTGTCCTTTCTCCATTGTACTTTCAAGGCACAACTGGAGCTCCTACAGCAACAGGTATTTTTCTTTGCTAAGATTCATTGTTGGAAGCTCACTGGTATTCTGAGTTCCCAATTCTAAACCCACTTCTCTCTTTTATAAACCTACACGTTATTTGTATCTAAAGAACATTCTTTGTAAAGGCAGCAGTTTTCAGAAACTTGATTCCACTTTCTTCCAGGGCTTTCTATCTTCCTCTCCTCCTCCTCCTCTCTGCCACAATGGTCTCTTAAAGAAATGTCTTATGTGAACTGCTATTCAAAAATAAAATCAGGCATTTGATCTTTTCTGTCCAGACTTCCTTCTCATTCTCCATTTTCCTGGATTCTGTCACATGTTGCACTGTTAGCTTAACAGCCACTGTTTAACAGCATATATTGAAAATACCAGAACAAATAAACGCATCCAACGCTGTTTCATTTTTATGTTTGACATAGAATAATAAGCAATTGGAGAAAGAGAATAATTTCAAGTTTTTCTAGTATAACTTTCTTGGAATTTCGTATTGAAAAATATGGATGGCAATCTGAATGACAAAATCTGCTAAAAAAGCTCCGAATCTAAAATAAAAAACGGCTCTTATAGAGCAGCCATTTTGTATCAGTCAGAAACTGTAGGGTTCCCAGTGCCAGATTTTAATTTTGTACCCTGTGCCACAGACTGTTTTTTAGAGATTTAATCCTAAGTATTTATGCTTCTCCCTTTGAAGGTAAGGGTTCATGTCTTCCTTAGCTAACATCAGGCTGTCCAGAGTTTTCCATACTCAGCCCTAGGACTCAAACTTTCCTACAGCTCACCCCTAATATCCAGCCTTGAACAAGATCAGCGCTAGCTCATCCAGGGCTGTTTCAGTCAGTGTCATAGACGGAAACACAAAATAATCTTCATCTTGGTCACAAAACTCAAGGGAGCAAGTTTGCATTGTTTAGAATATATGGTGTAATAAATCAATGTTTTCTTAGCTGATTGAAAAAAGAGATCTGTATATCAATATTTTTTAAAAGATCTCCCAAAGATAGGGTGCTTTTATTTTTGGGATTGGGAGAATTGTTTTGAAGGAGAATTTTGCTGAAATTTTTGGGTGTCTCAGTTCTGCTCAGATGCAGATAAGTGTTCTGGATTTCCAATTGCAAATCCATTCCATAGATTTATGAGCTCTCTAATGCACTTTCATCATTACTATATCCTTAGGCCTATGACATTTTGGATGAGTGGGAATGCCAATTCCACAAAAATTCAGACAAAAAATAACAGTTGACATTTTCAGTCATATGTGATCAGGTTTAACTATGACTTAAAGTTGAAATTCAGCAAATCATCACACTTCATTACTTTCTCCATTCTTTGATGTGAGGCTATTTATGGTGTGGTGGTATGTGTTTTTTTGGTATTTATTTTTAAATTATAGATCTGCATTTAAAGTTTAACTGAAGAATATCAAGATGAATCTTTGGGCATCCAACATCAGCTCCATCATAGCTACAAAAAGCTTGAGCACAGCTTTTGGATCACATTTCTACTTCTCCAGTTCCAGAGAGAAGTCATGACAGAGACCATAATGTGGTAAAGAGACAGGTTAGCCAGTATAAAGAGACTGTTTGGAAAAAGAATTTTTTTCTCTTCCTTTTTTAGTGTTACTCATTCCTCTCTGACTGTGCAGGACATTGGCCTGCAGAGAGCTGCTGAGCAATGGCCTCTAAAAGCACTTCTTGCCAGTCACCCTTTAGATTTGTAAAAACTCATCTCTCTTCATCTGTGTCCATTTCACCAAGGTTTCTGTTATGGGGCACATAACAGACAGCATTTAAGTCACCTGCTAGAGTTGTGACACTTTAGCAGCATTTAACATGTCATTTGAACAACACTAAAATGTACTTGCACAAGCATACCAAAAGTTTAAGGCAAATGGAAAAGTTACCAAGTTATTTTCTACCTCTGCCTTTGAAAATTCTGTTTCTGGGAACGACACTTATTAAAAAATAGCAACAGCTTCTATCCCCTGCCCTCCCAATTAGAAGCATGAGCAAGATTCCATGCTCTACAGCATGCTGTCTGTGCTTCCTGTGCACCAGATCCATTAGCTGTTTGCTGGGGGAAGTGAAATTAGAAATGCTTTATTATGATTTCCAAATCACTGCGTAACAAATGCTCCAATAATCCTTATGGTGCAAAAAAAAAAAAAAAAAAAAAGTTCTGTTTTGCCCAACAAGCAACTGGCAGCTTTCTAATGCAGCTAGATTAGAGCTCTTTCCCAAGTGTGAGAGGCACTTTTTAACTAGCTCCTCAGGGCATTGTTAGATATCATTGCTTACAGCCACGGTGCCATAGCAGTGCTTCCCACTCCTCCTGATCACTCAGACACAAGAGGTGACTTCAAGCAAGAGGAAAAGTCTCAAGCAAACAAGAGAGCAGCTGTAAGGATGTCTCTGTGGGTGCAAGAGCAGCCCAGAATGAAACCACAGCCCTCTGGAGAAAGACAGCACTTGGGGTGTTGGATGGGAATAAAGAACAGCTTCTGTGGGTGTCTTTTCATAGATTAGTAAATTGCAGGTGTTTGGGGACTCATTTTAAAGGTAATAGCTTCTCATTTTATGCTTTAAGCATTCAGTAGTTTGCTAAATTAGTAAACTTGAAGTAAATCTCAAAGTCACCTTCTCTATAGGAGTTGATCCATTTAAAATAAACATGAAAAATTAGGAATTAGAAAGGCAACAGAATGCATATTTTTGAAGCAGAGATTACTAAAAATACTTGATTATGTATTTATTTAAGAAGATAACTGTCATGAATTTTACAGCTCTTACAAGTCAGAATTTGCAGAGATCAGATTCAGAAGGTATTAATTTACCTTCAACAGTCAAAGGCACACAAACAGTTCTTGTGAATAAATCCTTGATAACTATCAAAAACTGCATCCAAAGTTCAGATGCTTATTTGCAACAAATCATCTTGAGACTGTCATGTTATTGCCCAGCTGTACTGGGAGCCTGTTAACAAAGCAAACATGAAATCTCAGCCAGTATCAGACTTTCTGCAGGACAGATGGGGGACATACAGCTTCCCAGACCCAGGTAAAACATGAAATGAATTAACCAAAACCATTCCAAAGCCACCAGTGCATCATTTCAGAAATAGAGTGAGGGGTGGGTGTCCCTATTCCCCTTAAACAGTGTCTGGAGTTTCCTGTCCTGTGTGTCCCCTCCTGCTGGGGAAGGGACCAGCTGAGAAACTCTGGGCATCCTCTCAGCAAGAGCTATTTGACTCCTAAGTCTGAATGCCACTTTCTGCCACAGTGACACGAGGGGTTAATGCTGATCATCCTGGTTCTGTCTGCTGCATTTGGGTTTTTTGGGTTTGTGACTTTAATTCCTCAAAGTCACCAAAAGTGATCTAAGGCAAAATTAAAGAGATTAATATGAACTCTTCCTCAACACTCATAAGAATACAGGACAAGAGAAGATATTGCAGATATCAACCAGAGCTAGAGGAGCATGTGGTAGCAGAAAAGTAAAATATCAGGCACTTCTGGAGAACAAGACTGATAAGGTTACAATGTGATTGAGTTCTCCACAATGGAGATAGATGACCATTTACTTTCTTCATTTATCTGCTCACATCTGCACTTTACATTTCAAGAAGCTGAAACTCTTGCATCATTCCATTTATCTAAGGGACTAAAGGCAGCACACAATCCACATGGAAAAAAAAAATAAACATGGCCCTGGGATATATGTTTTGCAGTTTTTCAGTAAATCTTATTTATTTCCTCCGAGTCCTCAATATCTAAAGCTTTTATGTATTCATTATCAGCAACATGTCGAGTAATGTGATAACTTGACAAGGTTCTATTGAAGCAGCTTAGTAGGACATACAGTACTTATGCTGCCTGATAAGAAAACATTCAGAAAGGTCATATCCTCTGTTGTATTCCCTATCTCTCTGGGCAGCAGCAGTTTGAGTTTTTCTGAAAACTAAAGTTTGGAAATATTCCTGGTAAAAGTGAGTGAAAAACGATCTGGCTGCATTTGCACAATGACTATCAGCTGTTATTAATATTCATGTTACTTTCCAAAACTGGATATTAAAATAAAAAACCTCACCAAAAATTTAACCCTGTTGACTGGGCACGATTGTGACATGAGTAGCCCATAACAAAAGCAGAGCTGTTACACATATCAGGGCAATATCCCACTGACTGGGGATATCCCCCTGGAACAGCAGCACAGATCCCATCCCACCTTGCCTGCTCCCCCACATCCCCTGCTCAGCAGTGTAGGAAGCTGTTGCAGTGTGCTGTATCGTATTCCAATAGGAAGCCAAAGCAGATTTAGAACACGACAGAGCAGAACATGCACGGCAGCTGTGCCTGACTTGCACTTGTACAAGTAGCAAGGAGTAACTCTTATCTGGAAAGCCTTGTGGTGCTGGAGACCTGCAGAGCTGGTTCTGTGCCACTGATGGACAGGACAAGGACAGGTAGGAGGAAGTAGTGTGGTCACGTTTTCCCAAGATCCAGAACAGATCCATTGCCTGAACAGTGCCTGGGGCCACCTCAGGACACAGCAGACGAGCAGCAGTGCTCAAGCCCCTGATATGCCTCACAACTGGAGATTCACAAAAGGATATTGTGGAGCTGTAGTTGCCAGACATTCTCCTGAGCTGCAGTTTCTGCGACTCCAAGGCAAGCTTGGCCAAACAAAGAAATTCCTGCTATTCAGGTAAAAGAACACACAATGACAGCCCAGTGACCTCTGTTATAACACCACCACCAGTTACAAATCATCTATTTCAGAGCTACTACTCTATTTTGGGCAATACTGTCTATATGAGATGCTGCCTGGTATTATTTGGGATATGGGGACACAACTCAGATGTGTAACACATATGTGTTTTGCCACAAAATCTTTATATGCAGGCACACTACAAATATTACAAGTAATTTTGAAAAGCATTTTCTCTAAGCAGTAATTTATAGTCGTTAAAAGTCGTCTTTAATTTTCAACGTCTTACTGTTTTTTTCATACTCAGGTTGCTTTTGCCAATACTTTCCTCTGTCACTGATTTCACTTGCTGCATATAGGCCAATTTCAAGCAGGTTTTACTTACAGAAAAATACAAACATCATTATTGGACTTCATTAGATACAAAGTTACTGAATTTTAGTGAAAATATTGTCTGGTTGTAAACCTGGATCACAGCTGGATGTCACAAGAAAAATAGTGAAACGTGTAATGAGGCAAAAACCGCAATACTATTGGACAAATTAAAGAATCATCATTTACATAAATACTCGCTCATACTTAAATTCTGTGAAAGATTATAATTCTAAATCCTGGTAAATACTGCAGCTCAGTTTGTCAACACACTTGCTTTTTTCCCCTTCACTCAGAATGCTGTTGGGATCAGAATCAGCAGATTACAGAGCTGCTGTCAGCTGTTCTGCCTGAGGGAGGGCTTTCCTCGTGATGAGATGAGGGGCTGCACTTGAAAACATGAGGCAAGTGGACAGATGAACACCTGTAACAATCATTTCTCTAATTCTGACTGAAAGTCAGCCTCACCATCAGCTGTTGGTGCACTTTTTTTAAGTCTCACTTGATGACAGAAGCCTAATTATTCTTCCTATTGACAACCCCTGTGAGCAAAACCAAAGTTAATTCCAGGATGCAATCAGCAAATAGCAGCAGATCCAAGAAGGAGAGTGAAACACTGCCCTTAATTTGTGATGTCAAGCCCTTTATGGCCTCCACTATGAGCCAGTTAATCAGAGTTATCATCTGGGGTAACCCAGCAGCTTCTGCTTGCAATCAGAGCTGCTCTCAAGCCAAGGTGCAGCTCCACATGAGCTGTAGCTGAAGACAGAGTGCCTCTGTGCACAGCAGGGCTGGGGGGAACAGGCAGCAGAACTGTTCAATATTTTATTGGCAAATAATGATTTTATCAGATCAGAGGACAAATTTTAGCTCAAGGTGAAGCTGACATTATGCTACTTTTGAAGATGAAAGGAAATTAATCTGATTTTGACTTTGTGCTTGGCCCTCTTTACAGCATCTCACCAGGATGCCTGGGACTCTAAGAATATGGAGATTCTCACTGGCCATAAATCTTGTGCTAGGGCTCACCATTGGTATTCAGACTTAAACTCTCTGGCTTTTCAATAACTTCATCTGTGGTGCTGTTGTGAGAGTTATCTACTGCCTTTTTTTTTTTTTTTAAGATGTTAGTAACAATTAAGAGCCTCATAACAAGGGTCTTGCAAGCATAGACACAGTTCTTACTCAATTAATAATCTCTGTATGTTCTAATGTCCACACTGGGGAAAAAAAAAAAAAGGCAAACTTTTCCATTGTTAGCATAATTTTATAATTTGCTGAATCTTTACATGTAATACAAAATAGAGCTTTTTCCTAACAAAAAAAGGAGGGGTCAGAGACCAATGTCCAAATTTATAGTAGCAAAATATTAATCTGGGATCAAAACTGCTAATAAACAATATCAAAGACAGTTTTAATCACATGAGGAGTTCTAATTAAATTTTCACAGGGAGTGTCTTTGTCCCATTTGTTCAAATTTAAGACCAGTGACTGAAATCTCACTGTAGGGACTCCAGGGCTGGAAAGCTTTGGGGCCCCCTCTGGCCACCTCTGATTCTAATTGGATTCCTCATGCAAAAACATCAGAGGGGGATCTCCAGGTACTTGTCCTGAGCCCTACCCAGCTTGGATACACTTTGAGATACAGTAAGGCACTGAAAGCCAGACTGGAAAGGAGATTCTGTGAAGGGAAGGTAAATGACTGTAACCTTAAATGTGCTGCACATAGTAATTTCTTAGAGCAGAAATGTGTACTTGGCTCCCAAGTACATTTCCCAAAGGTTGTCAGAAAACCCAGTATTTCCTTATCCTATAAGTTTGCCCTCACCCCATGCCTCAAAATGTTATTAACATACAGCAAGCTTCAGCTATGTAGAAGAATCTTTTTGAATTTGTACAGCTCAGAAAAAAATAGTAATGCAAATGGATTTAATATCGCTTCAAGAAATTTACAGTGTAAATACCAGCAAGATCCTTGAGTTTTTTATTGTTTTAAACAACTAAATCTAAATTTGAGAGTCTCAAATTTAACAGTTCTTAAGCAGACTCCTCAGCAGGTATAAACCAGCCTTGCTTCACCAATCTCAGCAAATGCTCCAAAACTTGGCTTCAGGGACAGAAACCCTAAAGCACAGCATCAGCTTAGGAGTTGCAGCTCCTTCTCTGGAGAGTGACTGTCATAATATGTTTGTACAGCAGCCAGCATGCCCAGGCTGTGACCTTGGCTGGGATCCCTACCCCATTAGAAATAAAAATTATCTCAGGAGAAGCTGGAAATAACATTATTCTGCTTCAGGTTAGGCATAATTTAACCTCCCAGAAATGAGTTCAGATATGCAATTCTTGAACAGAGGAGCAGGGAGAAGCCAGGCAGGAGAGTCGGGCATGCACTGCAAAACCTGCTGTAGGTAGGTTTTGCCTACCTGAGTCCTGAGCTCCAGCAGCAGAATCAAACAAGAGAGGAGAATTTCTACACACAAAACTGGAGTTGTAAAGCAAAGCTCACTCAGCCATTCTCAGTGATAAGCTCAGACAGATGGGGTGCAAGCAGGGGGCCTTGAATGTGCATTCCTGGGTGTATCTGAGGTTTTGTAGGGTGTACCTCAAGGAATACAAAACATAAAGTTTTCTGAGCATGTGAATTAAGAACCTCAGGGAGCAGAAGAAATATTGATTAGACACAGTATGCTGCTCAGTGCAGAAAAGTACAGGAGATAATCACAAAGGGTGATTTCAAACCTTTCCAACCTGAAACGCCAGGGTAGGACCTGCAGCACCTATTGGCAACGCTTGCCAGGCTCAGACAATTGTCTCATTCATTTCAAAATAGCTTTACATTGTATGTGACAAGAGTAGAAAGGGTTCACCTTCATCTAGACCAAGTGCTAGACAGGTCCTGCAAGATACTTTTTGATAGAATCAGTTTATAAAAGCACTAGAAAACCTACAAGATTTTATCTTTATTTTGAAATGATCAAGGGTTTTCTGGCTTCTAGTAAGGAGGAAAGCTATCTTTTATTATTTTTTTTCTAAAGCAAGAACTAAATTCCAAACAAAAGTCTTAATTTCAAAGAATTAGTCCTGCTCAAATTTTTCGAATATTATTAATTGATTTGTTCTTTCCCTCCAGAAACTCTGATGAGAAGATTTCTGATGACTAACCTCAAGTTTGGCAGATTTTTAACAGCATGTGACTGTCAGGCTATTTCACATTTTTATATTCCAATGCAGTTTTCCTGGATAGGAAAAGAAGAATGAGAGTGTCATGGAAACCTGAAGAAAGAGAATAGAGGTTGATGACAGCCTGAACAGAGTAAATAAAGCAAATACTCCATTTTTATCTTTAAACTATTTTTCAACAGTATCAATCCAATATTTTCTAGGGCTTTTTCATTTTTGCATCATTCAGGAATAAGTAGACACGAAAACTAGTTGGGACTTGTATATATAGAAAACTTCAATTTAAAATGGTTCATAAGAAGTCACAAGTATGTGAAAACAGAAGCTTGGCAGAGTAGCCTAGAAAGCCTCAACAACTGTGATCATTTACCAGAAAAGCTAAAATAGCAGACTTACTTCCATGCAGTCCATATAAACCCCACAAAAATCTGGATCTCTTTGAAAAAATAATCATCATAAACGTGAAAATTTAACAAAAATGTTCCTTCTTGTCTCGGTAGTTACTGTAGAAGTCAGTGTAAAACTAAGGTTTCTAAATTAATTTTAAGAGCTTCAGGGAAAGAAAACATGAGGACAAGACAGCAACACAGCCACATGGCCCCCTGAGATCCACACCAATAGGAAATCAGAGTCAATTTTCAGGCAGAATCCTATAAGGATTTCTAACAATTACTAAACAATCACTGAGCGCCAACCCACTCTTAATATTTGAATTAGATAAGCCAAAAAGTGAGAGAGAATTCCAGGCCTCCATATCTCCTCACTTATCAATCAATAGCGCCTTCATGAATCCATCCCTGTGAGATGGCAAGGATCTGAGCATTCAACATTATTACTGTACTGTAGTTCATTTAATGCTGCAACTATAGTTCATTTAATGCTGTGCTGGCTTCTCTTGCATTTTCCTCATATAAAAGTTAAGTATCCACTACAAAAATGAATCATCTAAACTCCAGGTAAAAGCTATCACAGTATGAAAGTAGAGATCATGCTGTGAAAATGATATCAAATGTTATATAAAAAGAGCTATCCTATTGAAAGTGTTTGTGGTTTGTAGTTTACCTCCTGTTAGCAGCTCTCTCTGTATTGATTTCAAAAACCTGTTCAGAAAGCTAAATTCAGAATTTTTATAAAAGTATTTGAAGAGTGCAGCCTGTTAACATCTTTTCATAAGTGAGGAAGCAATATGAATTAAGCACATGTACACCAAATTAAATTATAAGAGCATTAGGATTGCAAAGCGAAGCAAGTCAGAAGTTTCAGGTGCCATAATTAAGATCTGCAGTACCTTAATTCAGCCCCCACCCTATACATGTCCATGATGACACAGTCTGACTGCATGGCTCTTCCCCAGATGGTCTCAAACCAACCACACTCAGAATTTGTCCTCATCAGTAAAAGAAGACTCCCTGCATGTCCCATCTTCAGTCAGAGACCAGGAGAAAAAGAGAGAACTAGGGCAAGGAACTAAAGTCATGAATAGCCACTGGGTTGAGTCTCTGCAGTTGTGCCCTAGCAGATTACAGCTGGTCTCCAGCACTGAAGGAAAGCTCACCTACCCACAGCATTCATTGTTTGTGGTACTTTCCCTTTGTGTATTCTGAGGAATAGGTCCCTGTCAGAGCAGACTCTGTGCCCATCAGCTGCATTCTGCAGTCAGGACCAGCCTGGTTTGGAGAGCCAGGAGAGCATCAGCCCTGCCCCACCACTCTCAGCCCCCCTGCATCCCCTTTTGCACAGGTGGGAGCAGAGAGCCTTACTACACATCTGGGAGCAAGTGCATTTGGAAAATAAATGTTATTGTTTTCAAAACAGACAGCAATGGAAAAGCCACAAGGAAATCAAATCAGTGATTCTGTGTTGGTCTTGGACAGCCTGCAGTAAGGCAGGCCTGGGACTACCCGTGCAACAGAGAGAATAAAACAACTTAAAGCTGCGCTCATTCAGCAATCACCTTCTACTTAGTGCACGGAACAATGCAGGGGTCCATGGGAAAAGCAGTGTGTGACCATGTAATTAGAGACAGTATCAAAATGTATCCACACAAGGGGGCCCAATTAAGGCTTCATGGACAGCATTATTCTTTTTCCTTTTCCTTTTTTTATAGTGCTTGGTTTTTTTGCAGCATTCATAGTTTTGTACCCTTTTATCTATAATTTCATAGGTTGCTTAAAAAAATACAGAAAGGGAGAGAAAAGAAAGCCTAAAAAAATCTATTGTATGGAATGGCAGTGATGCTGAAAAATCAGGGCTGGCACTTGATGGTCCACAGCAGAGGCTTTGGCCATGTGAGTGGAAGGAGCCATGGTAGAGTCTGCAGGTGGAGCCAGCTGAAGGAGGGCTGGGATGCATGCAGCTTTCCCAGGAATGCTGCAGCACAGGGCACCATGCATCTTGACTCTGCCTCTCAGGTGTGTCTTTGGTGGCCTTCTGCTGCTTCCCACTGCAAAGACTTTTCTCATGTTCTTCCCCCCATTCCCAGTCCTTGCCTTGTGCCAATATTTTTGCAAATACAGCCCCTAAATTCTTCCAGCCTGAGTTTCCCATTCTAACCTTCTGTTTGGTGCTGTATTCTCGCTTGTTCAGATTCACCCTAGGAGCACATATTACCCTTCTTATGCCTATTTCTTAGTCCCAGCCTCCCCTACCCACTGGTTTCCAAACCCACCAATTTTCATTCTGCCTCCTACCCCAACCTAAATCCACACTCCTCCAATTTTTCTGCCATCTCTTATGCCAGTGGCAGCATCCCTACTTCCACATGAGTTCTTTCTTGCTCTCCCTTAAGGTCCCACCCTGGCCAAGTCCTTTCACAGCACCTCGGCTCAGGAAGTCTTCCTCCACTGAGCAGCTGTAAAAAGAGAACCTCAAAAGCCCAGGAGAATCTCCTCACTTTCAGCTTTGATGGTCTGCACTGTACTTGGAACCAGGAGTTGAATTCCTCACCCCCAGGATGCACTGCTCTGGGTCAACATATTCTTGAACTTCCAGTGCTTGATGCCACAACAGCCTAAAATTTTAGGAAAAGAGATCCCTGACAAGATTTTGCTCAATGCCTGAAGTATTGTGCTTGGTGTGTGTTGTACAGACAGTAATTTCAGGGAATTCAGATACCAAATCTCTACTGATCAAGTGAAAGAACAGATTTTTCAGTGTTTTCCCTAATGGATTTTCACTGGAACGGCAAAAGATAATGATCCAACAAAACTTTTACTTTGAGACTGAAGAGTGTGATGGAGATGATCAAACATGTATAAGAACAGGCAAAATTTACTTTGCCTTCTTTTTTTCTGAAAAGAATAGGAATTTTTTTTTTTTCATTTCAAACAGACAGAAGTGGGCTGAGGCAGGCATCCAAAATAGAAAATTTCAGCACAGACAGAGCTGAAATAAGTGACTCTAAGTAATGTTTTAAAATAGGTCACTTGTGACATTAACCGTTATGCTATTAGCTTCTTTTATGGTACGTATAAAGTGGGAGAGAAGAGCTTGTACATGCATTTATAGACTTACAGAAGAAAAAAATGAAGCACCCAAGGAAGAACTTAGATTTGACATGATTTAGTTCTGGTCTGAGATCCATATAGTTCATCACATCAATCCAACAGGCTGCTCAATGCTCAGTATTCCAACTTCAAGGAAGCTGAAGTACCACCTTTGGCTTGCATTGTGAAAAACATTATTTGACTTCTAAGCAGTAAAGGCCACTGGATGTGGATTCTTGAAATAAATATGCATGAACTGTAACTAGTGAACTAAAAAGCAGGTTCCTTATCTAGATACAATGTGGTCTTTACCAAATAAGAAGGGGGAAATTTTTGTATATACCAAATGCATGCCCCAGAAACAGGCATCTCTTTGTTCCCAAGGTTAACCTACAAGGGCGGGATGTGTCTTTTCCCAGTGTATCAATCCTTTCTGCTTCTCCCCTACCCAGCAAGGTCCCATCATAGCTATCCAGGGAAGCTGTCTCCTGTGAGCCCTCTGCTCCTTTGAGGCTCTGCGATCCAGACAACAGCTCCATGGTTACACAATTGGACCTGGGAATCACTACTCCTCCTTACCTCACTGCTTCAGCAGGCCACAAGAGAGACAAGTGCTTAATTACAAAGGAAAAAGTTATTAATTTTCACTGCAGTAACTTACAGAGCTGACATAATGCCCAAATACTGCATATATTACATAGCCAGTGTTCTGAATGTTACCTGGATTAGACAGAGTCATATGCAGAAATGTCTAGAGCACTGGCAGGGTACACACACAAATGCCAAATGCACGCCTTCAACATTTACTCCATTCTCCAAAATAACCACTTTATAAAGACAGCTATTAGGAGTTTGCCTTGCTTGGAGAAAACAGACATTACACCCTTGAAAGGCCAGTATTTATTTATGTTCACAGCTATGCACTGACAATCACTTCTCTGCTCCTTCCACACCAAAATATCTCCACTACTTCAGCTATTTTTGCTTGTAACTTTTGGGCAGTACTTCAAGCTTTTGCAGGACAGCTGTTATCTCACCTTCCTGAAGCCAGATTTCTCTGTCCCCTGAAGAATTTTTCCCCCAAAGTATTCTTCAAGCATGTCTAATATCTCCTGGAAATCACATTCTCTAGTAAATAGAGTACACAGGGAGATAAATTCTTCCCCAAAGGCCAGAAATCAAATGAATGAGGATTCAAAGGGCAGAAAGCCTGCAGAGGAAACAGACACAGATTCGAAGCAAAAGGAGTGTCGGCCATGAAGGTGGAAGGCAGCGTGCTGAGCTGCTGTGATTCAGCGCTCCCTACGACCCACGAGTTTCCAAAGGAAATCACAACTACACAAGAACTCGGTAGAGAAACATTCACAGACATAAGGTTTGCTACAAGGGTAACTCAGCTGAGAATCAGCAGGTGTTCTTTCCCACTCTGCAATTAGTGCACTTGTTAGTCTCTGACATTCCTGCAGCAATCCTGTGTGCCTGAAGCATCTAGCAGGATGGAAGGAAGGAGGATGAGCACCACAGCACCAGGTAATGGTGCTGAGGGAAACCCTGTGTTATCCCAGGAGCCACTAAGTGGAGCTACTAAGTAAGCATGGTAAAGGAAACTTTTGGTTTGATTCTTAAAGCACATTTAATGCTATCAGAAAGGCTGTTGAAATTCCCACTAAAAAAAAAAAAAAAAAAGGAAAACGAGAAGTGTCAAAGTAATAGCTCTGGTTGTCCAATTCTACGCTGGAATACCCTCAGTGTCTTGATCTACTTAATAAATGGTTGACTGATTTTTCTCTTACAAGGAGTCATTTTATTCCACTTGTTTCCCAATCCTATGTCCAGTAATTGAGTTGTGTTGTGCCCCACAATGTCTCTACAAGTGCATGGTCAGGTCTACCCCTGTCATGAGACCTTGACTACAGCTGAACCTCTGGAGGAGAAGTCTCTGGAAAGCAGTTGGGATTGTTGACTGGAATGTCAGGAGATGAAGTGTTAACTCAAACTGTAGAGTCACTGCTTAGCCATGAATTTCCTGAAAATGTCACAATACTTCCTGATCAGAAGTAGGAACTGCTACATCCAGGGGATAGACTGTGTTTTTCCCTGGCTGTCACTGTGAAGTAATTGAATGGAGCTTCCAAGGAATCCCTTTTGTTCACCTAATTCCTTTTGTTTCAAGATGATAAAAGGAGAGCCAGTGTCAATATACTACACACAGTGATATCACATAGACTTCTCTCTGTCACTCCTAATGCAAAAGCACTGTCATCCAGGCCCAAAGTCAAGGAGAGAGCTCTACCATGGCTAAACCTCAGTCCTGGCAATGCCAGGGTAAAACAACCTAAATCCAGGTGTGTGAGAGTGGGTTCTCACAGTTTCTCTAGCAGCAGCCTGGAGGTGCCTTCACCTTGCTCCCCACACAGCCAGGGGACTGCAATTACTGTGTACATGGCACTTTCAACAGGGATTTTTTTGCCACGTCCTCTACAGGAGGTTACATTTTAGAGCTATCTTGAAAACGCCACTTTTGCAGAAAATGTTATCTATCCAGTGCCAATTCTCAGATTCAGCATGCCTCAGTAATCTATGGTTAAAGGTAGTGGCTCCACACTATTATGCTTGATGCTTTTGTCTGAACATCAAAGAGCTAGGAAACTTGGAGTTGTTGCCTCCATGCTCACAGCCATCACTGACATCATCAAAGTCACCACTCTCTTACCACAACCACGAAGTCTGTGTGTAGAACATTCTTAATGATGCCCTCAGCACCAGAGCAGACCCTATCTCTTGCACAGAACACAGCAAAATCCCCACAGGAAGCCACTGTATTGGTGCAATTGTAAATACAGGACATTGTATTCACAGAGAAGTAGGTTTTAAAGGAATTGCATTTATCTCATGTAGGGGATGCAGTGCATGGGGTGAGGCTGGAATTTGTGCATGGTGAGGACACTTAGAAACACCTCATTCAGGTACATTGAAAGAAGCAGTCACACATGGGCCTAGTCCAAAGCACAAGGAAGTCAGCAAGTGCTCAAAATTCATTGCACAGTTAAGACAACATCAGGGATGGTGGTCATGACCTCTTCACAGGAATGAGCTGAAAAGATATCTCCTATCACAGTCAGTAGAAAGTTGAACCTGACTCAGCATTAAGGTAGCCTGATCAAATTAAGTAGACAATTCCATCAGAAACTCAAATGGAATTTTTTGAGATTTCCATATGTACTAGCCCATGACGAGGGACTCAAGTCAGTCAGCCAAAGAGCATCTACAGTGCATGTCAAAAGACAGAAATGCAAAATACATGACCTCTCCTTATTCCCATTTAGGGTGGGAACACGAAGGGAGTTCATTAAATACTTTGCTGAACATATTTCCAAAGTTTGGCAATGGACTTTACTGCAATGCACAAAGATACTTTCCTGCAATTATGCAGTATACTCCAATAATGCCATAATATTTATAAAAGCCCTAACTAGAACCACTCAGTAGTTCAGTGAAACTATTGTTTCTTCAAAGGTATTGCGGCACAAACTTCCACTGATTAATTGCACAGATCAAGACTTTTGACTTTTAAGATCTTTCCCAAGCACTGCCCTGCAGTACCACCATCAGTTCCACGAGACATTAGCAATCTGGTTCCTGAAAGATGGTGAAGTTAAAAGCTTCTTTCATCAAGATCAGTTAAAATTAAGCCATGTGGTTCCCAAGCATTAAAAATAAATAAATAAAAAAGATATTTCTCAATAGAGCTTTGTAATCTTTTCAAATACTAGAAGGTCACTTGTGTTTTCAAGGCTGTTTAGCAAGGTCAGGTTGTAATGAGCTGCAACTACTTTATTTGTGATTTGTGGCTCTGAGGGATTAATTGTCCCCACTCTGTCTCATCCAGAATCTAAGGCCGAATTGTCAAAATGATCCATGGCTTTCGTCCCCAGGCCCATGGTTTCATTATTAAGGTGCGTTCTAATCGATAGTAGCATTTTTAACATTTTGCCCCTTACGTTTTATCAATCCTTATTATCTAATGACCAATACTGAACTGGCACAAGGTTTTTCAGAAAAACACTGACAGATTACAACAGGCAGTCACATGCATTTGTAATTAGACTTCATTACCATTATAAGTGCTGGATGGGAGCAGAATAGAAAGGCAGGAGGAATGCACCCAGTTCACAGAGCTTGTCCCATTTCTTAGAGCCCAACAAGAGTCTGTCCTAATTTATTAATAAATAAAAAATAACCTCAACAACAAAGAACAAAAATTTGGGATCTTTTTCAGGTTAATGTGTTCAATTTATTCCACGCCGCTGGCCTAAGTGGCATCAGAAGCTTGGAGAACTGGCCATCTAGAAAATTATAAAGTTCTGTTTTGACAGACAAAATACTCACTGCAAAACAAAGCAAGTCTGTTACATTTCACATTCTCAAATTTGATTATTTGAATTACTTTGATTCTTTGTCACAGTTTAATCTGTTCTCACACTGATGAAGCAAATAAGAATGTTAATTTTCATCTCCTCTGCTGGAAACCAGAACTATGACAGATAACACTGCAACTCCTTATCCAAAATCATGACTAGTTTAGAAAGAAAGCTGAGGGGATAGATTCTCAGATGGTGTAAGCTGGCCTAGTTCCACTGAAGTCAGTGGAAATACACTCATTTACGTGTCCTGAACATCTGGCCCAATAGTGATCATTAACAGAATATTGCCCAAGAGCAACATTTTCCAAGCTACAGAAAAGCTGAAATAGTTATTTTAAATTCCATAGCATTCATTCTCCCTCCTTTTCTATTAGAGAGTCCTGGGCTGACTAATGAAATGGCATGCTCTGGCCTCCTGGCTTTCTTATTCAGGGAATGTGGCCTCCTTCCCAACCTGACCTTGTCAGAGCAAGCAGCTTCCAGCTCTGGACAGAATGTAAAACTGCAGGCTACACACAAACACGTACAAGAGTTCCATTAAGAACAAAATGGGGCACTTGGCATTTCGCTGACAAACACAGGGCACACAGTGATTTAGAACTTCAGCTAAATATGGTATCACTTAAGGAAAAAAAATTTAAAAATTAATTTTCCAAACTCAGCCTGAATGACATACTAGTTTGTAAATTCTGAAAATCTAAAAATTATTGCTGACTTCAGTAAGCCTGGAATATTATTTCTAAAGTTATCAGATTTGGGATTTTTGTGAGATTCTGGTCTGTTTGCTTTCTGATCCATATGCTTTCTAGCCCTTATGATAGTTTTGGAGTCGATTATTCTATTTTCTTTCTCCAAAGAACTTTTAGAGGTGCTTGGAAAGAAAAACTCCTAAGCAAACTGTCCACACACACAGAAAATAGACAAATAGCTGTCATGACTCCTTGACTTCACAAACTGGAAATATTCTTAATCACTGGTGTAACCTAAGGAAATTTTTCTGCCTTGCAGAAAAGGCCATAGGGCCATTTCAGTGCTAAGATTATCTACACCCCACCACCTCAGCTGGGTGCTGAAGTACCAAGGCCTGTCCAAGGACACTGAAAGTTTTACAGCTCACACTGTGCTTATGGATGAGGGAATTGATCCTTCCTTATTACAAACAGCAAAGGTGGTAAAGAAAAGTACCCAGCCCTAGATTATATTTGTCAGTTAGACAGCAGTTAGAGGTCATTAAATGTCTAAAACTTCTATTTTGAAAGGATTTACTGCTCTTCCCAGCCAACACCTGCTTTCTGTTCTGTATTGACACTGTTTGTCCATTTCCATTTCTCTAACTATATTCCTATTACATTCCAGCTATTGAGTCCTTTCTTTTATATCATGGCAATTTACAGCAAAATTTTGCAGTCCCTGCAGCAGCAAACTTACACAGAAGTTACACAATGGCCTTCAAGAAAAATGTTTCAATAAATCGACATTGCATCCAAAATTTTTCCCATAAAATGAAAGACAAGTCCAATGAGATGGGGAGGATGATATAAAGAAAGTAAATCCAAGATAAGTCAAGTTTCAAGTACAACAAAACATGTTTGGTAAGTTTATAATACTAGAAACCCTGCATTCCCTTAGAAAGCACACAAGGGATGGCTGTCCAGAAAACCTCAGTCCATTAGAGCTGGCAAAGTGAATTTTGGAGACCACTTTGATTAAAGATAATCAAGTGTACTGACAAAAATATCTGTATTTCACAGAGGTTATTTGCTGAGCATGGAGATAATTATATATCTCAGTCAGTACCTACGCAGTACGGTGGTATTTATTAGTTTCTGTACAGCATCTCAGCCTCCCACATTTGGACCCATGTGGATGTGTTAGACCTTGCATTTCCAAGACTTCCATGTTGCTACCAAAGCAGGGCAAGTGAGAACAAGCATTTTTTTCTCCTGAAGCAAAACACTTATGCAAGAAAATGATGAGACTTAGAAAGAAGGCTACTCTCATTTGAATACTGCCTTGACTAGAACAACCAAAGCAAACAGGTAGATGTTCCCCCATTTCACTTCTTGTTTCTTCAACAAAATTTCCAGTGTTTGCTTGAGCCACTGCCCATTACTCACAATGTTTGAACTCAAAAAGGAAAGGGTAATTAGGTCAGCAGCTATGCCATTTTACATTTTTTCAGGGTAACCTCATCAAGTCTGAGATTTCCATTTCTACACCCAGAATACTTTTACTTGTAAATAAGAAGGTATATAATTTGCTATAAGTGATAGAGATCAATCCACTTGAGCATTTCCTAATGGGAAATGTATAGGGGGAAAAAAATAATATCCAGTCACTACATCAACACAGAAGTTTTCCAATTTTTCTATTACCAGAACATTGGGATAACATCCCAAAAAATGTGGGACTTTCTGGTAAATCCAGCAGTGATGAGTATTTTCTCAAAATAATGAATATTCTAACTCCTGGAGGATCCATAGCAAAGAAATACCTGCCTGGTGATACAGATTTTTAATGGACAAATTATGCCATCAGTCCTGTGAGGGCAAAACTTAACGTGCCCTTGCATTAACTGAGCTTCTGAAAGAGTTACTCAAACCATCCTTTCAACAACCTGAGAAACTTCACTGGATGTCAGGCCCTGAAACACCTCTTAAATTCCATGCAAATAGTTATTATTTTCAAGTATAACAGCACTGCAATTATTCTGAAATTGAACTCGGGAAGATATTCTGTAAAACTCAAAATATAGACTATTTTGAGTGATTATGGCAGTCCTGGGAGAAGGGCATCAAGACTGCCACTGTGATGAAAATCAGTGTAGCTAAGATGTTCCACTACCTGTTTCCATGTAAATATTTTTCAAGTAAATAAGTCACACTCCAAGTGAGCCAAGTCAAAAACAGCTATATATAAAATTACTTTCCAGCCACCCCAATATAGGAAAGACAATCCCTGATTTTTAGTGAAGGTAAAATTATTTTCTCTACTTTGGAAAGAATTATCCCACTCCCTAAATTTCACTTGCATTCAAAGCAATGCTCCTATTTCAACAGTTTTGTTGCCACCTATTTCCATCTGCCTCCAGATTGAAAATAGTGGCAATTAGAGAAGTACAGGTAAATTTGTCCTTTCCCAGCATTGGTGTACTCAGTTCTACTCTGGTTTTTTCATCCTTCTGAGGAAGGATTTCCCCAATTAATTAGGAAGGCCTTGCATGATAAGGAATAGATTTATTTCAGCTCGTTTGCCATTTGGCCAAAAGGTGCCTTATAGCAGCAGTGTTATCACACACCTGTATTAAAGTCAAGCTTTTATCCATTCTCTTTTGCACAGAAGAGAATGAACCCTATTCTAGTTCTCTTTGTGGCTACACTCATTTTCATTGAAGAGAGATTACAGGACTGAGGAACAGTCTTCAAAGATTTTTGAATGGGTAATTGAAAAGGGCTAAATGAAAAGTAAATGTAGGTGAAGCAGCCCCTAAGTTGTACACACAAGATTGATTAGCAACATGCACACAGCTGCCAGCACGTGCTCAGAACTGCCTCATCCCCGAGCTGTCTGAAGAGCAATACAGAGTATTGTACAACATGCCTGGCTAAATATAAATTTACAAAGGTTCTTTGATGCCTGTTTAGAGATCCTACCACTATTAATGAAGGTGGTGCACAATTTCAGCTCCAAGCATGCAGCTTGCTTTCTATGCATTCTTTCCTCTTGTTTTCCTGGTAAATTACAAACAGCCAAACTCATATAGAACATTCAACATGGTAGGTTACATTGGGAAATACTTAAATAAGAAAGGGCTTTGTTTGCAGACATATGAGAAAGAAAAGATGTAACAAGTTGTAAAAATTTAAGCTTCCTTCCTCTATCTCTCAGATTTTTATTTTAGTCACTTGGTACATTCAAGTTTTGGAACAATCTATGTCCTATTTTTAGTATTTGTCAAGACACAAAAAAAACCTATAAAAAACAAGTAACAGCAAGTTACAAGTGTGTTGAACTATTGGACCACTTTATCCCATCTATGACTATCAGAAAATTCAGAGCACTCTGTGACTGAAAACATCAGCTCAGGTACAAATTCACTGAACCAGTATGACCTCAAGCACAAAGTTCTAATTATTATGTGTTTGGCAGGTTCTCTGAACAACAGAAAATAAAAGTCATAAATACTATTGGGACTTTTTCCATCTTCCCACTTCTGGGGATTTCTGGAAGAAGCAAAAATGCCCTTGTGCTCCTGCTATGTTCAAACTGGTTTGTATTTACAGGAGTTCAGCATGAAAAGTATCCTGTGACCTAAAAGGCTGAACATATTCAGTGCTCAGGACAATTCCCTTTTAAGCAAGGGTCTTCTGAGCAATCTTGTTTTCCTAATTCATAAACTACACAAAAACACAAATTCTCTCTAAATATTTTCATAATATTATATCCTTCCTATTAACATTTCCTCTATTAACTCTGTTAATAGCAAATGTTGTATAAAACAGCACTATTCATTCCATCTCCTCCTCAATTTTTTTAAAATTATTTTAAGCAGGCAAGGATTATGATTACAAATCTAGCTGGATCTTCAGTCTCACAGACATCCTCCAAACCCAACAAAGCTTGCCAGCCCTTAAAAAATGTCTACCCGGTTCCTCCATGCTTGCTGGATTTACAGGGCAGCCACTATCTGTGTACACTCTGCAACACTACAAATGGGAAAAGCAAATGGGACAAAAAATAATAGACAGCCATTGGCTTTTGAGAAAATCCCAGCAGTTTTTACTACCCAACAGAATAAAATATGCCTTCATTTTTAGGATTCCACAGGGGGAAAAAGATTAACAAACAGAAACCCCAGATTTCCCTTTCTTTTTACACAATTAAAATAAAACTACCTACTCCCAATGAAGCTAAGAAGTAAACAAGCCTCAAAAATTATCATTGGGATCATTCAGAGTTTTGAGGACCCTCAGAATTTCTCAGCCAGACCTTCTTCAATGCCCCCCAGAAGCAGAGCCACTGGAGCAGCCCAGGAAGGTGTCATTCACACTAGTACAGCTGGCAGAGCCTGTCATTGCTACCACAGGGTGAGATTCATCCAGCCTAGCTTCAGGCACTGAAAGGTTACACACTGAATTCTGAGTGTGCCACTGTAGGCTTCCCTACAGTCAGTGGAGAGAAACAGGCATCTCCAGGGGGCAAGTTTCCTGACCTGCCTATTTTAGGCTGAGATGAATCACTCTCTGAAGGTGCCCATTTTTCCTCGACTGACTGTAAGGTGAATCTAGGGTGACTTCCCCAGCCTTTGATATCTACATTTCTGATATCTTGGTGAAGACATCTGAATTTCACCCACAATTTCCAGACCTCAAAGCCAGCATCAATGACAAATTAGCAGTGTTATGTATCTATTCCTTGAAATGAAAACTTTCACTCCAAACTCCTGTATTATATTTCAGTTGACTTTCACAATCCTGGCCCTTTATAGAAACAACACCTCTGTTTTAATCAGTCAGTTTCAAGATGGTAAGTTCACACAATAAATACAATTAAAAGGAAAAAATGAGTTTGACTTTTCTGAAGTAGTAACTCTTAGGTCCTGTATGTCCTACTCAGAGCTGACTTACACCAGGTAGCTGTTCTGAATCCATCAGTAAAGCACTTTCAGCCCAAACAGCTTTGTTGTTATAAACCAAAACTCTTTCACCAGTAACCACATTTTTCTGCTGAAGTCTGATATGAAATTTCAGTTTTTAGTTTTAAGACTTCATAACAACAAATAAAGTCATGGAAAATATTGAAAGAGAGAAAACCTGCTCCATCTATCTCCAGTTCATAATGGAACTCTTCCCATCTATGCATTTTTCCCATGGGATAAGGTCCTACAATTCAGGAAAGTCCTTTCAATTATTATTTTTGAGCAGATGATCCATCACAGCAATAATCACCATTGGCACTGTAGTCACAGATATACTCCATACCTAAGGGCTAAAAGAACCCTCAGATAAAATCCAATCCATGATCCATCAGCATTTAATTTAGATGACAATCCTGTATGCTTTTCTTTTAGTGACAAATTCTTACCATGTCTTTCTCCACTGATGTACTCCCACATCCTTCTCACCAGACCTGAATGAGCAACGTCATTTCTGCAACAGAAAAAAACCAAAATTGTCCCATAAGTACTATATTACCACCTTGGTTTTGTATGGTTTTGGTACCTTTTTCTTGTTTTTTGAAAAAGCTGTAGCTAATAAACTGTTGAAATTATAGTTAAAATTATACATGAGAAAAACAAAAGGAAAAGTAAGATGAAATAGCCTTTTTACTACTAACAAAAACTCCCTTCTAATCTTGTTTATTCTTAATATATCACAAATATTATCACTAGATAAAAGAAAATAAAGTTTTGGCAAACAACCAAATAAAACTATCCAAAAAATTAATCAGTTTCATTCAACTCTATCCAGTGATTTCAGTGTCCCTACCCCACAAGATCACTGCACTGTTGTTGCTGTAGTGCAACCTGTTTGCTCCAGTGTGCCTGCAGCCGTCACTCAGGTTATCAGGGATCTGATTACTGATCTTCCTGCAGCTGCCCTGTGGCAGATTCTCCTCTCCTGCTCATGCAAAAGCAGAATCCCAGGGTGGCCAGGCTGGGAATAGTGCTGGCTCCAGATGCTCAACCCACACAGGAATTGTCATCTTCCAATTCCTACCCACTTCCTGAATTTTAGCAAATTTAAACCCTGTTGCTCTTAACTACCTGCAATCAGATGCTACACTCAGCAGTTCTTTTAGGGAAGCATTTTGCAACTTTTTTGCATGATTCACAACAGTTCCACCAATAAATAAAGCATAGGTTTAACTAAAGCCTGATCTCAAAAGGGAATAGCAGAGCGTCTCTCTCAACAACAAATACACTGAATATTCTATAGAAAGACCTAAACCATAAATCACCAAATTTATTTCCCATGCAAATGTTTTATTGAGCTGGCTGCAGAGGGGAATCACTGCCACTAGGAGGCCAGTCAGGATAAAAATAAACTCTTCATTTACCTGGACAGCAAAATCATCACCTGTTACACAGAAGGCAGCAGCAATTGGGCTGGGCCAGGCGCAGCAGCAATTCATGCAGTGGTACCTGCACTAACTCTGAGTAGCAGGCTCTGGCCAGGCTCAAAAGAAATTAGGTGTTGTATTGTCTGTTTCGTGGATCCTGTCAAATCTGTGCTTCTTTAACAGACCTATGGGCCACATTGAACATACACAAAACTTCAAATGACCAAGCCTGAAAGGGCTCCTGCTCACAGCTGAAGAACCCACAAGTGAAGTCTTAAAATGGCATGACACCTCATAGCTCTTGGAATGGCACTTCAATACAAAGTTTGATTCCTCATTGTATCTTAAAGAGCCATCCTGATCTGGGGGGGTCCAAATCTGGAAGAAACAACAGGAATACAGGCAGAAGCTGACAGATTTTCCCAAGTGAGGAAAATGAATTAAGTCTGCCCGGGGTACACACAAGCAGACAACAGTGACAAGGTTGGACCTGTACAGTCCAAACAATCTAGGTAAGAAAGGAAGTGTACACTCATTAATATTACCTAATTAAATCACCAAAGAAATTATTGGGATTGCATTATATGCAGAAAAAAAAAAGACTGTTTCTAGAGGATAGGGAGAAGGTGCAAGGATTGCTTTTCAAATGCAGTAAAAATAGCAATAATTCTGCTATTATGCCAAGACCTTTCACTGCAGGACAAGTTTTTATTACCAAGATATAGACTCCCAAGAAAATAGATTTATAGGGGGCACGATGACACTAATCAGAAATCCTTATGAGTGTCCACAGAGCACAACCCACAGGCATTGAATGAGCTCATAAAATCAATCACAGGCCTTTGGAAATGTTTACCTACACACTACTGGTTTTGTTAAAGTTGGTCAAATTTTAGGAGCAGGTACCTAGACTTTAATATATGTCTTTAAGGCTCTTTGTTTTGGCTTATAGAGAAGAGAAAACATGAGGCAATATCTACCTAGGTACACATGTCCTATAAATCACACCACTTGGAACTTTGTCTCTCATAGTAAAATAAAACACCATGATATAAAATTAATAGTGACTCAGAGAAAATACATTTTCCGATAGGTGTTGGGAGGTACTGGCAGAAATAAGCCAATGGTCTCTGTTAAATTTCTAAAAGAAAAAGGTCAAAACTAATTTGTTCCTTGTCCCCACCTTCTTTCTCAGTCAAAATTGCTTCCAAAGTTCAAAATACCTCAACAAAAAAAAAAATTTGGCCCCACTGAGACCAATAATGAAGTTTCCACTGAGCTTTCTGGAGACAGAATTTCACTTTTGGATAGCAGCATATCATCTTAAATCATGGCTTGGTGCCCCTTGCTCAACTCTGAGATCAAGCACATTTATAAAGTGATGACTGCAGGATTCCTGGAACCAACATGTTCCATGCTAAGATTTTCCTCTGTGTGCTCAGGAAAACAAGGTGTCTGGTTCAGACAGTTGGTAATCTAAAACCAAGATCTGCTAAAATTTATGATCAAACTGCCCTATCAAAGAAAAAGGCACCTCTCATAGGAGCAAATATTCCACTTGGTGGGTAGAAGCTAATCCCAGATAAAGAAAAAAAGACAAGCTATATTGCTCTGCTGTCAGGAGTTCAAAGAAACCCTGCAGTATAAAATATTTGTACTATGTGTCGCTGAATCATTTTCAGCCCTGAAATGTTATTAAAGTAAGAATTTCACTTAATATGAATATATGCAAAATGCAACATTTTTTCATGCAAAATGTATTTACTTATCTTGCTTAGGAGAATGACAAGATATTCTGGACTATCAATCCTAGAATTCTGCTCCACAGAGAATATGAAAAACTTAACAGCAGAGAAACAAACCCCCATACACTTCATACATCACCACTGTTAATTATGCAATGTTGCAAAAGAAGGTTAAAAAAATATTCTGTCCCTAAAGCTTTCAATTTGCTTTCTTAAGCATTAAGTATTTTGCCCTATTTTGTAGTGTGCACAACTAGAAATAATTTTGCAACATTTTCATGTATGTTCAATAAAAATGCAAATAAATAAATCCCTATCTCTGAACAATAACTCAGGTTGATGTGTACTAAATAATATTTCTAATAGATTGCAAAACAGGAAACATATGAAGCACATCCTTTAAAAACAGTTTCAAAAAAATACTACATTCTGCAGCTTTGAAGGGCAGTAGATGAGAGGCTGCCAGTTTTTGCTGTAGATATGTAATTCTAACACCTGGCCAAAAGCTAGCTGAGATAACTGCTTCCCTTGTTCTTAATGAGCAAACCCAGCAACTTCAGGACCTGGCCAAAGAGACATCAGTGACTATCAGCAGATGAAAGAAAGCACCACAGCCTTTTACAAAGATCTGCTGTGAACCAGCTTCAATGACTTTCCAGGCAGCCTACCTGTTTTGTTTGCAGCTTTAATACACTGGTGGCTACTTATGCAAAAAAGGCAAAAACTAATTAAATTTGTTTATGTATGTTATCGTGTGGAGCACTCATTTCCAGACATCAAGCTATGAATCATTAAATAACTGCTAAATTGGTCTCCTGGGATAGATCATGGCTCAGAGTTGGGCAGGCCCCCATCCCACCAAAGCCAGGTGTGCTCTGCAGTGAGCAGGCATTAAAACTGTTTAAAGGCCATGATTTGGGTACCCAGCCAGGTCTCACACTGTGAGGTGAGTGGTAGGAAATCATGAAAACAGTGACAGCTCTCCTGTCAGACTTACTCCTCTGTTTGATTAATGAGGGCATTTGAAAGACAATTAGCCAGAGCAGGTTTGGCTGCAACTAGCTTATCAATCAGGCACCCTCTATTAAAAGCACTACTGCCTTCTTTGTTTTCCGTTGCAGGAGAATTGTATCAATGATACACAAACAACAAGGGACCTTTACATGTCATGCAAAAAGAAGAGCAGAATGCAGCAAATCACAACTGAAATAGTAAAAAAAAAAAAAAATGCTTTGCAAGGCACAAGCCACTGGTTGTTGGGAAATCATCACTGCAACTTCCACAGAGATTTTTTGGCTGGATTTTTTTGTTTCTGCATGGTGAATTCAAGGCTGCACAAATATATCAGGTACTTCCAAGCTTCTCAAGGACAGGTTTATGCTAAGTTTTCAACAACAGCAAAAACGAAACTAAACTGCAACTGATTCCATATGTAACAAAGAAAAAAAAATCCTTCATTAGAAAACCTACTACGAACCTACTCTGAGTTTCAATACATTTCAACTAAGAACTGTTTCAATTTTTTTTTAAAAAAGAACTTTTGCAATAATTCATCAGTTTGATTTATTCATTAGTAATGCAACCTCTTTGCTTTCCAACCACCAACACAGGTAGCATTTAATACTGTACTTTGCTTAGGCAGCTGCTCACCCAGGAACATGTTTCATTCTTTGGCTTAAATGAGAGCTTTGTTTCAAGTGGAGTAGTCCTTGAATTCATGTAAGTGATCAAAAATATGCAATGGACAATTTAAACCATGTCTGAACCTTTCCTGGAGATTTGCATTTCCATCAGAACAGTTTTTATCAAACTAAGGAAATGATGATTTTTGCCTGTGAATGAGTAAAAACCAAATTACTGACTAATGTATTTATATTGCTCTCGATGTGAATAAATCCAAGACTGAAAGGGTAGGATTGAGACTGAAGTGCAATGCACTACTTTTCCTTTCAGTTTACAGTTAATTTTCCCTGGCAATAGCAGATCAGAGGTATTTTTAATGCATGACTAGTGTAGTACTAAGTGGGTATATATGCAGTGCAAGGAAGCTGATTTTTTTTTTAACCTTGCTAGAATCTATTTCAGAAGTAAGCTCACAAAATACTGCATTGTGTGTGTTTGAATACAGGGATAATAAAGCAAGGAACAAATTAATCTTTGATTAGATTAGTTAGAGTACAAAGACAGAGGGAGATCCAGCCTAGCCCCAAAAAATCCTCTCTGAAGCTTCCCTGTGTTGGCAGAATGTGACAGTTCAGCATTCATGGACAGAGAACTATAATTGTTTTTAAAAATTTGGAAGAGTTCCCACTGAGAACACACAGCTTGTCACCGGGTTAATCTGCAAAATCACTTTTGTTAGAGTGTTCAGCCACCTCAGTAAGCCCCAGCAGTGGCACCCACAAAGGGAGCACTGTTGTAAACTTGCCACTAGCAGTTTATACCCCCTGGCCCTGATCCAGGAGCCACTATAGAAAGCCAAAGGCTCTTTCAATGGATTTTAAATTGGTCCCTGCACTCCTCTAAGTTACAAAGGTGGTAATGAAGTATTGGGAGATGCAATAGAAAAATAAAATAAAGAGGATCTAAGTAGGTGGTGGATAACCAGTGATTCCCCATATTCTTACTGAGAAACTGTGAACAGTTTCTCATTTTTCCGTGGTTGTAATTGTAAACAAAAAGGGGACAAAGCCCTAAGTGCTGTGGCATGGGCCACATTTGTCTGTGGGCCAAATTCTTCCCAGCCTCACCATGGGAGCAGCCTTCATTCATGCTGCTCATTAAAGGGCCTCAGCTCTGAGCAAACCCCTGCCCCACACCTGGGCAAGAGCCTTGCCATGGCTGTGGGGCACTGGAGAAGCCCTGGGGATGCACAGCACTCCATGCCTGGGCTTCCTCAGCTCACCAGGTGCAGGCAGAGCTGCTCTGTTCTACTTTAATGGATTCAAATGGATTCAGGGTCCGTTGGCTCCTTGCAAGAGTGCGGTAAATGCTGTGGCTGTGCTTCAGCAAGGGCTGGGTATAACCTGCCTGGCTGGCTTGTGATCCTTTCAGGGGAGGGGAGGTCAAATGGACAGAAATAGGTCCACTATTTTTCACACAGATTAATACAGACTGCCAGCTTCTTCCAAATAACAAAAGGTTGAAAGGACCCTGAGTAAATGACAGAGACTTGGGGTCTTGTCATCACCTCTAGGAGAACAATTGTCTCTTCCTCCTCTTATTCCTTGGAGTCAGAAAGCATCCAGACACCTTGCTTTCTCAGCAGTTTGAGGAAACAATGGCATGAGCAAGAATAAATATCCTGCAACTCATCCCAGGCATTCAAAATTTGAGGTCGATAGAAAAATTTTTAAAAAAATTCAAAATATACATTTTGGTACTGCACAAAAGATAGATTCTTCTGTTTCTCATCAATGACCCACAGTCCAGCTATTTGCTTAGCTGCAAAGAACAGCCAGAAATGCCTTTTGCAGAAATATTTCTCAAGCAGAGATGACTGGTTGGACTGGTGCATGAACACAGACGTGCTATCTACTTTTATACAATGCCCAAGGAGGAATTTTGCAATGCCTGCTGCTTCAAAGGCTGAAACCTAAGGAAGACTTTGAAGGAAACACCAACACTTCCCCCACAGAGAAACTTGTCCTTCCCCTTATCTTCCAAAGGCTCCAGATCACTTTCCAAACACTACTGCAGACATTCTTTTTCCCTTAGGAGCCTCTGCATGTTTCTCCATTTGGCTTTTTTTTTCCTGAAAGCATGCTTAAGGAGACTTAAGCTTCAAATCCAGAGACATTGAAGCTTTTGGAGAAGAGCATCAAATTTTGAAGTGTGCTCTGCTGCCTGGGTCAAAGAACCTGAGCAAGAAGAAGCAGCAATGTAAATTTGCCCCTCCAAATGTCCTGAACAGGCTGCAAGTTCCTCATGAAAATATAGGCATTTCCTGAGGGAAAAAGTGAAGGCTTCTAGTAACTATGATTAAAGACATTTATTCTTTCACTGTCTATTTCTTTGAAACTATGGCTAAGGCCTAGTAGCTTAATTGACTTTCATAAAGTCAATCCTGACTACAAGGTGCATTAAAATGACCTTGTATCCTTCTTCCTTGTGAGAAGTTGGAGAAATGCTATCTATCTGGGACATATGGTTCTCACCTGGGCTACAGTGACAGAATATGCATCTTTGTTGACATTCTATTAACTACAATTTAGAAATTCTTCCTTAGCCTTATGCATTTTTTAATGCAAGTAAAGTTTACCTTGCTAATTGGTTCACTAAGTAACACATCATTGTTATTAAAAGGAGAAATGAAAACTTGCTGACCTAATATCCTCAGCTATGATTATTCTTGTCAATTATTTTATATTTGGAAAGGCAAACAAATGCTGCATATAAAAACTAAACACTGTATTTGGCATAACTTCAAATTAGCTGTCTCACCATGCTTATAGCAGGCAAATTAAATGTCCTGAATAAGCATTAATCATCATAATAGGCTAATTATTGTCAGTTAGCTATTGAATAACTAAGCTACTACCCCTTGCAAAGAATTTGGAAAAAAATGTTAATAAGATTCTGGTTACCTAAAAGCAAGAAAAACATTAAAATTTTTGTCAGTAAACAATTTTTGAGACAAACATGTAGCTTTTTTTAACCAGTTTGAGCACTATTCTGGTCTTTCCACATATTTAGGCTTACTTATGTATCTATTAGTCTTCCAGTAAGTTATACTTAGTCCAAGAATACTTCTGTATGAAGATGTCTTTGTATCTACATCATTTAAAATGACTTGCTGAGTTTTAAAACATTAATTAATATGTTAATAAACAGTTAATCTTTGTCTTCTCTGGCCATGTGCACGGCTACCACAGTACTTACAGACAGCAAGGAACTTAAATGTTTTACATAGGACTAAATGTTTTAGAAGTGATAAAGAATACATGAATGTAGAACTGCTACTTGGAGACAGTGTGTTAGGGCCTTGGAGTATATATTTAATAAAGGAGTGATACATTCTTGAATGTAAATGGATATCCAGTGCTTAAATGGAACTGAAGCACCTCTACAAATACACAAATACCAACACATTCAAAATTAAGTCTTAAACACTTTAAAATAGTTTTCAAACAAACTTGCAGTCAGGTTTCATTAAGACTGGCTGATATTTCTGCAGAGCATTTGTGAGGAAGACATTTGCCTGAGCGGATTCCTTTATATCCCCCTACACAAGGTGTTTGTCTCATTTACTCCAAAGATCTCCCCAAGGGGCTCACTGCTGCAATGTCCTCACACTGCCATCAATGTGCTCACCCTCAGATTGCCCCCAGGACTGGGGAGAGGCATTGGCCCTACTCTGCAGATGGGCATGACTTCAAATCATGAAATCAGAGCACGATTCCTGTGATATCCCAAAGGAAATATGTTGCCATCTTATTGCAAGGGTTCCATACAGTTGTCTCCTTATCACAAAAGTTCCATACCTTCTTGGTGTTTCTCGTGGGCATCTCCTCAGAGCACTGATTCTTCTTCACAAAGCAGCCACTGACTCCAGTTCCCTTCCCACCCAGGCAACCCACTCTTTTACAGCACTCTTCTTCTCATTGCCTACAGCTGTGGCCTGTTAAAGTCAGGCCTGTTCCTAATCTTTGATCATTGGCCCAGCTGCAACTCCTTAGGGGTAAGATTACTTTCTACACTCTCTTTATTTTCTTATATTCTATCCCCCTACAGAAATGCATCTCAAGAGCAAGGATCACAACTTTCTCTCCCACACCACCACAAGTGGTGTCAAAACAACCTCCAAGCCACACAGAAAAGCTGCAGGGAACCACTAACAGCTCCAGGAGCGCAAGTCTTCCTTTTAGTGGCTTGACCACGGACCATCTCAGGTGAAAAAGTTCTGTACTCTGGGGCTTTTATCTGAGAAATTGCTTGTGTGCCTGTTCTTCTGCTTCATAACATTCTGCCTATAACATTGAGCTGAAGAAGCATGAACAACAATGACAGGGACAAGCTGCCTCCCTTGATAACACAAAGGGTCTGTAAGAGAACAGTTAGCAGAGTATTGATTGGGAAACAGTTACTCAGTTGCTGGAGGTAAAAGTCACTTTCCAGCCCACTACTGCCACATCCAGGAATCCCACTGGCTTTTCTAAGCACACTTCCCTAAGAGCTCCAGTTCATCACTCTCACCACTGTGACCTCAAAGTCTTTTAAGTCAGTGACTGTTTCACAGGATGCAGTTGTCATTCCTGTTGATATTTGTCTCCTCTGTACAGCCTTACACCTGAGTGTGTCAAAATACATTTTATTCCAAGAAGGCAGAGTCTATGTGAAACAAAGTGAAAAAATCCTGAGGATGTCCTCCCTTATAATTTTTTGCTGATCTTAGTCCAAAAATGTTCTTGGCCAGGGTATTGTGGCTTGGTTTCCATCAGTGAAGATGACACCAAACATTGGCAGAATCAGTCCTAGCAGGATGCCATTGAAAACATCCCACAGAGTAAGCACTGTTCACTGAAAATTCCTCTTTGGCACCTGCCAGGGAGGCCACTTTCAGTTTGTTTGCTGGATACTGCTGTGACAGTGCTAATGCGCCTCTTAATTCCAATGTGGCACCAGGAGTTTTTTGAAGCCTAAATACCCTCTGTCTAGACAGTACATTCATTAGACCTACAACCACATGAAGAATCTGAACGTTGGTTTTACAAGGTGTTCTCATCATAAAACTGTGACAGCCATGAACTTCACTTCCATTCTGTAATTCTTTATTGAATTCACGATCAACATTTCCATTCTTTTACCTGCAATCAATAGCAAGCTGACTAATTTATACAAGTCTAAACCATTCTGCTGGCAGTTCTGTACACTAGCACAATTTTATGACTTAGGTTTTAAAATATGCAAAAAAATCACCTTTTAATAAAAAAATTAAGAGGTTGACCAGAAATCATCTCAGCAAAGTCTTTCAGGACTCTTGCACTGAGGTCACCTAAGCCTGCTTGAACTAAACCCAAAATGAATATTTTTTTTAAAGACCTTCTTTAGCTAAGCAACTAATGAATTTTAAAGTTGTACATTGCACTTATACAGTATTTGGACACATCACCATGTTTCTGTCCAAATGCAAGTTAAGGGTTTATTTAATCATATCTGGGAGGTTTTTTCTGCACTAAGAAGAATTTGGAAGAATTACTAGTTTCCATCTAGTAAATGATCTATACAATTCTTTGTGTTCATGGATATTTGGGGACTATTTTTTTTACCATAAACATGCTGCAAAAGCCATAGTACTTGATTCTGTCAGCAGGAATCATCATTTCTTCTCTTTTGAATTTTTATATTCCATTACTTCTAGTCTGAAAGGACTTTACAGAGATGTCAACTGACATGTGAGTGTACAGAGAGCATAAAAGCCACTTATTACAAGTGTTGCTTCTATTTCCCTCTGACACAGTAGAGAACATTTGGGTTTTTAAATCTTGAATACTCTTAAAATATCTCTCAATTTTCGTTCCCATTTTTCTGTCTGCATTTTTCAATTTCCATTGAATCTCCATACAGCTTCACTGTTTCATCAGACTGAGATATTCTGACGGGAAGTCTAAGACACATCTATTTGGTCCCTTGGATGTCAAGGCAAATTTTCAACTTGCAGCTCTGCTGTGGCCTACCTGAGCAGCCCATACTTTGGTGATAACCACGAGATTTGGGACATTTCTGAGATATCCCATTTCTTTTGTGGCCTCCGTTACATTCCCAGCTTCAGCCAGGGTGAGATGTGGAGAGGAGCAGCATTTGAACATTAAGTTTCATTGAACTGTGGCTGCTGAATTACCTAATTACTCAGAATGATAAGATCAATGAGATATTTTGTCATAAAAATTTAACCCTTTCTTGTCTTGCAACTTGCTACTAATAGGAAGAGATTGCCTAGTGCTAATGGACTAAAGGGGAAAGATTTGCTGCTGAAAATAATAAAATTTATGTTTTTCAAGAAAAGGAAATTATTCTCTTTTGAACAAGTTAATGTCAAAAGAATTTAAGCCAAACACAGTGGAGGGCTAACCTTTTTCTTTCATTCACATACACGCAATTTTTGATAAAAAGTATTTTTAGTTCATTTTAGATCAAAAGTCAGTCGTTGCTGAATGTGTGTGCTAAAATACATATTGCAAAAGCCCTGTAGGAAATGAGCAGTTTTACAGTACTATTGCTGCCAAAATGAATGTGAAATTGAATGCAGTCTGAAGTTTCATAGACTTTCTGTAGTGAAAAGAAATAGGACCAAGACGATTGTGGAATGTTTTTTCATATTTCATAAAGCAGTTGTCCTTTTGTCCTGTGTACTCATAAAATCCACTTGAAACACAAGAAGGCAACAATTGAAAATATTAAGTATTTTTACTTAAAGCCAGGGCTTTCCTATTGCAAATAAAATTGTTGAACGACATCAGATAGATAACAGTTAAAAGGATCCCAAGTCCATGCTGCTCACACAGTTCTGCATGATACTCATCACACAGATTAAAGCTCAAATCACCACATTAATCAAACCATCTCTTTTGATGGGGGGTTTTTCAAAAAACTATTCTAAAAAAATCCATTCAAAATGCACAGAACTGGTTTGTTAAGGGCCAAGACTTATTTTGCAACAGCTGTTAAAGAATTACAATAAGGGCATAATCTTCTTGCAGTTCCAGCAGAACTTGGCATCAGTAGAAGGAATAACATGGTCAGAAAAGTATGAAAAAAAGCATCAACCAAATAAAATCTACAAAATTTTCATCATCTTGAACACCAGAAATCTCAATAATTGTTACCCCACTTATTAAACTGGTTAGCAAGAATCATGCAAGCCCTGACTGCATTACTGAAATGTCAGTACAAGCACAGAATTATAGGCAGTACTTAAAATAAGACTACAACAACCAGCCATTTAATAAGAACTTACTTTTTTTTAAAAAAAAAAAAACCCTCCACCTCCATCTATTATGCAATGCACACCAGAAGAATTGCTACATACTTGGGCAGACAAAGTACTTTGATAAGATGGACACATCCACTGATCGACAATTTGTCGACTATTATATGTGTTCAAGTAGTGAAATAGACTCCAGCTGTACTTAGCACCTCCTGGGTGATATAAAATAGTAAGTATTCATTATGACCTTTAGTCAGCTGCTTAATAGTAATACTAATGGAACTGCAATAAAATTTAGCTGACATACTGCTTAAGAATATTCTTAGGCTATTTTGTGGCATTAAGTTGGCATATGTAACTACATTTAAACTCTAGATTAAATAACAAATTTCCAATTATTAATAAATCTTACAGTTGAAGGACTATTGGTAGGCCTTGATGTGATAAAATACCTGTTCACAAAGAATATTTTCTAGCTAAATGCTAGCATTTAAATTCTAGCAAAAATTTGCAGACATTGAAACTTAAAATGAATATCATTGTTTCTGTAAACAGCAGCCCAGGAAAAAGCTTGATTTACAGCCACAGTCTGATACAAACAAGAACGTGAACACACCAACCATCCAAACAGAGGCAGGGTGGTCAGGCTGCTGTTTTCACTCTTACCAGATTACCTTCCAGAAGAACCAAAACCTTTGAAAGGAAGAGATTTCTGCTTCGCAATTGCCCATGGCTGAGCTGCAATTCTGCAGAGACTTTATTATCCACAGACCTCACGGTCCTGTCCTGATCCCTTCCTCTTTCCACTGGGATTCTACCAGATGACTGAGGGTCTTTACAAAATGTCTCGTTTATACTTCACAGACTGACAGAAAAACTCTCTAGAACTTTGCTAAGACTGCAAGAAAGTATTATAGGCCTGGGTATCAACTGCTACCTTTCCTTGTCAGTATGATCTTTAAAAATGTTGGATTTTTTCATTATTTGTGCCCATCTCTTGCTCTCTTTTCAAATATGTTCTTCATGTGCCTTGGAAATTTATGTTACATATTCTTGGGCTTGGATCACCTCCAACGTTGTCTCCCTGCTTAGCCAAACAGTTAAATAAAATAAAATCTCACAGAAACAATTTTCTAAAGATGTTTAGTTCTCTGACCCAGCTCCTGGGTAGTGTATGAAAGAGCTTTCCTTCTGTTATATCAAACTTCAGAGATGAAGTATTCCAAGATAGGTATTTCTGTACAATGACAGGAATGAACTGATCTGGTACAGACTTAGTACCCACCTAAAGACCAGACTAAGAGATTTTTTTTTTCACAGGTTGAGGACAGCTTTCTACAGAGAAATCAAATAATTTATTGAAATTTTAGTCTCCACATCAGCATAGATATGCAAGCAAGGAAAACAACTTACTTTTAGAAGGTTGAGTGGAAAAATAAATTTTCTTCCAACTTCCTATTTGACCTTAGGTTTTATGCGTATTAATTTGACAAAAAACCCTATTAATTCTTTCAACATTTTCATACAGGCTCTTCTTCCAACATTTTATCTGCATAATAGTATGATAAGGACAAAAGTTTCTTTCAGAATAATGTTCAGTATCTGTTATCCTTCTAGCAGCATCCTCTATTCTCCATTCTCCCTTTCAACATCCCACAGCCTGCATCCAGCCCTGTATTAAATCGAAATGAATATGAGCAGAGATGATGTTACTTTTCTTCATTCTTAAAATAAATGATACTAATTTCTCTTTTTCTCATCCAAAAAAATCACAAACAAACAAACAAACAAACAAACCCTTTAAGAAACATTTGAAGAGACCTGTAGAATCTAATCTGTATACTACTTACAATTGTACACTCCTGCATTCCTGATCATTTAGCAGAATACCTGCCTTCTGTGGTTCTGGTTTCCCTTCTACATCAACTTGTACCAATGAAATGTAATTTTCCAAGGGCTTATATTTACATAACTCCTGATGAAGGCACTGGTACAGGTTTTATCCTTTAAATTTCTAATCATACTGTCTGTTCATGTACAAGACAAATGTAATTGGGGGCACGAATCCATGTTATTTGCACATATTCAAATGCTAAAGCAGACCTTATCAGAGATGATTTAAAGAAAAGGGGAGTCACAGAAATATTGATTTTAGGTCTGCAGAGAACAATGATGAAAGACAATCTTTTGCTACAGCTTTCTCTACGAAGCCATGACAAGCAAATATGTACAATTAATGAAAAGAATCAAATATTTTACATGAAACTTCTTAAAGTGCCAAAAACAGGCCCAACTTTGTTCCCTCACAAGTCTTACTACTGATTTCAACAGGAGGAAAAGAAGAATTTTAAAATTCCATATTGCACGTCTCCGCTTTGACCACAAAAACCACATTAGAACCTACGGGTTATTGAAGCAATACCACAACTACTGGCATGTGTAGGTGGATATTTCTTATCCTTGGAGACTGATGGTTGTTGTAGAACTAGGCAAATTCCAAGAGAACTCAGGTGACAGATTAGAGACAACTGCAATCCCAATTTTTCTCTCCCTGGGACAAAAGACACCAAAGCAGTCCCATAAAAGCCACCCACTTACTAATAGAGAATCAGGCTCTCATACAAACAAGTTTCCTCTTTGTGAGCACAAAGCATGCTACACATGCTACTGCAGGCAGAAACAGTTGAGAAATAACAACCTTATCCCATTCACTATTAGAACATAATCTATTTTGTGCCATGTGACAGACACAGACAGCGCCAGCACCAACACTGATTCCACAGCTGTCATAGGGAGTGATGACAGTGGTTCCAAAATTCCAGACTAAAAAGTAAGGATTACAGTTATCCTGTAGTTCTCAGAATCTGTGCTGTAGCACAAAAACACAACCAAGTCACAGAAGTTGATCCCAGCAGTAAGAAACTCAATCAGCTTTATGGGAAACGACTGCATATACCTATCCAAAAAAGTTTTTGTGGAGTCTTTTGTGTTCTATTAAGTCTTTTGTGTTTCTATTAATGACACACGGGTCCATTTTACCCAGGATACACACAGTGGGACTGATGCTAGGAAGAGCCACACAAAAATTCAGTGATGCTGGAAAAAGCTTCACCTCCCATTAGTGTCCCACGGCCTGAATCTCATGGGCAGCACAATACATGAGTTTATACCTGCACTGTTCTTTAGCAATCTGCTGCAGATGACTGCTATTCTTCATTGATTCCCCAAAGAACAAATTTCAGAATGAAGATTGTTTTTACAGGCGATTGGTTAGCCAGAACACCTCAGAGAGGCCAGAGCACAAGGCTGGCTGTAGCTTTGCTCTTCCCTGCATTCTTCCCAGCAGAAGCCAGGTGGGCCTTGCCTTCCTCAGAGGTGAGCAAAGCTGGAAGCAAACCATGAGCATCTCTGTCTGTGCTAAGCACCTGCAATAACACAGATGCATGCCAGAGGAAACAAGGCTACATGCAGGGTCTCTGTCAAACACAAGAGTGCCTACTGTCTCTGCTAAGAGCAAACTACTCAGATCACACACTTCCCACCGCAGCCTCTTTTGAGAAACACCTACGTACAGTATTGCTTTGAATTGTTTTCTCCTTTTCCAGATCAGCAGCTAGAAACTCACCCATTTTCCATGCTTTCAAAGTTTTCTTTTTCTGCAAAGAGAAGGCATTACCACCTATTCTTTAAACTAATTAACTATCCCTTTTAGCTATAATTTCTCTTCATATAAAAACATTTGTAAAAGGTCTGTTTTTCCCCATGCCCCCTTTTCTCTCGTCTGGCTCTTCATTATGACCATGCCTAATTGTGATGAGCTGTCCACCATTTACTCCACAGGATTGTATAGAGCTTTGTAATGTGCCTGCCACTGATGCATTTACAATTGGAAGCAGTTAACTCTTTAGTCCTGCCTCCTTGTTCTAAACAATGGGCTGCATGACAAACTAGCACTTAGCCCCAATTAAAGATTTTTAAAAGTCTCCATTTTAAGCCTGAGTACTCCAAATTGAGCATTTGTCAAAGGCCCAGCCACAGCTTCAAATGGAGGGAGGGAAATCCTACTGAGGAGAAGAATAGGACTATCCCATCGGTTAGGGTGAAAGTTCTTCTCAATCAGCATCTTAACCGTGTAATCAGTATGGGATCTATTAGGTTTGCCTTATCCATACAAACCTGCTGATCTCCCCCAGTGCTGCCATCCAACAATGGCTTTGCTGATATTCCTAATTTCAACATTTTTTTCCTGAGAGGAGTCTAACACTTAACTGTTGAAAGATAGAGGAAAGACTTCTTTTCTTTAGGTAAGGATATGAATATGAAAGCAGCTCTTCTGCCTATATTAAGAATTCAAATATTTTTGCACCATAAGTTTCCCAGAGATTCTCTTGACATAAAAATCAAAATGTATTATCAGTAGAAATCTGTCTTCTATTTCCCTTTCTAGATAAGAAACCACACTCAAGAGCCATTTGCAGTTTCTGCAGTTCCAAGATTATTTTCCTCAAGTATCAACTCTGAAGTCAAGCTCCTTCACATTCCCATTACAGGGTAATATCCCCCCAAAGGACATGAGGGTGGTTCTAAAGACTTTTGTATTCAACTACTTGAATATTTTTTATTATTTTCATACAAACCGCATACATCTTAAGAGTTGACACCTGTGGACAGATATGAATTAATGGTTAGGCCCCTTGATCAGCTTTGCACTGGACAGTGATTGTAACATGATGAATGATTCTTTTTCCAATAGAAAACAGAACAAAACAGTTGACAAATGTGCATAGACAGCTGTCTTTCTGTGCAAAAATGGTTACGTTTTGGGATCTTGATATTGACAATCTGTCCAAAATGGACCAACTTAAAACTTTGGTGCAGTGCTGATAAAACTTCTTTGTTGTCTTTTTGTCTTAGACATTTTCTTTGTGCTCAGGATCTCTGTCCAAGTTGAAAGAGCATAGTTTCAGAACACACAAAATAGACTATTAATATCTATAATTAAAAACCACAGAAGAATAAGGCACAGTTTACTCTTACAAAAAAAAAAAAAAAGACTCTGTAATGAAGTCTGTCATATGAAAGAACTGCTGAAAAACTGGAGCTTTATTTTTCATCTGAATAATAACAGCTAAGCTGATGCAGCAAGGCCAAACACTTTTTTCACAAATTATATTTCCTTAAAAAAAAGAAACATAACTGGGGAAACCTTGCTTGATATAATTTTTAAGAGCAAAATATTAAAATAACATCAATAACAGTATTCATAAATAAAAGTAGATTAAATATATTTTTATGCAAAAAAATTACTTTCAGTTATGTTCTTGGACTCTGGGCTTTAAAAAGTTTTGATTTAGGCTTGGGGTTTTTGTTTTAAATCAATGCAGTCAAATTGGTGATATTACTGTTTTTATGCTGCATATCCAAGGCCAGATGTGCAAGTGAGTAAGGCAACAGCCAGAAAAACAGAGCAGCACATGAAATGAGCATCAAACTGCACAATTTCCACTCCCCCAAAGGATCCAGGGAGAGAATTGCAGCACAGTGTACCTGAAGCTTAAGTGCTTTTCAAAATTAGAAAAGGATTGTTTTAAAAGAAGTTACTATATGGGACTTTTCTCTCCCCATCTCCTGTTCACATTTTCTCTCCCATCTATTTGTTTATTCTGCTCTTACTGCTGTCAGAAATATTAGGATCTAAGGTGACAGAATTACTCCTGCATGTCAGCTTAACCTGCTCTCCTGGGAAATAAAAGAAAACCAAAAAGCAAGAATGAAAAGAAAAAGCTCTTCTGTCAGTACCACATTTTGTTAGTCTAGCTGCTCTCACAAATGGCTGAGACACCACAGTGGGCAGAATGACTTCCTAATGGAACGGCTCAGCTCTACGATCACTGCACTCAAACCTCTGCTTATTCATGTGGGGAAAGTCCACACAAACCGAAAGCCTGTCTATAGCCACAGATTGTACTGGTGTTCCTTCAGCAGTGCCTTTCCTCTGCAGTGGATAAAACATGCAGCAAACTCAATAGCAAACACAAGCAGAATATTTGTTCAAGCTTCAAAACTGATAGTGAAGTTTTAAATCAGACCGATTCTCTGTGCAGATACAGCTTTTTTTTCTTTCTTCAATTTATTTCTGCAACTCTGAACACCAGTCCATCACTTATTCACTGAGAACACTTAGCCCTCAATTATCACAGCTTACATTTTCACCTGTCTCTTTACCCATGTTCAACTGACATATTCAAGCTCATCTCCCCAGCAGCAGTGAGCAGTCTCTTAGATGGAGAACTTGTTCTTGGATATTCAAGTTTCCATTAGCATTTAACATATGAGTAATCCTTGTGTATGTTTTGCACTACTGGCAAGCAACCCTTTGTTTAGAACAGAGTTTTCTTAAAATGTATATAAACACATTTTAAAAGTTATCAGCTTCCTCCTTGTCAGAGAGTAGCCCCAGACAAGTCACCATCCCTTCATTAAAAAAAATAAGAATAGTCAATATGTATCTTCACAGAAGATTTCTAATCTACACAGGTGTACCAGAAGGTGGTTCCCCCTACCCTGACTGCAAAATTGCCCAAGACTACAGACAGCAAATATCTCCTTGCCTTTCTACCTTATCACCCCAAATACCATACAAGGAAAATCAGCTTCTCATCCAGCACACAGGCAGGATGTGCCCCTTGTGCTCAATTAAACAAAGCTTGCTAAAGTTTCTCAGCAGCAATAACAAGAGTAGCACATCAGCTATTATCCACTTTCCTAGGGAAAGAGAACTGTGTATTTTCTATATGCTATCCTTAACTTGTAGGACAGCACAATTTCTAATTTGAATCCCTCCAACTTCTGCATCTTCCTTTTTCTGTCTCTTTTTCTTATACCACCTATGAGAAAGGGATCCTGGAAATTGTTTAAGCCTGAACTGTGTGCTGGGAGAAACCATACAATCCAGCCATGTTATTTATGCACTTACAAAACAAGCAAAAAACCCCAAGCCCATAATTTTCAGCCAGTGAAATGAATTTTCTTCTAGCCTACAAGAAAGCAACACATTTCCAGCAGTTAGGTTTGGGAGAAAGTCTGGTGCACTGAATAAAAAAAGGGGATTTTGTTTTGAAAATAGGCATTGTTCATTATTTGTGTAAAAGTATCCACCTCTTGAGCTACCCCAGCGTTTTGAGGTGTAGGACACAGTGCAAGACTCCCTGAGAAAGCAGAAAAGAAGAGCATAGGAAATCTTCTGCATCAAATCCAACTCACAATAAAGTTTATTATTAATACCCTCAGTTTCCAATACGCTCCAATCACAGCTGTGACAGCCCAAGAAGATTGAACTTTTCCCCACAATTCTCACTAATATGGCCTGCTACTTGGTCTTATTGTTATTAGAATAATTTGCTCCCAAGTTCTGAAATGAACTCTGTGCCCAAGTAATTAAAGCTCTTAAAGTTTCTAGTCCTTTGTTTAAAGAATTCGTCCTTGTGCTCTCTATGCCCCATCAGCTACCTAATTAGCAGAGCCTTTGCGTGATTAAAAATTCTCACAGAGATTCTGCTGGATATTTGCCTCTCTTAATGAGTGTTTGTGGACAGCTGGGAGCGGGAGCTGGTTCCCTCCTCCCAGGACCTCCAATGAATTCTGCAGACCTCTGTCAGGGCCCAGGAGTGAAAGCTGTCATTTTAGTAATGTGGATGAAAATTGGTCAAAAGCACTGTGGTCCTTGAGGAATGAAAGGCCTTGAAATATAAATGAAGATGAATATTCATATTTGGTTCAATAAGTGCCAACTATTAATATACATGTCTGTCAGTAAGAAAAGTCAGAACTTATTCAATTGTGCCTGGCATAATTTGGCTCCTAATTCACAATTACCTTCCTATTCTTCGCATTGCTCTTCAGTTAATTTTTTAAGTTAAAAACTTGCTAAAAAACTGAAAGCATTTCTATTACCATAAAAGTGGCAACATCTATCCTTCTGCTAATTTACTGTCCCTTAAGAATCACCTGTGGCTTTTACACATTGGATTCTAACTATTTTGCTCTGACTTTCCACATCTTATTCTCTTTGTCAACATCAGATTTTAAATCAGCCCCATTATATGCCTCTGGAAGTATACTCCCTTTTCTTTATGGAAATTCTCATACAATTCCCTACCCTCTTGACCCTGCACTTGATTTCCAAACAAATTCTAATTTCATATCTGCTATGACTTTCTAAGGGTATTTCAATTTTTAAGGACCATAGCACAAGGCTGAAATATTGCAGGGAGTAGTTTTGCAGGGGTTTAAGGTTTCCTTTTTTTTTCTGGGGGAAGGGTAATGGAGAGAACAGGAAAAGGGGGAAGGGTTGTCTGGTTATGTTTATTTGTTTGTTTTTCAAGAACTGCATATTCAATTTTGAGAAGGAAATCTAAAGACATTGAACAGATTCTGCCCTGTTCTTTTATTAGCAAGTCACTAATAATTTCTGAAACAGAAGGCTGGGATTCCAAAAGAGTCCTAGAAGTATTCAAACTAGACAATCCTGCTTCACATGAGAGTGATCTCTTATTCAGTGACATTTGAGAAATTAGAGCTGTGGTTCCTAATCAATATATTCCCATTTATCACTTTGTTCCAAGCACCTGTGCACTGGGGCCAATATGCATACTGGACACTGAGTTCTTAGGAGAATAAAATGCATTGGAGAAACAAGTGCAAAGTGGGATTAAGACTTGGTTTACAAAGTTGAGGTGATCAGAGAAAACAAACATTGAATAGAGAAGTAGTTAGATCATATGCAAAAAAACTGAAATGTATTTTGGATTTCTGGTTCCAGAATCCATGGGAAGAAGCAGTGAGGAAAATGTTTGTTTGTTCCCTTTAACCACAATATTACAGACCATGTTAAGAACAAAAGCCAGAGATATGACTACTGCAAAACCTGCTGCATCTTCAAAAGGCGATTTAATTCAGCTTTACAGGACACCTAACAGGACCATATCCTGCAGAAATATGCCTTGCTACATGACAGAGGAGCATTTATTGTTTCAAATTCCACTTGGCCAGGTGCCTGCTGACTGAGAATGTCAGCTTGTCCCAGTCAGACACAGGCAGGGATCCGAGAGGCTGTGGCTGAGTGGGACAGTGTGAGTGAGAGAAGCAGGAGAAGCACTGAGGCCACAGGGGAATGAGCCCAGAACCCAAGAGAAAAGAGGTCCTGGGTATTTTGCCACAAATGACCAGATTCTCCTCTCATTTATACTGGTCCCAGCCCATTAGCTTCAAGGTGGTACATCTGTGAAGCCTGTGGGTTCAACAGCTTTCTGGTCAAAGCTTTTAGGTTAAACCACTTTTTTTTTTTAGCTATTTCTAGCCTCATGTCATCTGGCACCTTTTTTCAATGTGTGTGAGTAGGATATTGTTCTTCACTCTGCCCAGTAGATGTAGATTTATTTCAGTAGAGGATGGTGATCAGCTGCTTTCACTGGCAGCTTGAAAAATGGAAGTAGTAAGTTAGGACAGGTGTGGGTGCACATTAGTGAGGCAATTAGGTTTGCAAATATTAATTTATCACTTGTAATAAGGTCATGGATTATAGATCTATATCCATGATACACCTATTATCTCAGAGGTTCCAGTTCAAAGGATCCAAAACAAATGCAGGGAGAAGGGGTATCATCCTTTTTGAAAAACTCTTTTGGTTTGCATGTTTTCAGCCCACCTTCCAAAAGCTAACTTCTCTTGGACTGAAATTAAAAAGCCATTACTCCACCTTTAAAGCACATTAAACCAAGCAGAAGAGACATGACTCAAAAATGCAACCAGAGTGGACTGAAATACTGCAAGCATTTTAGGCTTATGATTAAAAATTACCACAATTCCACAAAGTCTTTTTTTATTAGTGCTTGCTGATTCATACTTGCGCAGTGGTCATAAGTCATGAAATGCCTTGCAAGAATGTGTCATTTTACAGAACTCCTTAGAGTTTATTTGGCTCCTGGGGATTTAATATCCCTTCAGTCTCGGTTAGGAGAAAAAGCCATTTGCATCACAACTATTATTGTCAATTTTTCCCCTACAAATGTAATAAACATTAAAAAAAAAAAACCCATCAACAAAGACAACAAACCCAAAACAACAAAAAAATCCCCAAACCACAAGTCAATTTAGAAACTACTGAATAAATATACTTCCAAATATTTTCCCCACCTCATTTTCTGTGACTAGATGTAGACCATTACCAGAAAGTTCCTTGAATGTAGAAATTGTCATACCAGAGCAGACCAAAGGTCAGCTAATTCCATCTAATTTGTAGAGATTAGCAGCACACAGGTGCTTTAGAAGGCTATTTAATACAGTCATGTGGGCAACTACCACACAATGCACCCCTTATTTTCACAACTCATTGTGCATCCATTGTCCACAAAAAGGAATCAGCCCATATTATTTTGATTTTTAAAACAAAGCATTTGTAATAAAGCAGATGTCAGCAGAGGAGGGAAAGAAGAAGTAAGGAGTTTCATGTTTGTGCAATGCTCAGCTGCAAAGGTAGAACTGGCACCACTCTACACAGTAATAAACTATCTTTAAAAAACTGAACATAAGACCCTCCCTGGTTGGAAGCCTCTCACAAGGGTCAGATTCCCTCTGCTCTCCATAATGGAGACACTGGCTGCAATAGCACCCACTCCATGCTCAGCTCACACACAGGAAAGGAAAGCACAGAAAGGCTGCAAGAGTCTACACCAAAGTGCAAAATTTACAGACCCATTCACTTTCATTGGAGCTCTACATGCTCTTGGATGTGGATTAATATCACTACAGGATTTTAACAAAGCTGCTTGTGTTTAAACTCTGTGAACTAATTAACATATATTTTGCATATTTAGAATCAGATCTGTTTGTTTACCTGGCTTTTAAAATCAGCTTTTTTTTCCTTACAGAGGCATGGTGAAAAAAAAACCACAAGTGAACAAAAAAAAAAGAGTGTTCTTTTTCTTAAAGATTTTCTCAAGACTGTTCTGAGCAGAGAAGTATGAGGTTCAGAAATTTTGTCATCAACCACATGTGCCACAATAGATGAAAGTCCTGTCTCAAATCAGCATGGATATCTTGGGGGAATCATTATAGGAAATCTGCACAGAAGTCATCTCTTAAGGAGGGATTTGAATTGAGACAGAGAGATCGTTTGACATACAAAGCATTGGGGGAACTTGGGAGCCTGTGAGGATGAGAGCAAGGGAAGGATAAACAGCAGGTAGACTTCTTTCACATAATAAAACCATCACACGTAGCAAAGAGACTATCTGGGACTAGATACTGTCACAAAAATGCACTGAAATTGGCCATAACTGCAAAGTCAATAAAATGCCCTTAATCTTTCAATAAACAATTTATTTTAAAAGTTATTTTGGAGGTATTGAAGCTCCTGGGGTGGGGAAGTAAATGCATTTTAAATGTGCTGCATGGTATGCAGTATCACAGGTTTAAGTTTCATTTTATCAGATATATGGTTTTGTCATTTGAACTCTGGATTAGAAGCCAAAATTCCTCCTCTCTAACACTGACTGCTTTTCTGGCTTTCAACAAATCATTTAAGGTCAGACACAAATAGCTCTCCTCATGAAGGAGGGCAGGTACTATGCAGTACAAGACAGGAAAGCAAAATTTGCCCTTCAAATCAGTCAGCTTCTGTGAGATTGGTACAAAATATTCACCTGTTTTCTTGCAAGGGGTTTGGCAAAATGAATTATTGTGGTTAACATTTGGAAAGAATGAATACTAACTAGAGCTGGACAAAGGTTTTGGCTTTAAAAAAATAAATTGTTACTTCTCTAATTTTTCCTGTTGTTTGTTTCAATTTTATCCATCTAGAAAAAAGATACTGACAAATGTGAGAGTTAAAATAATGGCAAAACTGTAAATATTTATAGGTGAAAAAGCCCACTAGACACTTATGGCATTTAAATTCAGTTTTTCAGTAGGCATTTGCTTTCAAAACTCTTGCACAATATTCTGGGCTCCAAATAGCTGCAGTGACTGAAAATCATCCACTGCACGTTCCCATTTGCGAGCTTGATCCCATCTCTGTCACTTAAATGTCTCAGTAACGGCTGGGAGGGTGTGGGGAGGTCATTCCAGCAATTGACTCTTTCATCAATTATTACTTACCCATTTAAAAGCTGCTAGGACACTTGCACATCTTTTCATTACACAGCAGGCCTAAAACAAATCTCACTGCACAACCTGAAGGTAACAGGTAGAAATCTGTGCTCGAGATTCAAGATCAGTCTCTTGCTTTGGAGGTGACTTCAGCCTAATTTAGTACAGACTACACAACGCTTTAGGAGGTTTTATTCCTTCTCATTTCATTCTCTACTAACTCCTTTCACAGGCCTAGCACAGGACCATGTAAGGTGTATGCCAGTTCAAAAGATATTTATCCCAGCAAGAGGCTTTAAGACAAGTAAAGATACATTTTCTGGATTACCTTTTCCAGGAGAGACATGAAAGAATCTAGATTTGTATTCATTTACCACATAATCAGTAGCCACCTCTACTGCTAAAATATGTTCTGCAACTATTTGATAGAAAGCTGTGAAGTTGCATTAGTCCTGAAAAGGTGCCAAAATCCACCAATCTGTTAGGAAGTCTCTTCCCCAGGTAGAAAAAAAAAAAAAACCAAACCAAACAAAAACAAAAAACAACAACAGATCACCACTGCACAGAAAAAAAAATCAAAACACAAAGAAAAACAGGTTTGCACATTAAGAGGTCAAAATATCAGATACAGGACTGTTATCCCAAGCCAAGACTTCAGCTACTGGAGCACCTCTCCTATGAGGAAAGGCTGAGAGAACTGGGTTTGTCCAGCCTGGAAAACAAAAGGTTTGAAGGTGACCTAACTGTGGCCTTCCAGTACTTGAAGGGAGCTTACTAGAAAGCTGGAGAGGGAAGATTTACACACACCATGCAGTGACAGGACAACAGGAATGGCTTCAGAATGAGACAGTAGGTTTGGATTAGATATACAGAAGAAATTCTTTACCCTGGGGGTGGTGAGGCACTGAAACAAGTTGCCTTAAGAATTTGTGGATGGCAAATCCACATCCTTCATCCCTGGCAGTGTTCAAGGCCAGGTTGGATGGAGCTCTGATCAGCCTGGTCCAGTGAAAACTGTCCCTGCCCTCGGCAGTGGGGTTGGGATGAGATGTTCCCTAAGGTCCCTTCCAGCCCAAAGCATTCTATGATTCCACGATATTTACTCTAAAGCATCTGGGAGAAGTGTCTGGAAAAAAGCCTTCATGGCACCAGTGGAACATATTAGAGAGCTTATCCTTCATTGCACTTTGAAACAGAATGCTTGGCAGCTTTCAAGAGAGCCAAGAGCAAACCTGCCATCTATGTCCTGAAATTACAAATTCATTCCACTTAAGCAATGATTGAAAATAAAGGCTGAATCATAGATGTGCTCAGAAAGTACTCATCCAGCATCACAGCTCACTCACCTTTGGAAATATATCCACAGTTTGTGGACTTGTCAGTGTAAACTGTCTGAAAAGTACCTGGAGGGACCTTAAATGACTTCATAACTTGCAGTGACAAGCTCAGGTACTGAGGGAATATAGTCAAAGGTAACATTGGAAACCCTACAGAAGATTAATGCTCCAGGCCTCATTGGCATTACCAGGGAGCTCTTCCAGTACCTCTTTCTGCCTTGTAACACAGTTTCTGCCCTTCACCATGCAAAAAAGGAAACAAGTTGTGACCTTATTACTAGGAATTCTTCCAGAGCAGCTCTGCTACTGTCCCAAACCTTGGAAAGAAGGGATTATGCTTCTTATCTGACCCCTTCACATGTTCCACTTGATGATCTCTGAAGCATTTCTTTCTGAAAGTGACAATAATTTATTGTGGTGAGGTAATAGACATTATTCTAGAGTTTAATAGATATCTTCAAAGTTGCCATCTGACTGACAGACTAGAAAAGCTGTGTGGAAGACCCTGTTTCCCCATCATACCCCCATGGAAACTGAGATACTTCTGTAGCCTCTGTCAGTCTGGAATCCTGTATGTAAAGACACTCATGTATGCACCAAAAGCATTTCCCAGCACAACCCAGGTTTTCTCAGCAGATCTCCAGAAACCTTAGAGAAAGAGTAGGATCCACCTTTATGCTTGACCTATGCTATTTCTGCGTCTCCATCCCTCAATTCTTTATTTCCTTAGTAACTTTTTGATATGCAGTTAAGAGATTGGAATACATGGCATCATTTTCCTCTATTTCTTGTGTAGCCAGGGCAAAATCTCGTTGCTTCATTTTTCAATTAACTTGTCTCTGAACAATCTCAATACTTTGCCCTATTTCTTTGAATGCAGTGGTAGAGAAACTCTTTGTCACCTAGGCCACAGTATTTACTCACAGAATTCACAGAATCACAAAGTTGGAAGAGATCTTCAAGATCAAGTCCAAGCCACCCCTAACGCCTCAACTAAACCATGGCACTGAGTGCCACATCCAGTCTTCTTTTAAACACATCCAGGGGTGGTGACTCCACCACCTCCCTGGGCAAAACATTCCAATACTTTATCACCCTTTCTGTAAAAAACTTTTTCCTAATATCCAACCTATATTTTCCTTGGTGCAGCTTGAGACTGTGTCCTCTGGTTCCCCCAGCTGCTGCCTGGAGAAAGAGGTCAACCCCACCTGACCACAACCACCCTTCAGGGCATGTAAAGAGTGATAAGGGCACTCCTTTTCTCCGGGCTGAACATCCATCAGTTGTTCCTCACAGGGTTTGTGTTCCAGGCCCCTCACCAGCCCTGTTGCCCTCCTCTGGATGTGCTCAATTTAAGTACAGAACAGCCTGCTTGAATCTTACAAAAAAAAGATGACACACAAACCCTCCCTCATTCCTGCAGCCCTGGAATGGAGTTCAAACTCCACAAGCTGTTTTCTTCCACTCTTCTCCATGGAATGCCAAAATGAGGCAGTCTGAGTGTGCCATTTAAAACTCTGCAGTAACCTTATCCTCAGCTGCAGGTCAGTGCACCACTGTGCTCCCAAGATATGGGAATGGTTCCCTGTCAGAAACCAATCCTGGGTATCCCAAAAAATTCTAGAAGTTTGCCTCAGATCCAAGATTAGCAGATTGACCAAACATTTCAATGAGGGTGGGCAGATGAAGTAAAGAGATACATCCATGAAAAGCATATAAAATTATCAGATTCATGTCTTTCACATGCCAAAAGCTCCTATCCTTCCAGCTTCCATAAACAGGCAAGCAGCTCCCCAAAAGTACTTTTCCAGTAGCAGCCACTAAAATGATTTGTGTTTAAATGTATCAGACCTATTTCATTGCATCTTTCTATAAATATTTTTACAATTGAAATCAGATTAAACATCCTGTCCTCCTTAGAAACATGCTGTGAAACAAGAAATGTAAATGGTTAGAAGAAAACTGGCTCCTGGTATTTTTTTTTTTTTTTTTTTTTAAGAACAAGGTCACATCTCAGCAACTGAAAAGTAGCAGAGCTCCTTTCATCAAGTTTTTAACTAGAAAAATAGTATGCCCATTTCTTTGTAATACACCTCTGGGCTTTTTTATTATGACTTCATTTCCCCTTGTAATATTGGAACGTCTCTATAATTGTAAAAGTGTAATAGAATCTAATAGAATTTCATTTGGAACTCTGAATGGTCTATGCCATCTCTGCTCATTTTGAGTAAAATAATGATTTTTAATGTCCACACATGGCTTCCCATGACCTTATTCAATCTTTGGGTTGATCAGGAAATATATTGATTCAATTACATACTGATGACAAATGAACTAAAAGAAAGAGGAAAAAAAGGTCAGCATATATTTGAAAATGTAAATCTTAGCAATGTCTTTTGGGTTTGCCCAAAAAAAAAAAAAAAAGTCATTTCAAAATGCCATTTGTGGCTAATAGTGTGGAGTTCCAGTTCCTATCTATGAGAAGCAAAAAAATCATTAAAGTGTAAGAAACAGACTCCCCCCTTCTTTCATTGTTCAAAATCCTCTTTCCTTTAGAGGGTTGCATGGAATGACCTCCTTTGGCTAAAAGACCCTTTCCCCCCTCATTTTATCGAAAGAAGGCTTTGGTTCATAAATACACATATCTTCCCCTGAAACACTAATTTTTCTTTTCTTCCTTCTTCCTCCTTTTCATTTTATTTTCTTCATAAAACAACTACCAGTACAAACATTCCATCACCACCACTTCCCTCCCCCACTGCTTTCATTATGATCACACCTTTATCCCTCGATCTTCAATCTCAGCCATGTAAAATGCCAGGTGGGATTGTGGGCATCAGTGGCGTTGTTCCCTGTTTAATAAGCTCTAAGTGTCCATTTGTACTGTTGCAGTACTTGACAGCGCCTCACAGCAAAAGCCTTCTTAATCTAGGCTGAAATTCCATCTCTTCTCCGTGAAGCTAGGCACCAAGCCTTAAAACCAAAACACTTAATTGCTAAGAAGAAGATATTAACAGAAATAAAGAGCAGCCCATAACTAAACCAGTCACTGTGCATTAGATTATCTGGCAATGTGGATTTCACAGGGCACCAACCATCCCTGGCTTGGAGTTAACAATTCAGCTGGTTTCACTACCTTCTTGGGATTTTTCTTTTAAGGATGAACTGTGGGACTGGAAAAGCATCCAGCTGACAGCTACCCAGTCCAAAATCTGGATATTCACCATGGCAAGCCTTATCAGACCCATTTTTCCCCAAAAAGGCCTGAAAAGGGGAACACAAACAGATCCCAGAGCCAAGTCTGTGAGTCCCCTCCGCAACTGACCGTAATTTGCAGGGACTTGAGTTTTTGCTATGAAAAAAATGGCAACAGCAATTGGACCATCACTTATCTTTGTGCCTTTCCCAAAAATTTTTTTGGGGACGACTTACGGAACTTTCAAACTGTCCTAAGACTGGCACAAGGCTATGCCACTCCCATCCCTTGTGAGCCCTTTGGATCAGACCCAAGCCTTTAATGAAGGGAAGGGCAAATTTGGGAATTGACCTGTCACCTCAGCCATGGAGGCTTTAGCCACACACACTTTCTGCAGACAGATCTTGGTTTTTAAATATTCATATTTTAAATATGGCTATATCATCAGGACACACATGAACACCTTCAGACACAAAGGGCAGATAGCTGAGCATCTCAAAAACAGGATATGGGCAGGCACTCCACTAAGATCACAACATCAGAAACAAGGTTTTGTCCAAAGCAGCACATTTTATAAATGCAAATTTTGTAGAAAACTGCATGTTCTGGAGAAGTCCCATCAGGGATTGATTTTGCAAAACAAACAACATACATGGGGAAAGCATCTAGACATACATGTAGCAAAATGAATTCTAATGTGTAATGACAATTTCTCGGTAATTTTTTTCATATTTAGTCAAAGATAAAAAGAGGTACCACATATTTTAAAATAAATTTCGCTTTAGGAATTTAAACCACAAATATTAATTTTTCTCAAAACAGCTTTTGTTTGCATACTCAAAGGGAGAAAGGTTAAAACAAAAAAATTGCTTGTTTCCCAATCTTTGCTCATTTAGGGCAAAATTATCATGGGAAACATTTAGATGGGTAGGCTGTTTTGCTGTTACTATTCAGTGGAAAATACGGTTCATTCACAATAATCTCTTGAAAACACAGGCATGCCATAACACCTCCAATCTGCAGCATTTTTTGATTGAATGAAACATTGTTGGAGGATTAGTTTGTCTGCAGTGGAGTGCTGCTTTATGTTACTAGTCTTTGGAGTGCTGACTCTGGAGTATTGAAGTCCCTACAGGCTTTTAGGACAAAATTGTCAATCATCTGGGAAATGAACATAAATTATACATCTTATTTTCAGCAAGCAACAAGGATGGCTCAGTAAAAGAAAAATAATTTGAAAGTGCCTGTTTTTCAGTGTTACACAGTGACACAATGGATAGTTCCATGTAAGACCTGAAGAAGTACAGTTAAGGATCTTATCCCACATCTCTAAGTTGACTGAAATTAAGAATAAGTCCATCTTTCTGAGCTAGGTGTGGCAGTAAAATATGGTGAAATTCCTGCTGCAGCTCTGGGAAATTATGAGAAGCAAAAGCAGCATGACTATATATGCTTTCACTTTAGTCTACCACTTCTTCTGGTTTCCAAGACAATTTAAATGCTGCTACTAACCTAAGCATAATATTCTGCAAAAAATGTAAACATTCAAATCATGACAAAGAAAAGCCAGATTTCAACATTTTCACATAACTGCAGTATTCAACTTGAAGGAGCAAATACCCATTTATACTGAAGGATAATACAGATTCCTAGTAGAATAACCAGACTTCTTCATGAGTCAGCCACCAGAAAGAATTGTGCCCTGTCCTACTTTTCAGCAAACATTTAATGGCAAAGTGTGGTAGTGAGATCTCATATTACCACAACCTCATTAATTTCACAATACATACTGCAGAACATTTGCTAGCATACTCTGAAGTATTACTCTACATTATTTAAGCTAAACTACACTTGTCAAACAAATGACTAAATTACATTTTGTGATGCAGAACCCTAGATTTTTCACTCTGGTACTGTTTCTCAGTTTCCTAATTGCCCAAACTAAAAATTAGCCTGGACTTTTTTTAGTATTTACCACACTCAGAGCAGTACAGCCTGGAGCTGATGCCTGGTTGCTTTGCATATCTACAAGGTTCAGATGAACACTGAATCAAACCATGGGTTTTTCAGCCTAACTAACGCCCAGTCAGACACAAGGAGAAGGTCAGCTCCTTGTGTCCTACAGTACCAATACATCTGATGAAAATAATAATATTTACAGGAGATGTCTTGGTTTCATTAGTGAACCTCCAGAGCTGCACCTCATCAGCTCTTTAAGATCTTTCTTCTGTGATAAAGGAAAGGCTGTGCTGTCCTTTCTTGGCAAGGCAGTGAGGCCTTCAGTGAAAGCAGCTTCACCAGGGCCCCTTTGTGTTGAGAGAAGCCTGCTCCACAACACTTTGTTGTTGGGGTGCTAAAATACAACCACAGGTGACAGGCAAGACAGCTGAGCTGCCAGGATCATAATTTCCAAAAGATCACCACAACTAAAGCATTCACCACAGCCACATCCTTAACCTGCTGTTTTAAATCATAACAAAAATATTTACATTAAGCTTCACTGGTCTCAAATTATCTTTAATAACTTGATCATTCAGTTGAGGCACAGGGTAACCCACACCTACACTACAGATACATCTTCTAATGAAGGGGGAATGAAAGAACTTGTTTGCTATGTCACTCGGGGTACAGATTGAAAATGTTTTAAATTAACATCATTTAGAAGAATTGAGGCCATAGGTTATTAAATATCAGCTTTGTGCCAGCAAAATAAAATACACTAATTTATTTTATATCACTTTGAAGTATTATATGGCATTTTATTCCTGATAACCTTTCAGTGCCTAACCCCATTTAATTTACATACAAAGTTAGCAGCTCATTAACAGCTCATTAGAAACACCAGGAAAAACATGCAACAATAACAACTTCAGTGCAGCAGAGGGGACCAAAATTCTATTTGGGAAATTATACAGAAATTTCTGCTTCCAAATGACAAATCTGTGGTATTTTGCCAACACTAGGCCTGCAGGGCTCACAGTTATTACATGAAAATAGTAAAAATAACTCAATTTCTATAGCTGACTCGTCTTGTATTTATTTGGACAATACTAGAGGGCAATGTGCTGAGAGGATCACATGGCATTAGGCAGGGAAGATGCAATATAATGTAAATACTGCCACAGGTAAGTGCAGCATTAAACACTGTGACCTAGTAGTGCATTTAGGATGATACAGTGTTTTCTGAAATGATGCTTTTTTGAATTTCTTTTTTTTTTAATTTTCCAATCAAAGCAAATAGGCATAATCTGAATCCACAGACATCCCAAAGATGGACAGCCCAGTGAGCTGTCTCCATCAGGGAAGGTGAGCACAGCCTGGGGACAGCATGGACATCTTTCCTTGGGTGCTCCTTGTGGCAAACACCAAGCCAGAAATTTTCCAAGAGGGATTTCTGCACATGCAGACCATCGTGCTGCAGAGTGACCGAATGGACCCGTCTTTCATGTCTCCCTCTAATCCTTGGCACAGAATCTCTGTTTACACGGGGAGAATCAGGATGCTGACGGCTCTCATAAAGCACTGTGGATCCATGGAGGGAAACTTGTGAAATATTGTCATCAGCTCCTCATAGGACTTTGGAGGGATCACAGAAATGAGTACTGCCAGGGAACACAGTGCACACTGGAACCAGAGTATGGCAGCACAGCACAAATCTCACCAATAAATCTCAGATACAATATCAAACCTGTGACACCCAAAGAGTTGATTTAAGGGAAATTGGAGGTAAATGGGTCACAGAGTCCCAAGTTTCCACAGTAGAAAATAATACGCACATATTTCCAACTAGGAACTTAATTTCCAAATGCCAGACTCTGCCAGGTTCTCCGAGCTCTCAGCAATTCATCTGCTAATGTGCTGATGAGGATGGAATATACTTTAAATATGAGGGTGGCCCTCTCAAATTCTTTCTGCTGCTTTTCCAGCTTTCCTGAAAGAGATTTCAGCTGTCTCTTGGCCCTTTTTCATTCTCAGCATAATTCTTCAACTCTCTTTTCCATATAATCTTCCTTTCCATTACATTAAAGTTTTTACCATTCCATAAACACTGAAGCTTTTACCATTCCATAAAGTTTGGCTCGTGCCTCACAGCCCTCTTCCTCCCACTGCTCCCAAATCTTGGAAAAGAATACAGGTTTTACTCATCCATTGAGTTTTTCCTGAATCCTTCCTTCTTCAGGACTTTCAACAGTCATTTCCTCATATCTAAATTGTCTATCCATTGATAAGGTGCTTGAATAGAAGCTCACTCACATACGCTCCCCAGGATCATTCCTCCATTTTCCACTTGATTGTATTCAAAGTTTAAGATAACTTCCTGCTATCACTGCCTTCTCTGGTGAGCAGTGACCTCTTCAAATTTTGCCAAATAAATACATCTCTTTTTTCTTTCCCCTCCTTCCTGATATCTCTATTCTCTAGGGTATTTTCCAGTTCATTCAAACTTTTTCTGAAAATGAAATCCAGTTCATTCAGAAAATGAACACATGTCTACTTTACAGTAAGTTCATGGTGCCAGGATATTAAGATAACCAAACTGAGGTACCACCATCACATGCAAGTAAACATGTGCATGTACATGTTTATATCTGTAACCTATGGCCAAATCTTATCCTCCTGTGCTCCAGCCAATTTGCCATCTCCCTCAGAGATACCTCCTAGAGGACTTCCTTCTTTTAGTAACCCACCATGTAGCTATTAGAAGCTTAATAAAGCTATAACACTCTGACATTTCTAAGTTGAGACATCAGTATATTACCTTGCCTTCCCTTCCTGCACCACTTCCCCCTCAACCAACACCACTCCAACCACGCTCTAAAGGCATTGCTCCGAGAGGAAGCTTTCCATCCAAGACCAAACTTCCCCACGGTGGCCCGCGCCCAGTTCGCTGCTTCCTCCAAGGGCAGTCCCGCATCCCCGGAGCGCTGCTGCCACCTGGTGCTGCGCCGCCACCGCACGGCCCCGGAGCGCTGGGAATCGCCCGCTCGCCCACGGGTGCAGCTCCGCAGCTCTTTGGGGTGCAGTTCCGGCAGTCCGAGGGGCTGGGAGCCCTCCCCGCACATCCCGAGGGAGCGGGATCCATCCCTCCCCGCACATCCCGAGGGAGCGGGGCCCGTCCCTGCCCGCACATCCCGAGGGAGCGGGGTCCAGCCCAGCCCTGCTCGCAGCCGCACCGCGGCCGTGCCCGCTCTTGCCGCACGCTCCCCGCAGTAATTCAAGTTCCGAGCCGCAGCAGCAGAATGATGGTGAAAATAAGAGAGTCACTAAATCTTCCTGGAACTACTCGCCAAATGGGTAGTGTGGGCTTAAAAGTACCGGGAGGAAGTTCCGAAGGAAAAATGTAGTTAAGAAGCCCCGCGTTTGGTAGGTTTAGCACTTCATGAACCATGGGTGGCTCTTTCAGAATATCAGGTAGGTATCCCTGGCCAGTAAAATCACATTTATTAAAAACAGCTGTTCGTTCATTCACTGATGACTTCTAATTTCCAATAAGTATAAAAGTCTACACATGCATTTAAAACTATTGTAGCTCCAAATTTAAATCTGCAAGGAAACTTCTCCAGAGAATGGGAGGGTTTAATATTAGGTCACTAATTTTTAAGCAATAGATAACAGATTAAAGTAGATGATAACCACCTCTCTGTGGATTCTCCCACTACATTAGCAATTAAGGAGATATTTCTTACAAATTTGTGTAATTAAGTAGCATCTTAAGCAAGCTGCAAATGCTGAAAACTAAAGTTGTAATAGAAATTATGCTTTGTTATTTAACCAGTTGCTACATTACTGCTCAGTGTTTGCCACTCTAAATCCTCTTCTTCTACATGTCAAGATCGTTCTCATCCTAAAAACCTAATAGCATCTAAGTGTAACTGCTTTTTAATGAGCTCCCAGTGGATCATACAGACGGCCTTTATGACATCTGTACCCCTGTTTTGCTCTAGTCTGTCAAATGATCAATTTTTAGAAATCTGACAGTTGTAAGTTTTCTACTTCAACGTTATGTTGATGGCATTTCTTTATTACAGCAGATAAAAAAAGAGTTGTTCTCATAGACAACATACAAAAGAAGAATTAAAACTGAATACATCTATGCTGTATCAGAGGAAGACAGCTAGTGGTGATTGAAAGGAAGAAATTGAGTAACTGAACTTCAAGCACGTCCTGTAATAAAATAAAGTAAATTGATTGCTATGATGGCCTTGCAATTCCCTCACAGTGGAAATCCTGAGAGTGGAAGTCTCCAAGATCCCTCTGCGTCACACTGCACTATGGTGTGCTCACACACAGCATTTTGTGCATGTCCATGAACAAATACACAGTACAAATGTAACTCTTGGAATGAAGTTTTCCCCAGGACTTCTCTTAGCTAACCTCATTTGTGCACTTAAATAAACCTGACATTCTTGAAAGCCCCTAGATATCACAAGTTCAGCCAAGAATACAGAGGCTTTGATCCATTTATTCCATCAACCTATATTTTCCTTCCATTTCAGCAACTGCTTTGAGTGTTTAAATCAGCTGTTTAAATGAAACACCCTCTCAGCTGGTGAGAAAGACACTTCAGACACCCTGAAACATGACATCAGGGAGAAGCCTAAGCCACAGCTCTTGGATCAGAATGGCCCCACACTATTACTGTGGAGCTTTTCTAGAATTGCACTGACTTAAATCACACCTGAACTCAAAAGAGACTGGAAAAAAAGCAACTGACAGTGAGTTAGATCTCCAAAATTACAACATACCCATGAGGGTCAGAATGTGATGTTCGCCAAGAGAGTTTGGGATCATTTCTAGAGCATGTCACTTTATAGTACAATGAAAGGGATGGGGGGGGAATGCAACCATGATTTCAGACATAGTAGAGAGGGGAGCCATTTAAATTGGGCTGGGCACAGATTCACTCTCAGTGTGCCCATCAGAAGTGACACTGGGTGACTGCATTCCCATTACAAAATATACAGTGACCATTGCTCACAGGTATGGAGTAAAGTGCAGCTAAAAACATGCCATGCCACAGGAGAAAAGTACAGCACAGAGGTGGCTGGGATAAGACATCAAAAATCCTGAGGAATCGAGAGATTTAGCACAACAGAGATAAGAAAGGACTAAAATAATCATCCAGGCATACAAGATCATCATAATTTTAATCTTCTGTACAAAAGCACTTGAAAAAAAATGAAGCATGCAGATGTCAGTGCTTGGAAAATAAGAGCCTCCCTTTAAAAACTATTGATCTGAAGAGCACACAGAAATGAGATATACAGTGGGGATCAGATACGCTCTGAATTTGGTCCTTGCTCCCTGTTGCATATTTGTTGAGAGATTTCTTTTTATTACTTTTTAATTCATTCTTGCAAGTATAATCTCAGTCAAGTCAAATCACTTCATTAATTAAAAGGGATTGAAAAGGTCCTTAGCTCCCGGATCCCACAAAGGCCCAGCAGCTCAGGCCCGTTTACAGGAGGTCGTATTTCATTTGCTGCCTGTGTCAGAGCAGAGCCCTGGGGCCCCAGAGAGAAGCCAATCAATGCCTGCTGGCTAAAGCCCCTCGCACCAATCCATTTAGGCAACGTGGATGCTTCCTGTCGAAAAAAGAAATGGTCTCTTGGTATCTCTGATAGAAATTAGCCATGAATTAAGAGAAGCACAGTTGTTTTGGAAGAAAGCCAGGAGCAGAATTAATAGGCCATCTGAGCCTCTTGAGTGTTGAATCCCATTTGTTAGCAATTCTTTATGAAAAGCTTCCCCTCCCCTACACTAGTTCTGACCAAACTCCATACACTGTCTCCTGAAACTAGTTAAATTTTAACCAGCTGGGAAAATATCAAAGAACACCATCTTTTGTCAAACTCAATTTTAGAAACTTGCTTCGAATTTGTACTACAATTACCCATTTTCCCTCTTTTTTCCTTGAAAACACACTTTTCCTTATGACTCATCATCTCTCCGTGCTTAAATGTAGCAGGAACACTGACACAGATGGAGTTGCACTAGTCACGAGTTTGGCTCAATATAATTTCAGTAATTTTGGCAGAATCTTGTAAAGGCTTTCACTGTACATTTAATTGCTATTATATTATGTGAATAGAATAATCCATCTTGTTGCCAGTCGTCCTAGCCTCAAAAACTTCGCATATAAGTTTAGTAGCAATGAAATTAAAGGGCTTTTAGAAGTCCTATTTTAAAATGTTTTAGACTCCCATTTTTAGAATAGACAGTTCAGTTCAAGTCTGGTTTTCTGAAGTTAGTTGAATCTTCTCCAGTTTTTGGCGTCTAGGCACAGGAACCACAGGGCAAGGGGTGGTAGGCTCATTTGCTTGTTTTCTTTCCAGAGCTTGACTTCAAATTCTGGACTAATTACTAAAACTTGTAGGTTTTACAGGAAACTGAGGGTCTCTTTTTCTCAGAAGAGCTTGTGAGGACATCTCAAAAGCTGATTACTGACAGCTAGGCTGCTCAGTCCTTAAGTGAAGCTGTGTGACCTGGAAGCAGGGAATGATGTGCCTGTGGAACCCGCAGCCTCAGTATTCAATCGCACAGAAAACGAAACCAAGCAAACACCAACCCAAATCTAACCGCTCACCCCTGTTCTCTTCAGCCACCTGCTTTCTTTCAGAGTTTTGCTCTACTTACCCTTTTCAGACTGTAATATTTACTGGGATCTGCCTTTTTCATTCTACTCATACCATCCCCAGAGCAATAAGACATTAATCCAGGTTGATGCTTTGTGTGCTCAGGCTATGCAAATCAATAATTTGATAATAATATTTATAAGCATATAATTGGGTCTGTGATTAGTTTTAGAATCATCAACTAGCTCTGAGGATCTCACTTGGCGATAGCAAATAGTTAGAGCAGTAAATAGGTTTTTAATAGTTTTTTCAGAGCATGTTGATTTTGGTTACAGGGAAGGTTAAACCTGACCTTTATTGGCTTCTCTCCTGCAGAGAAGTAGGCAGTTTTACAGCTATTTCTCTCTTTCAGACACATCCACCCCATGAACTTGCAGGACAGAGGACGTAATTTGTGTAATTTAATTTTTAATTGTGACTGGGAAGAATTTTCTGGTTTCTCTAAACAGAACCAGCCAAGTGATTACTTGGCTACTTCCTGACTTCTCATTTGTTCTCATTATTTTCAAAGGCCTTTTTTTAATTGATTATGTTTTGGAGAAGAAATAGCAGAATTTTAACAAATGTCCCTGCCAGTCTTAATTCTAATTGCAGTATCATTTCATCATTTAGTAAGTCTTGGCAAAAATACTCCACACATTAGAGCACACAGAAGAATCTTGTAAACAAATAGCCTGCCAGGCATCAGCTCTAATTCTTTTTCACTTTTTCACAATGATTTGCATTGTCTAATTTCATTATCAGTCAGAAGATATCCATTTCTAAACCAGTCCACCATATTAATGTTCTTTTTCTCTGAAGCAGATCTTAGTATTTTACTATCTCTGATCTGTTCACATATTTGTTATAAAAAGAAAAGCACACAATGGTTTACTAAACACTTAAAGGGAAAAAAATTATATATTGTCCCTTGTTCTTGTTTTTTAAGCTATTTCAAGCTATTTAACTGTCACTGTAAAACAAGGCAATGGACCCAATTACTTGGAAACTTTGAATAAAGTTCTACATTTCAAAGCACATTTTGCTATTGGACACTGAGCATCATGAAGCCAACTGTCCCACACATCTTTAGCTAATGGAATAGAGTAACAGCTTTATAAATATTTGGTCATGTAATGAAGTCCTAAATTTTGCCATAACTGCCTGAACTCATTTTATACCACCTAAGCTGCAAACAAACCCAAGCCTTCTTAAAATCTCTACTTCAGGCCAGTGAAACCTCTTCAAAGATACAGAGACTGCTCTTGCTCTGAGGAGGGAGGACGAGGTCTGAGATCATTTTAAACATGAGTCTGACACAGGACAGGCAACAAACGTGTAGGAGTGGGAAGGGAATCCTGTGCAGCAGCAGGAATCCCACCAAGGGCTGGAGCAGCTCAGCCAAATACCTATTCTCACCTTCACTCATCAGAATGGAGGAAAGGAAAAATGCACTCAGTCCAGCTGAACTTTTGGAAGACAAGTGCAAAGAGATCTTAGAGATAAATGGAGACAGAGGTTCACTGTAGAAGTGATTTAATGAGAATTATTTCCCAGAGCCCAACTGAAGACAAATAAAAGAATCTACAGCACACAGTCAACCATGAAGGTTTCATGACTGCTGTTGCCATTTAAGGCCACAGAACAAAAGAGTAGAAGGAAGGATTTCCCTGGTTAAAATCTGTGAGGGAGCTAGAAGGGAAATCAGCTTTTAGGGTTCCCAAATGCTGCTTCTCCTGCATGTTTGTCTCCATTGCAATGCCTGCTAGTTCCTCATTCAGCTTTGCAGCTCAGTGAAATTAATGTTCACAGACTACAAACATGTGCAATTTCTCTGAAACACCTTGTTCTGCCAGCTGCCTTGATTTGCTTCTGTGAGCTCCATGCCTGGACACAGGAAACCCTCTATTCCGTCTCTTAAATGTCCACTCACAATCCCAGGTTCTGCCCCATAAGCACCATGTCCCAGCCTGACTCCCCTCTAGGGGCTACAAAATACTCCATATTTGGACAATTTGTCAGGTTTCTCTCACCTGATGGTCTCAAGCTAATTCTTTTCAAAGCTCTATTTTTGAGTTTTCTGTTCTTCCCCTCCTTTTTGCCTCCTCCCAAGAGAATTCAAGGGAATTCATTGATTTAGAAAAGTGTTAAATGCCATTAATATGGCTATTATTTCTAGAGTGACTCTGATGACAGCACAGATAAGTGTTGCAGGAATAAATAGGAGTCAATTGTTTGAGAGACATCAAAAGTACCAAAATGGCTTAGAAGGCCCACTTCCAGCCCTGCCTTCAGAATATTTACTACATGCTTCCAACATTAAAGATAAAGCAGAAGGCATGCCAGAAAAAAAAGTCACTTGTAAGTGGTCAAAAGTGTTACAGAAAGTAAAGATACTTCATGACACAACCTAGCAGCAACTCCAGCCTGCCTTCATGTGGCCATAATCCCGTGGAAGGGAAGTTTCATACAACACATACACAGCAAGTTACTGAGGCACAGTATTTAAAGTATTTTGATTTTAAGACACCTTTATTTTTGAGACATATTGGAATATGTATCCCAATATAACCAGTTAGATGGTGCCTAGGCCAGTTCTGACCTTCGCTGCTGGGCCACAGGCAGCTCTGCGGTGTTATACCTCAAAGATACCTTGGCTGGCGGCAGAGTGCAGCGGGGCACAAGACAAGACTCCGTTCTCCTCAGGGGAGAGCTTCTGGCGATGGTGAAGAAAAGAAGGGAGCGGATTCTGCTAGAAGGTAGCCAGATGTTTATTCCATGAGCACAGATACGTCTGCACTGGGCTACTGCTGATAACAGAATGGCGCCGCATGGTCTCATTTACATTTTAAGCTCAGGACAGGGGAAGGGGAGGGGACAGGTGAGTCACCAACCAGGTGAAGGGGCAGGGTCTCCAGGTACTAGGGTCACCTATCACACGACGCCTTGCTGGTATGTTAGCCTGATTGACAGGGCACACTCAGCGAGGGGCGAGGGGGAAGGGAGAAGGTAAAACAGGATATTGCAACACACCACAACAGAGACAAATACAAAGCAAGTCAGAAAACGAATAAGAGGCTAAGCTGGTAAATGGACTGAAGAATATTCCTGAAGCCTATAGAGACTCCCTAGATTTTAGTTTTGTGTCTGTTACAGGTACAAAGGGTAGATATATTTCATTTCATCTTTTTCAGAAGTAGAATTCAGGTAGATACAGAGCAGTCTCCACTTCCTTAGCCGTATCAAAGGCATCCCCAGAAAAGGTTTTTTAGCTTTTTGTACTTTCCCTTTCAACAAAGCTGAAACATTAGAGCCTTCAGTTGGATCCCATCTCTCTGACAATTTACGCTGTGCTGAGGACAAAGCAGAAGAGCCCCTTGAGCAACTGAATTTTTGCATACATGCTTTAGAACCTGTAAATCTTGCTTTCAGTCAGATCCTTCTTAAACCATAAGTGCAGACAAAACTTTAGGACTTGTATTACCATCACTCAAGGACACAGTGTGATAGCAAACATCATAGCTGTAGCTGTGAAGGACCTTTGCAACACAGGAAAGCCAGAAAATGAATTTATTCTTCCTGCAATAAGCAGCACAACACTTCCACTGTCTGCAGACAAGCAGTTCTGGAAATTGGAGGTCAAGCAATGTTCCCAAACATTTGTATCCTGCCTACATGACATTTATGTCATGCACCAAACAAGTTTCTCCTAGTGGTCATAAAGGCTCTTCATTAAGGGATGAGAAGTGCATGGCAGACTGGTTTTGGGCTGTGGCAGGGCACCAGCAATGCTTGTTTTCATCAAACATCTAACTTAATATTTTGAGATCACTGTGCCTCTAACTTCTTAATTCAAAATTTATTGGTAGAACATGAAGTGTGAGAGAAAAAGTGTGTAGAGAAAGCTGTAGCTACATTTAAAAAAAAAAAAACCTCACAGGGATGGCTTCCTTTGGAAAAAGGGAATGGCAGTGTGGCTGCCACCCATGTCCTGCTAAGTGACTTTCTGAACCTCCCAGCTTTACATCTTCAAAAGGTGTCACACACACACACACACCTTGGCATCTTTCTGAGGATTGGAGTTTAACACCTTGGCTTCAGCAGAATTTCTGTCAGCCCCAGCAAACCAGGGAGAGCCTTGTCAGCTGCAAAGGAGAGGGGGGCTCTTTGCAGGAAGAGGAGCTGCCTGCTCTTCTAAATGACTCAGTGAAAGCAATTATCAAATGAAGGCCAACCCAAGCAGGAGTCTTCTCAAATCTCCTTTGAACATCTCTCTCAAGCAGCTACACTTCATGCTGTCCAGTGCTGAAAGAACCCCACCAAATTATACAAACAGAATTACTTTTTGTTTGACTGCCATTTAAGAGGAAGGTCTTGTACCATGTGACACTTGCAGCCACTTCAAGGTGTTTTATACTCCCAGATAAACAGATTTTTATGCACATATGAAGTGTGAACCCTTCATTGATACAGGAGCGTGGTCCAGTCCAAGGTGAAAACTCACAATTTTGGGGGGCATTTTCACCACTGGAGTCAGACTGAGGTCCCAATTCAGCAAGACATTTGGAAAGTACAGAAACTCCATCCTGTCACTGTTCAGCAGATACTTAAACTAGTTCTTTCCAGAGTGCCCAAACTGCAAATGTGTCTTGTTCAGGTGCCAAAAATGCTAGCTTCCCCACATTATCACCTAAGATGCTGTTCAGGTTCACTGGGAAACCAAAATAGTTGCAATGAACAGCTAAAAAGCAATTTTTCTTCTCATTAGCTTCCTTTCCCCCCCTTCTCCTTATGTTTCTTTGTTTCTTTCTCCTTCATGCTGTAGCAAACTTTGGCAGTGCTGCAGAATGCTGATGAGACACATGCTTACTGTGTGAAATCCCAGCAGCTATTTTTGGCCAATACCTGGCATGAACTGCCTCCTCTCTGAGGACTAAGGGAGTTCGCTTATCAGGCTCTCTTGAAAAGTGTAATGCTTCCTTATGACTCGCCAAAAGGGCTTGCAAGTTTCACAAAACCAACATCACATTATTGACAAACTCCAGCAGCACTTTGAGCTTTGCAAACATAGGGTGACTTTTCCTTTAAGAACACAAAAACCATAACAAAACACACTTTTATTCCCTCTCTAAAAACAAGACCTACACTGTATATGTAAAATTTTTGCTCATTTACTCTGTCACTGTTTTCATCTCTATTGGTCAAGTGTAGCCTTATCACAAAAGACAGTGATACAGCCTTCCCAACGTAGTATTTTCCAAGATCTCTCAGTGCTGACTTGCCACAGTTCTCAGTCTGCATTGAGGAATGCCTGTCACTGATGGCCTCCTGTCCCCTGTGAGAAGATATCCATCAACACCCAAACTGAAGATCTGACATGCATTTCTTAGAATCATACAGGGTGGAAAAAACCCTTAAGATCATGAAGTTCATCCATAAAAGCATGACAATCTCTTCTGGCAAAGAACTAATTCCATGACATTTCAGGCCTCCTTATGTCTGAAGGTTTACAAACCATAATTTCAAACGCACTCCTGCTACTTCTGAGCACAAAGGCTCAAATATTTTTCTTTTTAATTCCATCATTTATGCAAATAGATGATTCAGGAAGTGTTTGACTTAAGCAGTGACTGCATTTTTATGCCTCCAAATCCCCAAATCATGTTCAAAAAGGAAAGAAATGGAACCACTGGCAAATAAGAAGTGTTAAAGGTATTGTTTGCCACAAAGTTGAAGGCTGGAGTGTGGAAACACTGGCAGCTCCTATCTAACCTTTTGTGGTCCCTAAACCACCCATTCTAAATACAACTTCAGAAAGGAAAAAAAAATTGAGGAACAATTGAAAGGTGGTTTCTAGAGACAGAAATAAGTCAGATTCCATTCACTCATCTAAAAAAAGGCTTGTATCTGTTTCCTCCTGGCCTTGAAAGCTTCTTGATATCCCATTCACTTCTTTGACATCTGAACCAAGTCCCCCAGAATACACCCACCATGGGAAGAGGTTTCACTGCTGCAAGCTCAGATGAGGATGGATCAAGACAGTTTCTCTGTTTTGCTTTGTTAACACGATAAAACACAGTGTTTTAACAGAGGGAACAGTCAGCAGGAGGATGTGCTTCATCCTCCAGCCACCTCACTTCATGAAGTTTAGTCAGCAGCTGTATCAGAGCCATTTTAATTAAGTAGGTCACTAAAGGATCTTCCTTTTACCTTGAAAAAGATGTGGTCAGGACTTTACCTGAGCTGTAAGGTTTGAAGTTCATTAGGACTTTAAAGTGGGTTGTATTTTTTTTTCCATCCAAATACAACTAGCACCCATTTTTCAGCACATCAATACAGTTATTTGCATAAAGTATTGATTAGAAGTCATTACAGTTACAAAACGTTAATTACACCAATTAATTCCCAATCTGTTTGTACCTTAAGCTTTTTTGCACTCAGCACAGAAGGTTAAAGCAAGAGTGAATCACTCAGCTTTTCTCTGGGGACAACTTTTTATACATGCTGTAATTACCATTTTTTTCTGTAGGAACAGCCTTTTTCTCCTGGTTGATTCATAATTCTCCATACTATTTCAAAATCTTAGTTACTCATCATGAAATAGGTTCCTTGCAGTCATCATCACAAGTCTGTGGGTTTGTAAATAACAGCAGGAAAATGTTCTGAGGTTCCCCAGCTACCAGACAAAGGACCTGGTTTCTGTGGGACTGGTACAAACTCAGAATGCTGAGCAGCTCTGAAAATGTTCAGAGATCTTGACAATGCTCAGATCTTAACAAAGTTATTGATCTGATTCCATTCCCCACCTCTCCTTCTACAGAAAATTTTATGTAATCAATTTGTGGAGACACCTTGCTTCCTGCAACATCATTTGTCCTGCTCCCAAGGATGGCTGTATCAAGTTCACTCTAAATACTTCAATCCAGTCCCATCACATCATTCTTGAGGGTGTAAGAAGGCCTCTTACTCTTACTGTCCAAGAAAAACAAAGCAACTGCCATCTCTGTATTTTCACCTGCTCCTTCTCATCTCCATCTAACAAACCAAGCGATTTGGTTTCCCCCTTAACCTATGAAAAACCTCTAAAAACTAAACAAACAAAAAAACCAAAACAACAAAGGCAAAAGAAATCCATTTCTCTACTGACTGGCACACCTACTTCACTAAAACTGCCTTTGGCTTGAGACCTTTGAAAGGAAATACAGTCTAGGTTGTTTGCATATAACTCAGCCATTGCTCTCAATTTGACCATATTGATGAGGATAAGTGAGAAGTGAATTCTGCATTTTCTTTGGACCATTAGGTACAGCAATGTTTGCATTAATGTAATAATGTCAGCTCCACAAAGTATGCGCAATGAAGGAAATTATATATATATATATATACAGACAAACCTATTCAATGCCTAAAAAATAATTACTTTGCACTATACAACCATATCCAGGAGCAGCCTGCAAAGAATGTGCATTCACCAGAGACAGATTTTAAGTTACAATAGTACTTCTTGTGACATGAAAGTTGGTGCCATGTGAGCACAGACAATGAGTCCACTTTCCCATCCCTTTGCTTAAGCTGCCAGTAAAGAATTATTACATTTTGACAAAAGATTTCTTGGATCGAAACACCTGGCGTGCAGTATGTAAAGCAGTGTGATAAAGCTCTGTTTTAACTGAGGAGATTGTCTCCAATTAAAACAATGGGCTGACTGCTGAATCATTCAGTCCTGCAGTGCACAGTTTCAAACAGAGATTATGTCCAGGTGTTCAAAAACTTGGCCACTACCACAGAAAATCATTTCAGTGTAATATGATAGCCACCTCTAAGTCCTGTTATTAAATGCACCCAGAGCTCAACTCATGGAGGGTAACATTGCTGTATTAAGATTGCAGAACTCAGAATAAAAAACTTTAGAGTTTTGCTGAGCAATCTGTTTCTCCACCAAAAACGAAGTTATTTTTCATCTCTGTGTGGCATATCCACCATTTTAGCAAGGCCCATTGCTGATCCCTCAAGCCTTTTTCACATTTAGACCAGACATTCAGTGTCTGTACAGGAAATTCTCCTCTTTTAGCCAGCATAAGAAACTGCAAAGTTTAGGAAAAACCACTCAAATGAAAGGCAGCCACTGAAGATTTCCGAGACACAGATAATTTACCTCAACTCAGATTGAGCACCTCTGATTTCCCACTTATTGGTCAATTAGAGAAAATGCCAACATTAGAGATATTTCTGGAGCTTCGTATATAATCAGAACATTGCAAAATTAACTCTACTGAGGAATTGTTTAGAATCTGTGCTTGTGTAACCCAAAGAAATCATAGGTCAAATACCTTACAAAGTTATGTAATAACAGAAAACATGAAAAAGTTCATGCAACAAAGAAAGATTTAGAGTACAGACAAGTCATCAGTAGAAAACCACCCTGTCTATATGGCTGATACAACAGGAAAAAGCAGTTTCTATGGGTTTCAAGTTCAAAGAGCATTTTGGGGTTGTTTTTAAACCCAGAAAGAGATTAACAATGCCTTTGGTATAAAATCACTGGGTCCTGTCCTAAGCTTTGGAAAGCTGGCTCCACACTGAGCTAACCAGCATTTCCAAGTAAAATTATCTACTGTAAGCTGTGCATGGTAAAACAGGGCAGGCAAACTGCTTAATGCTGGAACTCAGAACTTCCCGACTATTGTAGCTTTTGTAGTGGACCACAGAATTTTAATAGCTAGAAAAGTAGAGATATGATTTTAGGTTTTGTTAGTTTGGGGTTTTTCTAAGGTAAAAATCTCTTTGGAGACCTGCATTAATAATTACAGATATAGAGCAATGGTCTTTGATATTAAAAGATATGTTAAAAAACACCACACCCACCTTTCCCTCCCTCCTTTTGGAAGGGATTTTGTGGTTCACAGAAACCATCTGGCTACAAGTAATTGAGTGCATAATCCTTTACACTTGCATCCATGCCCTTCCAGCACCATCACTTTAGAGATGAAAGTCTGGGGATCTGGCTCCAGGCCCAGTCAAAAGGGAAAAAGCAAGTGAACAGAGCTGACAAGCACACAGCCTAAGCCTGAGGCTGCATTAACCACTCTGTATCTTCTTTTTCATGCTCTTGAAGACCAATGGCAACAGCTGATGAATCTTGGAGCCACAGCTCCAATGGCACTGGGAAGAACAGTGAGAACTCAGGCTTAAAAGACCTCTCTGGCCTCCCACACATCCCCAGGGGCTGAAAGGTTTGGGCAGGAATCAAACCCGTTCACTGAAGAGTTTTGTCGTGTTGCACTCCCTTGATTCCGTGGGAAGAGATTATCTGCATGAGGAGCACCCAAAACACCAGACTGTAAATATCTTCTCATCACAGGGAATCATCACCATCCATCAGAGGATTATCAGAGACTGGTTTATGAATGAGTCAGGCTGCAGACCCAATATCATTTATGAGTTAGGGCAGACATGGATATTTCATATAGGTCAGACAAAAAGAGCATACGATTTTCTGTCATGATCATTTATGAGGTCCTGACCTTAATGCAACCTCTCTTCACAGTGCCTATGACTTGTTTTCTTTGGTAATTCCTGTGAATTAGCTTTTTTGCTTAGCTGTCTAAAGTAATTTTATCACATCTAAAAGCCTTTACATGAAGCAACAGAACAGCTTTGCTTCTTACCTTTAAAAATATCTCCTTTTTTCCTGCGTATTGATACAATTTCATAGTCAGGACAATTTTACATAAACTATTTTCCACTCCACTGAATGTTATGTCGCTCTACATGAATATATTTCTTGGTTGATGCTAAGGCAAAATATTGCTGTAAGTGCTGTATTTTCATAAATGCTATTCTTTGACTTTTTAATAGACTCATTCCATGCATGCTATCAATACCAAGTCTTACTGATGGATCTGTATTAAGCTGCCAGCATAATTTCCTCTGTTGTCCCCAGAGCCTCCGCATACAAGTCAAAGGGAAAAAAGATCACTGGCTCTTCTGTATTTCAAGGCAACAAAATGATCAAGACAGAGAGGAGAATGATTTGAAAAACTCCAGTCAGTAACACAGAAAAGGAATTTGAGACTTAAAAGTGCTAAGTGGGAAATAGGGACTTTTATTTTTCAGTCCATTAAAAAAAATGAAAATAAAATAAAAACAGCTACTAAAGTAAAAATAAAACAGAATGGCCAAATTCAGAGCCACCTGTAGATATTTATTAAGTTAAGTAACAATAAATTAAAGCCAGATCCAGCTGTAAATTTCCAATGGCATATAACATATGAGAAAACCCTATGACTGTAATGCTAATAATGCAGGAGATGAAAGATAGCATGGTTTTACCAAACTTAGACTGTTTTTAAGTGTCATTTGGCTCACATTAGGCAACACATTTTGTTCTATTCTGCATTAGTTTAAATTTTGAGTAATTGACTCCAGGGTTATATTTCTCTAAAGGAAACTAAAGATCAGTGCTGCCTAGGCTTGTGTCTGGAAAAGGCCCAATAATGCTAGCAATAGTACTCTTGTTTTATTCTAGCTTTTCAGCATGTTGGGAGCAATTAAACAAAATGCTATAAATCCAGATGCAGTGACTTTGACTCTTCATTCACATCTACCTAAACCAAATTTTTCATTGGCTTTTTAGAATTTATGATTACAAATATGTTCTCTTTGACTTCGTTCATTTTGTAACTGCCTAGTTATGTACTTATGAGCACACCCTGTATGCCTTATCAGTCCCCCTGGCCTTTTTGGAGGTTCTGAAACATCATACAAAGATCTCCCTGTTTCTAAAAAGGCATCCATTAATACAGAGGCTGAACTCCTGAGATGCAAGTTTTGTCACTTTCTGAAAATAACAAACCCATAAAACTGTATTTTCAAGTTTTGCTATATTTTTTTCTGAGCCACTGCCAAATATGAAACAGCAAATAACACACACTGCCTTTAATCATGTAGCTTAGATTATATAATAAAATAACACAAACTGAAAGTAAGTTCCGTCCAGCTTTCTATTTACTCATAAAAATTGTCCCATTTTAAAAACAGTCCCAAAGTGCTGTTAATGCAACCTCATATCAGGAATAAAGACCTTGGAAAAAGAGTCTGACCATTTCCTGCTCTATTTTCTTTGAAAGATTATCCCTTCCAGCATAACTCAGGACAAGAAGGGTGTAAGGTAATTCTGCAACAAGACTTCATATCCAGAGACAACAAAGGCAATAGACTCACATTCTTTATTTGAGTTACTATTAAAGCCAAATCTCACAAAAGGCAGAAGCTAAGTATCAAGGACCTCAGACCTCCAACTGCTTTTAGTGCAGGCTACTCAGTGTTTTACACAGTCCAGCTGAGCACACGGCCCTCTGTGGAGCTGGAACACTGTCACACACAGGCAGGAAACAAGATGAAGTTGCCACAAAGCAGTCCAAATGCATTTGATCACATAAATCCATGAACCTGCAGTCTTCTGCAGTTTATTTTTGCAGTCCATCACTGCAGAAAACACCTGATCTTTTAGAAAAATCTTTAGGCTCTCTCTTTAAGGACTTAATGCAGGAGGTACAGGAGACAAGTTCCAGTAACAACAGCAGTATGAGACACTCCATAGGAACCAATAAGAATCTTATTAAAGCCTCTCATTCATATGAAGTTTGGGACACAATTTATCATCCTCATTTTGCATTTTGAAGCAAAGGCTCCCCCCTCAAAAAACCAAGGAAGGGAAACACATTGACAAGAAGCATCTGCTTCAGTCTTGGAAGACAAACCAGGAAATGCTTGGGGTTGCACAGAGCTAAAATCAATTTGCATAACATTACCTACAATGTTGTGTTATTTGTTTCTTAAACAACATTTACTTCCTTCACTTGTAGCAGAAATGGCAGCTCAGGGGTGTTTGCTGATGGGGTGTTGTTTGAAAGTTCCCTGGTTGTGTTTTGAGGCACTGCTAGGCCACCAAATTGGCCTGAAATGGAGCAGAAGGGGAGTCATTTACAGTAACTATGCATGCTAATTAGGCAGAAACTGGCACACAGGCAATGTATCATCACCTTGGCTTCCTGCACAGAAAACTTTCAGCTTTTAAAGCTTAAGGTCTCCATCACCTTACTTCATACCATTTAGAGCTGAAATCTTTACCCTCCAAAACCTTTACCCCCCAAAACTCTTTCCCCTATTCCTCCTGGAGCTGCAGAGAATCTGAAGAGGCTTCTTGCCAGTGAGCACATTATGTCATTATTAAAGCAATTTACCTGGGAACAGTGTGTAGATGTGCAGACTGTGGGGCATGAGCTGTGGCTAGACCTTCAGTGTCATGGTCATATCCAGCCAAGTGTGGATCCTAAACAATGCTGCTGCCAAGAATCTGGTCCTAAAATGCTTGAAAGCAGCAAACAGCAAGATGGAATCAAAAAGTTTTATTTCCCTTAGTTTGGCATTAAGGTAATTACTAATATAGGCATTAAGGTAATTGGAATATAGGCTTTAGTTTTAATATCCACAGTCCAGAAGTGCTATTAATAAATTAGAAAGGAGAAGAGCCTCAAGAATAAGGAAAATTCGGAAGATACTACATGATCAGTGATGTACAGCTGAATCTGCACCTGAACAAGAGGTTAAGATGTAAACTGTGATTGCAGTCTGCACATAAATGAGTAACAGATTTGGATAAGAAAAGCCTTGAAGGCCAAAAGAGAAGTCCCAGTATCAGGACACCAAAATTAAACAAAGCTATACAAATACTAGAAGTAACCTTATTTGAGAAAATATTTGTTAATAATATTGCTAATGGTAAGCATCTGTGAGGATTTTTTTCACCATTTTAAGCATCTCTTCTAATAGTTTACCTGCACAGTAGGATTCTGGATTAGTTCCAAACCAAGTCTTGCATACAAACCTCTTTGAATCTTTCTCTTTCCCTACTCATGTAATGCCTGCCTGCATCCATTTGCCTTAGGTTCTGCAGCCATACAGCACACTCTGACGTTTTCAAGGCTTTTTTTTCCTTTTCCTTCTCTAGACAGGACTGCTGAAAAAAATCCTGTAGCACATGTTTCCAGCCTTGGTTTATCACTCCAAAACATTTTCATCCTGGTTGTTTTTAACACATTTAACACATCTATACAGATAAACACATTTACTTTGAATTCTATTTTGCATTGAGTAGTCTCCTCACTGAGACTCTTTCCTCTTTCTCCCTCACTTCACTATTTTATAGTTCTTCAACAATCAAGTTCCTAAGCAAAGCTGAGTTTTTTTTTTTTCAAGTAATTGTTGACATGTATTTTAACTTACTACTGTACCAAAATATAAAACAGAAATGGAATCTTACTGCAGAATAAGATAGAGCTTGATTTTCAAATATTGGCTTTCATTTTTTTGCACATGCTAGCACAAGTCTATCACATACAGATGGCTGAATATATGACTGTACCTCAGTATTATGGTGGCATATTAGAGGCTAGGCTGAAATTGTACTCCTAAAGGTCTAACCCAAGCCTCAAAGAACCCATGATATTTTATAATTATTGCATTTATTTCAGTATGAAAAACAATATGTAATACTATCAGAATTCGTGCTTCTCAAGCCTTACAAGGTGAGTACTCAATCAGAGAAAGTCAGGAGATTATACATATAGATATATGCCTGCATGTTTTCTCCTTCACACACAGCACACACACATTCAGAGATGCAAACTTCATTTGTCTTTTCATCCAGTTTGTTTCCTGGTAATTTTATTTGCTTCCTCTTAATTTTTGCGCTGAGAGAGAGAGAGAGAGAGAGAGAGAGAGAGAGATGGGAAAGACTCATAAAGATCTTTATAATCCAATCATTGATATTAGGTTCTGTCACTCTCTCCCCTTTTAATTATTAACAAAAAGAACAGGGTCAAACTATGCATCTTGTAAATGAGTAAGCACAAAATACCTCCAAGCCTTTCCTAGGCATGAGAAACTGCTGCATGAAAAGACAACCTATGGGGGGCAAAAGGTTGCTCCTAGGGTCCAGGTTTGGTTCTTGGCATTTTTAAAATCAAAAAATACATCTTAAATATTATGGATACATTCAAATAACTCCCCCTGTCACATCTGCCCCAAGCAGTATTGCCTACAGTATTTGTCTGCTTTGTGAGGATGTCTGCAATGTAAGTAATTGTAGAGCAAGCTGGAAACATGACCTCCATCAATCTACAGTACATGCAAATGCTTAATTTAATTTTTCCATCAACTTCCAAATGAATGAGGTTCATTGTATTGAAAAATAAAAACAGTTTGGCCTTTGACTTTGCTGGAGATTACTCTTTCCACATTAATGTCTTCAGCAATGGAGTTTCAGGCTTCGCAGGAATTAGAGAAAAAATGTTCAGATGACACCCGTTTGATCTCTACACTTTTCCACTCTCGCTTGAGGCCAACAGTGCAGAGATGCATTTAAAGTAAGCACGCATTCCAACATCAGCACAGCACACCTCAAGGAGAATCGAAGGCATTGGTAGCAAAAACTTATTGACATGCATTGTCAAACAAAAAGAGACTGTACACAAAGATCAGAACCTCGCTCGCGGTGTGCACAGCCTACAAAATACATCGGGAGCCTCGTCTCCTGTGCTAACAAGTTTTTCATATTTAGTGTTCCTGAGAAGAACCATTTAATTAAGCACAGAGATTGAGAGAGGCTGCTCACTGCAATCTGAATTTCATTCTGTTTTGCATCCGTTGTCAATGAACATAAATTGCAGAGCTATTAAAGATAGAACTCAGTCAAAGTTTCACACTGCTTAAGTAAAGCAAAAGGGAATTTAGCTACACACATATTGGCATTGCAATCAGCCAGGATGTATGACTGCAGCGTACAGTCATATGTGCCAGGCTTAATCAAACTAATTTAATCAACACAAGGGAAGACACAGTAGAGCAGGCTGAATGCGGGCTGAGGGTGAGCAGTGAGCCCGCAGAGCTCATCCTTACCTCCCTAACGGTGCTTGTCAGAGTGGTGGCTGCAACACCTCATCCCTGGGGAGGTTCTGTGCCCTATACAGAGCGGGGAGGGGGCAGGCAGGCAGCAGAGGCTAATTGATATCAGCTGGCAAGACGTGTTTGCTGGCCAGGTTGGGAAGCCCATGTCCCACACTCACCTGCTAACATATGCCTTCCATCAGAGCAACAGGAGGTGATGCAAGAATCAGGGGCTTGGCTCAGGGCTTGAGCTTCTCACACTGGGAATTTCCACCCAGCCAGGTGACAGATTTCATTCCTTTGTGTTCATCAGTTTGTGCAAATCATGTCATTACATCCAATTTTTATTCCATGCAGACAAAATGCGCCATATTTACTCAACACAGGAGAAAAAAGCCCTCACGTTAAAGGAAAGATAAATTGAATGGATGCACCTCTGACAGTGCCAGCATCTGGAGGCATTACTATTTTAATATCTACTTTCATATGAAGCATTTTATTTTAAAAATGTAATTCTTTCTCACCTCCATAAAAAAGGCAACATAGTGTAGCAAAGCACTTTTACAGCCTCACTCTTAATCATGCATTTCAGAATAGTAGATGACATTCAGGAATGAGCCTGGCCCCAGTGGTGGCCAGAGCAGATGGGAGGGTAACAGATCCTACCCACTATGTCACATCAGGAAGTGGGAAAGTGAATACATGTGAAAAGCTAAAAGTTAATGGCAACGGTGGAAGAATCTGAATACTATGTGGTGAAAGGCACATCATGGGCCACAAATCTCTGGAAGTTTTTGTTCCAAATTTAAACACAGTTTCTTCAAGAATTTAGAGAGCATAACTTAAATCTTTCCTCTCATGGGAAGTGAACCAAATTCAAACACAAGGAAAGAATGTTATGTCAGCTTTCCCAAATGAACACATCTTGCTTGGCCTTAGGAATTTGGCAGGCAAAACTTCAGGTATAATCAATTTACGCAGCTCTGGCCTTTACTCATTACCAGACTATTATTCTCCTTCCTTGCCCACAATATCTGTGTTTTAATGTCAGAATTCCCTACAGAAAGCACCAAATTGAGGACAATGCCTATGGGCCACATTTTTCTAACCTTTCCAGGACACATTAGGCAGCTGCCCAGCAAGTTTTGACCACAGAGAACAAATATAAAAGGCACTCCACACAAAATTTCCATCAAAATGATTTCTTTAAGGGCATAAGCAGAGCTAGGAATTGCCTCAGATTGCATCAAGAAACAGAGGCATTTCCCAATATTTTTAAGGAACAACAACAAAAATAATTGAGAACATTCATTTCCTTTCTTTTTAACAAACCATTGTTTTATTTCCCTGCCTAGCTCCAAGTAAAACCATCCCATTCTATATATTCTCCAATTAAGCATAATGCTGCATACCTTCACCCAACTTTGCAACTCAGACTTTCCTACACTGTCTCTCACTGTCCTCAATAATATCTAACTTTCTGATGGGGAGTCCAAACCTACCCAGCACCAAGGCAGGATAACATGGTTTTCACAAGTAACACGTTTCTACTGGGAAATGTATTATCTGAAACTCAAACAGCACCAGGACAAAAAGCAAAACTCACTTCAAGTCAATTTAGTCAATGTAAGCCCCTCAAAGTAAAAGCTTGAAAATCCTTTTAACAATCCCTCTCTGCCTTTGCGGTCTGTAGTTGTTCTAGACTCTATAAAGGTGCCCAGTGAGCCCTCCTGAGCTAGCTGGCAGTGAGCTGGCTGCTTTGTTCTAATCATGCTTAGCTGGTTTGTCTCACAGTGTTCTTCTCACTGCTTCCACCAAGAACTTTTCAGATCTGTTACCAACATTATAGGTTAATAACTCATATTAGGGTGGCCAGCCAGAAATCCGAGAGGCCTTGAAATATGAAGGTGATTGATCTCTAATTTTCACTACACTGCTCCACTGGCAGTGACTCAACACTAAATACATAATAGCAACAAGGGGGGTGGAAATTAGTTACAGCTTATTTACCAAAAATATTATTCCCTCGGTACTTTATGTAATCTCTTATTCCATGAAGATATCACCATTCCTTAATAAGGATCACCACATATTGTCTCAAGAAACTTGTTTCCAAGTTACACCTGAATTTATGGGTGTAGAGTGATAAAAAACGAATTCATCATTCGGGCTCTTTTCTCTCTTCTGGGAATCAAAAATATTTAAAACATATTTTTGTTCCCAAGACAGATAAAACCTGCAAATTCCTCTCTTTTTATTCAAAGCATCTCTGAAACAACTTCTGAGTACATTCTGTTTTCTGCACTGAAAGTAATTGGTGTTCTCACGTTAGACAGTTTTGAAATAATGTAGTTCATTAAAAAAAACAGGCAGAAAGGGCTGAAACAATGTTTCCCACCATTTTGCCAAAAATAGCAACCATTTTATTTGTCACTGCAAAATTCTTCAGTTAGAAATGTAAAATAGAAAGTACAGAGCCCTGAATCAAATGAAACAAGTTCTAAATAGTCTTTTTCTAATATTTAATAAGACTGGATTTGTAATATCATTTTACCGAATGCAATTCATTTCTTAATTAGGCAAACTGAAGCCTCCTACCATAAAAGCACCCAGTTAATGTCAGCCCTATTTGCTTTTATTTAGTGTCTTTTATCTGTACTTTTGCTTTGGCTGGGTAAACTCCAAAGGCTTCATATTGGTGTTTTTCCTCATTTTTTCACTCCCACTAAAGTAAAAGATGACAGGTAATAATATAATGTGTGGTAGAAGGAGAAACGCTGACAGACATTGTGTTACTGTGCTTCAATTAGGCTCTAATTCCTTCTTCTCTTCAATTAGAAAATCACATGAACCAATTATGCCAGATAATATGTGCTTATCCTATTCAAACTGCACAATGGGTAAGGTCTATTCACATTGATTATCTTCAATTTATGCTTTTAGCCTTTTTTTCTCTTCTGCCTGCATGGCCCATTACAGTTTTAAAGTGGAAGCTCTTAAGCAGTTCTCAGTATTATGATATCATTCATTACAATTGTTATGTTTTGAAGGAAGAAAAATTTTGATGCCTTGAATGCAGAGAGGAAAATCTCTTTGGATTGAGCGTATTCCAATTTTGCTAGTTTGGATAACAATATTCCCATGGTCTTTTAAATAAATATGATACAATGTGGTCTACTGTTAACGGACAGAGCTGAGGGAAGCTTTTGGTTCTCTGGGAACAAAGCTTTCAAAACCAAACACGGGGTATTGAACACAAGAATTTCAGCACAGAGGTATCAGCCCTCATTTGTGAATGACCTGAGAGTGGAAAGCAATCAGCAAAAGCAAAGGGACAACCTTAAAAACCTAGAAGCTGAGAAGCCACAACAATATTTCCCTGCTATACTAATGGAGGAGAAACATTATGTGAATCCTTGCCAGTTATAGAACAGTTCAACAGATCTGGATGAGCAGAAAATGCTGGGAAACAACAGTGAATACTCGAGGCAACTGGCATTATTAATCTGCTCCTTTTACAAAGATTTAAGGGATCCTGCTCATACAGGGCTTAATCTATCCTTGTGCTCAGTTGGGGAATGAATTACTTTTAATGCACCAAGGACTAAATACAGAACAGAAATTTTGCTGCCCAGCCCTCTCCTGAGATGGGCAAACACCAGGTTAAGCTTCAGCTGATTCCACATCACACCTCTCTCAATCAGTGGCACTCTCCTACTTAGAACACACAAACTCCACTCACACCAGTTTGCTTGAATAGAATTGATATGCAAAGGTTCTGATCATGAGGCTCTGATCATAGAATCATTTAGGTTGGAAAATACCTTTGAGATTAGCAAGTCTAATCAATCCCCCCATTACACGTCTATAAAAATTATAATTTGATATAAACTAAAACTATTATTTAGTACAATTGCACTGATTCATGCTTTTCCTGACTATTTTAATGAAACCACAGAGAATGATCTGTGTATATGACAAATATGAACATATAAGTTACAAAACTGCACTCTTTTTTACATATATTCCATAAAAAGAAAGCTGCTCAGGAATAGTAAAATCCTACTGCAGTGAAATAAAAACAAGGCAGAAACGGAAGAGTTAAAGGCAAGTTATTTTGTATACTGTCATGAACATGAAATGTGTATTTATCAAAATGTAATTACCAAGAACTCTCTATATTACATGATGTAATGAGTGTCATAATGGAAGTTCAAACATCACAGGGAAAATTGTTACCTGTGACAGGCAGAATCATTTTTCACTGAATTGTAACTAAAAGATGTAAAAACTGAAATATTTGTGAGAGTGCACTATTCTAAGATTTTACTACAGAATTATATACATTTTTGGTAAGACAAGCCCATATAAACAACAACAAAAAAGATTTGGCTAGCAATATTCTCAGCAATCAAAATGCTCTGGAAAGCTCAGCTTTGAAATCTCCCCTTCCTCTATCCCACATGTTTTTGAAGTCCAGATCTAGGTCCTAACTAAAGTCAAGGTCTCACAATAACCTGCTTTTTCCAGCAGCAGAAGGGAAAGCAGCCAAGTAAGATAGTTTTCACAGAAAATTTTTACAGTGGCAGAAAATTAAAAAAAGGTTACTATCAGATGCCAAGAGACTTCCAGTCCATCTGCCAGATCAAAGACTGCAGCAGATTTAAATGAGGACCAAAACTTTTTGGAAGCTGATGGGAGCAGAAGTATTTCAGATCAGAATCTTCTTTCCACCACCCAGAATTCAGTAACATTCACAGAGTTTTACTAAAGTTCAAGAACACTTGTCTAGCATTTTGGAGCTATAAAAGTGACAAAGAAACAGAAGTTAAATCTTTTAAGATGCTTTTTGCACTCAAGGAAGAAAAAAAAAATTGAACAGATTTGTTTCAAAGATGAGACTCATTTCTCAATGGCTCACACCTCTTCTTTTGATAGACATCCACTGTGCCAACTTGACTGGAGTGACTACAAAACCTTTAGAACCTTTTGCACAGACTAAGATTGAATCAATCTCATTGTCCCATCTCCTTTTAATGATTAGTTGATGTGAATTATCCTTAAAAGTGTCAGCTGGACAGGCCAATTAGTTTTGTCTGGGTTTAAACACACTGTCTGGGAGAAACATAAGGTTATTACTTGTTTTGAATATGAAGGTTGCTAGGCTGCATGAAAATGGTAAAGTTTTTTTCACCCAATACAAAGCAAACCACCTAAAAGTAACACCTTACACTTTCTGTCATTATTCTGTCTTCTCTCCAGAAGTAGAAATAGCAGTACCAACAGTTTTGTGAGTAGGTTGCTTTATTGCCAAGGAGAAGAAATCTTCTCTAATCCAAAGGGCTGCATTAGTGGGGAGGTCACACAAAAAGGGCTTCTATTGAGTTCACACATGCTCATGCCTTAACACAACCAAAATTTCTGTTTCTGTCTCTTCAGCAGTATTACATTACTCCAATGGGTAAGAAGGAGGAGGGATAATATTAGATCCTGCCCATACTTGCAATTGTTTTGTGGCAGGTTTGCTACAGCAATAAAAATGAGGCCAGAGACATGAGCCAGCAATTCAGCAAGGAAAAAGTCACCATGCACACACACACACACAAAAAAAAGGGAAAGAAAATGCAGGCTTTAAAATGAATGTATGCAAATTCATGGTCTCTTGGGTATTTGTAACAGTTTAAAGTGAAATGCAGTTTATGAGCATGAAGCATTCTCATGGTTGGTTTAAACTACCGTAAATTGCACTGCATTTTCCCCTTATAAATTCTACTTAAAAACAATTATGACCCATAAGTAAATGCTTTTACTTGAAATATTACTCATTATGGAAAGCACTATACCTTTATCATTTGCCTCAAAATTCCAGGAATAGATTGGAAGAAAGGCAGAACTGAAATGTTTTTCCCATGAAGGGAATTCAAGTATGTCAGGTCCCTTCCCAGATATTAAATGTATGGCATCAGAAAAACTTACATACAAATGGAAACAAACACACAGAAGCCAAAAGGGATCCAAGCAGCATAGCAGGGAAGCAGATCCAAAAGGAGCAGAAGACAAGACCCGTAAGTTTACAGCCTATAGTACTTCCTAGTTTTAGGTATGAAAAAGTTTTGAAAGACTTGGGCTTTAAATTTTCAACTTAAATGAAAACTTAGTTATGCTAAGAAGTCAGCTTTGAAGTGGAGTTCTTGAAACTAGTTTTAGCACTAAAAGGAAAATAGGTTGATGCAATTCAACCTATGGAGAAAAATAGGATTTTTTCCTCTGTAGACAAATTTTGCAGTGATCAATCACTCTAATAAAGTATCAGATCTGGTATAGAGGACTCATGTTTAACAATTATAATTATGGAACCATATCAGTGATGAATACTCTGTGTTGTGAATACAATAGTATTGTATTTTTAGACCGCTGTATAATTTCTGGGCACACTTTGATGATTTTGCTGGCTACTCACCTATTTTATAAATCAGCAGGAGACTTGACAAGATTAGAAAAAACGGTTTCCTTCTCCCTAGATTTATATATGCTCAGCTATATTCATTGTTGTGCTGTTCTGAACAACTTACTCATTGATTTATGGTATGTGCTCTGTAAAATCTTTTTAATGTTTCTATGTGCCCTGCATGTATCTCTCACTTTAAAAAAATAGTAAAAATTTGAGAACATTTTCAGAACTTAAATTCAGCATCACAAAAAATAGTAATATATATTGCCTCTTTTTTGATGAATTTATACACATATGTTTATTTCTTATTCTTCATCCTTAGGGAAGTAAAGGAAACATCAACTGCTTACATGACGTGTCAAAAGGAAAACAAGCAAAAAAAAATTAAAAGAACAAGAAGAGGCTCATGCCTTCAGCAGGACAAAAATTTTCAGTTTGTCTCCATTCTTCAGGTTTCCCCTCAATCTTTCTCACTGAAAACATCAGAGGTTGTCCATAACCTCTGCTCTCACAGGGAGAAATTACCAAAAATGAGGTCCACCCAACTTTTCAAAAGGATGAGGGTATTAAGCCAAATTGAATATATATCCATATGTTCGACAACTTCTGGATCTCTGGCCTTCCTTTCTGGAAAGGCCAAGAGCTTCCCCCCTCTTCTAGCCCCCTTCTTGGAGAATGGGACACTGGAAATGATCCAGTATAATCCTCCCTCCCTCTCTCCCAGGATTAGGTCAGATTTTTCCCTCTGTCTCAATGTACTGCCCTTTGTCTCACAGTTGTTTTCCTTTCTTACCTCTGAAAGGCATCTGGAAGTTGAGTACTGAGAAGAAGAAATGCACTGCTAGTAAATTGGAAAGGAAATAACACTCATGTTCTTTCATGACTGGACTCACTCTAATGGCTTACAGCAGGTGCCACTGCCATACACCACTCATTCCCACTTCCATCCAAAGCACTATGAGTGCTTTTGAAAAAAATAAATACACTTAATTCATTAAATAACTTTCTATATTTCTGGGCATTTAGCCTAACCAGCCTTTAGTGCTACTGCAATACAAGTAATAAATAATAATTCTCTCTCCGCTGACTAAAATAATAATTGTTCCCATTTCGTAGCTTAAAAAAAAATATTTCCCAGATTCCCCAGAAAGTCTCCTTGAGCCTGTCAAGTGCCACAGCCACAAGATCTCCCTTTACTTCTTTTTAAGGCATCAGGTGACTTCCCCAATTCCATTAGAAATAGGGCATGCTGCAGAATGGAGCCTCAGGAAATAGAACCAGGCAGATTTCCAGAAGATTCTGTTCCTAAGTGCTCTTTGACTGGACCAGCAATTGCAGGGAGTGCTTCTATGATTGCACATCTGATACTTGGAGCAGAAGGTCAGAATCTCCCTTGTAGGTCAGAATCTCCTCCATCTTTGGGAATTCAAAAGATGTGCAAGTACGAGCACTGGGGCACACCCATAACCCTCAAGTTATTATGTTGTAATAATAGTTTGGGGACCAAATTTGACCTTCTCCACTGCAGCAGCAGTGACCTTCACCAGCAGAGACAGGTTTGGAGCAACCCAAACCTTTTCCCTGTAAAAATGCACTCTAAATCAATGGAGATCCAGAGTATCTTGGATGTCAGAGCAGCTAGGAGCCAGCAGGAGGGACCAGGTAAACCACAGCCAGAACACGGTGCTGAGGCAGCTGTTAGTATGGAAGAGGGTTACAATACCCTTGAATAACATCTTTAAAAGGCATTTAGCATGCAGAAATTCAAAGTCATGCTGAAAAAAATTGAGATGCATCAGATTTAGCACATAATAAAGTGCATTTTGAGTTCACTTCATCAGTGCAAAAAAAGAGTCCAGCAATAGTGCCAGTGTGACATATCCCTCAGAGACAGAACAGAACATGCTGGGAACATCTTGTCTCAGCTATACATCCCAGCCACAGCTTTGGCCACATCCCCAGCACATTGCACAGGCTCTGTACTTCTCTATTCTGCATTCACCATCCCTCACCTGTTTCAGCCTGGTGCTTGAGATGCAAGCAGCAACACTGTCTCTTTGAAGTGGCTCTGCCAGGTTCACCATGGCAGAAAGCAACTGCACCCTTCCAACCTGCTCCCAGCCACCTGTGCCCGCTGGGCTGTGTCCCAAAGCAGTGCTGCTCCCAGCAGGATCCCCAAACACAGCAAGCAGAGCATGCTCCAACACAACTCTGGTCTGTATGCCCACCTCTCTCATGAACCAGAGCTGAGGAATACAAAACTGCAAACAGTGAGTATTTTGAGAAAATGCCTAATGGAAGTTACCCAGGGAGGTGGCTCTGACTTTATAACAAAGAGCATGTACCAATTTGAGTTTGAGTCCAATTCCCAGAATGGCATTATCCGTGTAGTGTTAATTCTTTATATTCAAAAGATTGCTAACTGTTCATATCTGCACAAATGTGTTCATGCTTCATTCATTCCAAGTCAATAATAATGGATTCTTACTATTGATTATACATGAGCCTTTTTGTCCCATCATAATGAAATTTTAATGTTGATGGTCCCAAAACTATTATTTCTACCTAATAACAGTGAGGCTTGACAATTACCTCGCTCTGTGAATTGCAGATAGAACTAATAAGGTCATTCTTAATAACTTTTTGTTTACCTGACATTTGGTAATTTTATAGTTATTATGCATTATTTTAAAGTCAGAGGAGTGTTTTGCAAAGAAATGTTGTCTCCCCATGGAATAAAATACAATTCTGCCAGGAGAAAGCCTTTCCCTTGCCTGCTCCCTGACCTACAGTGTGGCACTTGCTGCCATTTACCTTAGGCCCAAGACAGAGAAGCAGTTCCATGTTCAAAAAGGAGTTCAAAAACATGATAGTAAAAGAGAAAAAGAAAAGGCAAGAAGCTTAACATTTTAGAAAAATCAGTAAGGAAAAAGTTAATCTAAGAAATCACAAGGATAGGCCATCTAGTGACAAAGTATCAGCCAGACTTAGTGAGCTGGAGGGCATTTCAGTCGCAGCACTGGTGCGGGACTGTCCTCAGGAGATTTGTCCCGTTTCCTGGGATAACCCAGCACCTCTCATCACAGGCATACCATAGCCAGGGAGCAGAGATTTGTGTTCCCAAACAGACCTCTTCTCCTCCTGGCACAGCTCAGTGCCCAGACTGTCCCCTCACCCCATCCCTGCCCTGCTAGCAGGCGGCCCTGCTGCCACCACACCCTGCTCCTACAGCGGCACAAAGGGCCCCAAAACCCAATGCCTGCTCCCTCAGAGCACACCTCTCCCTCCCAAACAGGCTGTTTCCAGCACTTGTCACCTTTTGAGTGGCTGCAGAAGAGCTGTCAGCCCCATGCTGTGCCCAAGTGCCCTCCCCAGGGCACCGACAACTCATGTGTCTCCACAGAACCTTCCAGAGCAGGGCAGATCCCTCAGGCAGCCCAGGAAGCAGCTGCCAGGCCCTCAAAACAGGGTTTTCCAACCAAAAAGTAAAAATATTGGCCCTGGGGGTGTCCGGTTTATCTCGGCTGTTTGAGGGGCCTGGGAAGGCCTGAGGGTGGCCTTGGGGCACCACGCGTGTTTAAGGACGAGAAGAGGCTTCAGTTCTTCTTTCTGGTTTTATGTTTATTAATTGTTTATCTAAAAGATGTTCTTTCAGCCCAACAGAGATCCGCACAGCAGTCAGCCATGGGCACACTCTGTCCTGCCCTCCGGGCAGCCACGTATCTTTATACCCTTTGCTACGTATACAATATTTATCATTTTTCCCCAATACCATCTATTGTTATAACTCGGTGTACTCTTAGTAATAACCAATAGAAAGGTGCCACCGTGGCCAAAGAAGATGGAGGAGAGGAGGAAGAAGGAGGAGGACAGGACACACCCCAATTCCTCCATCTTACTCCTCTAAACCCCCCTGTACATAAATCCTAAACCTTGTGTCTCACTCTCTAATTAACTAATCCCTTCACCACTCACCCGGTGAAGCCCTCATCCTTGTCGTCTCCTGTGTAGGGTTAAAGTCCAGCTACCAGACACTTCTGGCAACATTCCAGGACTCCCGAGCCCCCCCAAGGGGTCTCGGTGGCTCAGCAACTCAGGACTGAGATCTTGAGATCCGACATCTCCCCCTTCTGTTTGCCCCAAGAAAACCTCTTTTACAATCCGATTCATGGCATCTGGGACGACATGGATGAGGACTAGGAGAACTATTACAACATAAAACCTTAAACTATTAAAACATAAAATCCTACCCTTAAAATTCTTCTCCAAATGGGAGAAATGTCAAAGAAATCCACCCTTAAAATTCCTCTCCAAATGGGAGAAATGTCAAAAAAATCTACCAGCTGATCAATATATGATTCTTTGTCAGTTTCCCCTGTAATAGGTAAATTTATCCCATTGCCTATTGCAATTCAAGATCCCAAGGAGAAAACCCCCCAGAGTCTTTCGTTCTTATACAGAAATATTCAAGACCCCAAAGGGAAAACCCCCCCAGAGTCTTTCCGTTTCTCTTGTTTCTCTTCTGAGTTGTCCTTTGCAGTCTGAGTCTCGACTTTTGTCTGAGTATTCGTTTCTTCTTATATCTTGTTGAGGAAAAGGCATGTCGTGCACTTCGGTCATTCCCCCACGAGTGGCGCTGTCACCGGCCTCCGTGGCTGGGAGCCATGAACACAGCTGCCTCTCATTCAGCCGATTGTTGCTGTTTGCAAGCCTACTTGAGACCGGGGTTACCTGTTTTTTGATTCAACTGACAATAGGGTTAAAAAACACACGCCTCCCCGGGAGGGGAGAGGCTTGGGACCCCGAGGGTTTTTACCAAAGGCACCAAGTCTGGAGAGGGCCCCTCCTCGCCTGAGACGTCACCGTGGGTCTGGCCCGCCCCCGCTCTTTACTCTGCGCATGCGTGCTTTCCGAGCCGCCCTCTGTCTCTCCCGAGGTAATTTTTTCCTCTCCCTTTTTATTCCGCCTCTGAATTTTCCCCCCTCGGTCTGCCCCTGACTGTCTCCTCCTCCTCCGACGCTGTGTGTGTGTGTGGCTTTTCGTCAGTGTGTGCGGCCGCTCTCGCCGGCACTTGCGCTCTGCTGTGACTCGCTCCGGGTTTTTTGCGTCACAACCGCGCGCCTCTTGCGTCTCACCGCAGCTTTCTGGCATTGCGCAATTTCCCCCATGCCGCTGCCCATGTCGGACGCCCCTGCTGCGCTGGCATGTGACTTCTGCCCCGGGTTCTTGCGAGTTTTGCCCGCCGCGCGCGTTTCTGCTACCTTGCCGGCCCCCGGGGCCGCTGCACCCCCCGGCCCTGAGCTTAGCAGAGCCGTATCTGAACACGCGTCTCTTGTTTTTTCTTTACCCGCGCTCCCCGCCTGCTCCGCCGCTGCCTGGCTGCGAGAAAGCGCCTCCCCCGGTCCCCCCTCTCCCCCCCCCTGCTCCTGGCCCTCCATGCTCTCTGGGCTTTCAGGACGCTTTTTGGGAGTTTCCCAGGGTTTCTGGGTTTTGGGACCGGGTATTTTAATAATATTTCTTGCTCTTTTTTCTCCAAGAGCATTCCCCCCTGGCTTCTTAAGGCCAGAGCTAATCTTTTCCAGAGTCTTGCTCCCCCCTGTTTTGAGGGCCCCCCCCCCAGACGTCTGCTGCGTCTGTTGGGTTATTTCTTCCTGGCCTTTTAAGGCCAGAGCTAATTAATTTTTTTTTTTTTTTTTGTGTATGTTTGTGTCACACCTTATAAGGTGGACAAAGTTTCCCGTTGTTCCTGGGAAGGTGTGCCCCCCATGTTCTTATTTTCAGGCTTTCTTACCAAATCTGTCGCCAGAGCAGTCTGGACGTCTCGATCTGTCCAGCAGATCACGAGAGGTGGACCCAGGGCGCCTTCTGGTTCCAGTCCGGGCTGTTCTGCTACGAATTCTCTTCGGCAGAAACTGAGAGATGGAATTCTCAGTGACTGCTGTTTTTTTTTTTTTTTTGCAGTCTCTGTTAGCTTTTGTTTTCTTCTTCTCTCTCTTTTTCTTCAGGGCTTTGAAGGTGGTGGTGCCCCCCCCGAAAGGTTGTGGTGGTCAGAGCTCACCCAGTGGAAGCCAAATGTCCGGTTTATCTTCCCCCGAAAGGTTGTGGTGGTTCGTGGTCCGTCCAGGGACGCCAAGTGTCCTGTTTATCTCGGCTGTTTGAGGGGCCTGGGAAGGCCTGAGGGTGGCCTTGGGGCACCACGCGTGTTTAAGGACGAGAAGAGGCTTCAGTTCTTCTTTCTGGTTTTATGTTTATTAATTGTTTATCTAAAAGATGTTCTTTCAGCCCAACAGAGATCCGCACAGCAGTCAGCCATGGGCACACTCTGTCCTGCCCTCCGGGCAGCCACGTATCTTTATACCCTTTGCTACGTATACAATATTTATCATTTTTCCCCAATACCATCTATTGTTATAACTCGGTGTACTCTTAGTAATAACCAATAGAAAGGTGCCACCGTGGCCAAAGAAGATGGAGGAGAGGAGGAAGAAGGAGGAGGACAGGACACACCCCAATTCCTCCATCTTACTCCTCTAAACCCCCCTGTACATAAATCCTAAACCTTGTGTCTCACTCTCTAATTAACTAATCCCTTCACCACTCACCCGGTGAAGCCCTCATCCTTGTCGTCTCCTGTGTAGGGTTAAAGTCCAGCTACCAGACACTTCTGGCAACATTCCAGGACTCCCGAGCCCCCCCAAGGGGTCTCGGTGGCTCAGCAACTCAGGACTGAGATCTTGAGATCCGACATGGGGGTACATTTGGTGATGGAATGAGGGAGTAACTAGCAGAAAGGAGACCACTCAAAGGTTTCAGCAGCAACTCCATCCTGGGCAAATGACCACCAGCCTGCGGGGGAAAGAGTAGGGAGAGAAACAGGAGCTACAGGAGGGTTCCGGTCCAGCCAGGCACAGAAAGAGCAAACAAGCAAATGAGAGTTGAAGGGATGTTACTGGAGCAACTCCATGTGTAAGCATTCTCAATTTTAGTAGTTTAACTATGTGTTTAAGGACAGTAACAACCTAAGCTGAGGTACCCTCCCAGGACTGGGTTTCCACACACCACACCCCCTCTGGTCAGAGATATCCACAACTTGGAATTTTGCTACCAAAAATCCCCAACATTCATAGGTGCAGACCTCCCTGTGAAGCAAGGACAAAGTCCTTAAAGATATTTCAGTTTACAAAGATTATATAAAATGGAACAGCCTTTCGTACTTGTTCTGGTCCCTCTGCTGATGGCAGGTTGGCTAAATCAAGGAATGGGGTGATAAAATCATTTGGGGAATGGAGAAGGGTTCTGGTGAGAAAGCTGGCAGACAGAATTCCCCAATTCCCTGCATTTTCCAAGGAAATGGCCACACTTCCTTGAAGGAAGCAGCTGTCCCTGCCCTCTTCACCCTGGCAGAGGCACAATTGCCTGGCCTTACCCTGGTGCTCAAGATCAACAGAGGAGAAGGAGCCCTAACACTTTGAATAAATACAATTTCCACAGCAGGAGAAAGAAGGAAAGAATAAGCAATGGTAATCATCAAAAAGATATATCAAGGCTAAGACCACTTTTTATTGTCCAGTCTCTTGCATGCCATTTCTTAATTAACTAGCTTTTTTAGTACTATGAAGATCCAGAATACCACAGGAAAACAAATGTTGGGAATAGCTATTCTCAATTGTTACAATCTGCTTCCAGTTACTGTATTCCCCAGACATACTGAAATAGTCAGAGTTTGGTTTAAAGTAACATTCAGTCCAAGGCAGGCAATTTTACATGATTAAAGAATGAATTTCAGAAGGGAAAAAAATCAAGTGTTGAGTCTGTCCTTGGGCTTACTGGGCAGTTGCATCCTCTTCCACTGCTCCAACATGTGGCACTGGTTATTAAAATGACAAGGCATGGTTCACTTTTCCCCAGACTCTGTTTTTTTCATTGCTTTATTTTCCAGTACCTCTTTCACACTTCTTTCATTGAAGTATTGGAAACCCAGGCAGTAACCACTGTGCACCCACCATTATATTCTGAAATTCCTACCAAAAAATTTTTAGGTTCCTTGGATAAAAATTTACAGGAAATACTTAGAGCTGAGAATAAACATCCACCCAGATTAATATGTCTAGTGTAAATCTACTTTGTCTGTTAATTAAAATGTTCCTGACTTCAAAAACACTTATTTTCCCCTCCCTGAAGAACAAAACAAATGTGTTTATCTTTCTGCAACAGAAACTTAAAGGCTTTTCCAGAAGAACAACCCTGATTCTATGATCAGCCTTGATTTTGCAGGAAGCCTCAGCTCTGCTACAGCAGTTGCAAGGTACCTTCTCAGGACAGAAATCTACAGGTGTCTTGCAAATAAAGGATTGAAAAGGAAACAGTTTACATTTCAAGCCCCCCCTTTATTTTCTAATTTAGAGAAAGCTGCCCAAAGCTCTTATTTTCCGGCTTTGTAGAGCCTTTTTGCTGCTGTCTACAAACCTTCCCCAGGTCTAGCATTCCTAAGACTGTTGACAAGAATTTAAGAACACCATACTGTTCAAAATGACCCAGACCTGTCTCAAAAAGGAGGTGAGGGTTCTTGAAGACGAGACATAGCGTCATTTTCTGATGTTGATGCTGCAGATCAGCACAAGGAAGGAGAAGTAAACTTCCTACACATGGAAATTAGTGTTATATTTCTGATTTCCCCATCTCTCCAACTCATTTCTTCTCATGCTTATGAGTAATACAGGTTTTGCCATTGCTGCTCATTCTGTGCTCAGGGCAAGAAGGAAAGGAAGCAGAAGTCTCCCAAAAATGAACTCAAGAGCCCCTGGTTTCCAAAGAGAAGAATGCAAACTTTATCGCTAAAAAAATATAAAACTGAAAACAAACAACTAAAACCCAAACAAAAGAAAAAAAAAAAAAAAAAAAAAAAACAAAGAAACCCAAGCTAACACAAACAAATGCAAAAAGAAAAAAAAAAAAAAAAAAAGGAAAAAAAGAAAAAAGGTAAATAGAAAAAACAAAGAAAGCCCTCATACTACATGGCAGAAACATTAAGTTTGTTAAGAAGCAGCAAATAAGTGTTTGCCATACAGGAAATACTTCATTGCTCATGGAAAAAAAAAGGTTATATTACATTTCTCAAAAACATAAATAAAATTTTTAAAAAGAAGACAAATTATTGAACAGTACTCTCACTACAATTTGTAACATACACAAATTGTAGATAGGCCTTTATATATGTGCAACATCCCAGACAAAAGAATTACAAAAGTCCCTCAAGTCCTGGATTCATGTCCGGATATCTCAACCCTTTCTTCCTAAATGTTTCTGGAAGGTCTGTGCTGAAAGATTATTTTTCTTTTGTTTAAAAGCCATTTAAATAAATTTCAGATCTTCCAGGAGCATCATTTCATGCAGGTACTGAGATTCCATTTATGATACATGAGAGATCAATATTAAATAAAAGTCAAATCAGAGCTGGTTAATTATTACCATTGGTAGAACAGATGGAAAGGAAGAGGAAGTATCACCATTCAACCAATACCAATGCCACGCAAAAGCAATAATCACTTCCAACAGCAACCATTAAACATGCAGTGGACAAGATATGCACACATGGCACAGTGCTTGTAGAAGCAGAGTCCACCACATCAAACCTGCTCCCACTGTAATGACAGTAAAGTGCCTCAGACACTGTCTAATCAATAGCTCTGCTCTCCTACAAGCACACCGTCTGCTACAGCAGACTTCTTAGAAAGAAATAGATGCTTAATGCATTGCATTAAGGGTAAATACAACCACCTTAATAAACACACTTACTCCCTCTTTAAAGGCAAAATGTAATAAGGAAAAAAAAGGGCACTCATCAAACTCAGAACAAGTTTCCTTCACAGCATTTACATTGGGGGAAGTCTGCTGCTGCTCTTATTAGAGTGTCCCTAATTAAAGGGTCACACATTCCTATGTCAAATTAACAAGGTACATTTTGCTTCCCCTAAAAGCTGTCCAAAGTTTCAACTATGTGAGAAACTCTCACTTTACTGATTACATGGGCTTTGCAAAAATTAGAAAATTGTCTTAGGCTTGGGTAAAAGCCCAATCTGCCAGAGAGATGTGCACCACCCTCTGCCTGCCCTGTGTCTGCTCATCCTCCATCCTCTCCTCACTTTGCAACCTCTGCTCTCACAACCTCCAAACACTGGGAAAATATCATTGGAATACCCATAGCTCCTTTGAAGACACAAGATTCATGCCACCTCCTGCATTTTTAGGGAATAGACATGCTCGTATGCAACAATGTAAAGAAAAAATACTGGGGATTAACACTAAGAAATTCTGATAGTAGTGGTGCTAAGAGAAAACAGAGCTCAAATTTCAGCTGCCTTCTGCAGCACAGTTCTTGAGGAGCCCAGGTTTTGGCCTCACAGCAAGACTGTCCATTAATTTACTTTACAGTTGGCCCATAACACTATATTTTAGTCATTTATATAGCACTTTGAGCAAAATATCGGGAAAGGATAATAGAAGGACAGAGCAATAAAATGAAGTATAACAATTAACAATGTCAAAAATGGTGAGCCAGGACTGGTGGCCCTGAGGGACGACAAAATATTAAACTGACATGAAAAGCCATCAAACCTATGGATGAAATACTGTTAGGAAGCTGGGATAAGAGTCATTAAAACAAAAAAAAATTAAGGCACAAAGAGTAACAAATTAAGGAAAGGAGAAAGATCCAAGTAATTGGGTTAAAAATAAGATAAGCAATTTGCAAGTAGCTGTTAAAGAAATTTGAAAAAAACTAAAGAATAAAATAAAAGATCCCAGGGTGAAGAATAAGAAAATCTGTTACAGTTTGGACAGTTGTTTAGGCACAAGATCAGAAATAGTCATTAAGATATAAAGATTTTGTTTTAGAAGAACGTCTTCAGGCTCAGACAACACATTGGATGTTCAGCTTCAAGGCCTGCCACAGACCTGCATGACCATGGTCACACCACGCTCTTGAAATGCTAATGCTTCCAATTCCAATTGACATTTAGATCACAAGACAGCTCTGGACCCTACCACAGCAGCAGCTGCTGCACAAGCCTCATTTTAGGTGGGACAGTTTTGGAGCAAATACCCAGAAACTCCCTAAAAAGTGAGAGGGATTTGAAATGTGCGAAGGAAGAGGGAACACTAAATAAATAGATTAAAGATGGTTGAGGAAATGTATGGGTGAATTACAATGGAAATAACACTGATTTCAGATAAAAAAATCAGGCACTGACCTTCCAAAAGCGAGCAACAGACCCATGTGAACTAATAAGGAGAGTTGCTGTACGGCATTCCCTCCAAGTGAAATTCTACCAGACTTTTGTATTCTTGGAAGCTACTTTTAGATGAGGCAAAGTTTTAAACTTGACTGTGGTGTTTTATTTATGGAGACATACTCTTAACAAGAGCTGACAGGTTACAAAGATGCACAATCTCATCCCTTGACTCCTACCTGAGCATCAGCTCCACCACCCTGCCATGCTTAAAGAATCCTCCTTCCCCTCTCACAGGGCTATCCCTCAATTCAGCAACAAGCAGGTTTGCAATTTTAATACATTTTATGAACTTTAGCAAGCACATTCTTTAAATCTGGACAAATCCACCTCCACTCAGCACACCACTACCATAGCCCTGCTTGCTGTTAAAGCTTTGCTAGCTATTAAGGAAGATACTAAGAAAAAGACATCACTAAGGTGGCTCAGGAAGAACAGGTATCAAGCTGCCTGTATTACTTCCCAACTGGCTGACAGTGTTATTTGCCAGCACAAATTATCTCTAAGTAGTTCTGCACATCTGCAATTTTTAGTACCCACTTCTCCCCCCGCCCCTTCATCCTTATTCCCATTAGGAATAGCCCAGATTCTTTAACTGACAAGAGACTGCCCACAGTTTGACATTTTTATGTTAAACTAACAGTCACATTACTTTTTCATTTTTAAAAGGTACTATTCTTGATCAGCGCCAACACACATATTATTGAGTGCCTTTCAAGGATGGCATTTAAATATTGCTAATGGAATTTCTTTGTAATCAGTCCCAGAGAGTTTAACTCTATCACAAGGCAAAGCCTTCCTAGCATCTGCCATCGACTCAAATAACAGAAGATTCATAGCTAACTCTCACTTCAGTTTTTTGTAAACATGATAAAACAAGAAAGTGACTTTTCAAAGGAAAGCTTGTGAGTGGTGCTCTGGTAAATCTCATCTGGATATGAGCAGTGTTTGAGGAACCTCTGAAGCCTTTCCTGAACATGGTAATTAAAATAATTATGCAAGGAACTCAAACCCATTTAGAATTCTCATCTGTTGTCAGACTCTTTCCTTTGTTGACAGTGACAACTCTATTATTAACCTTGCAACAAATTCACACTGCAGCACTAACAAAAGTGGGTTTGAGGCTTATATTCTTTTCCTCTCACTTTTCAAAAATAATCTTCTTATTACCCTCTCTTGAAGACAGCATTTTATTGAAATAAATTCTGGACAAGGACAGGTTGGTGGGTTTATTGTAGAAAAGAGCCAACCCTCTTCTCTTAATCTGCTTTAACTCAAGAAGAGATGAATAGTGTTTTAACACTTCAAGAAACTGTTGGCCTAGTTTGCAGAAAGTAGGAAACCACTGGCTTCATTTGGGGTAACATTACTCCAGGGGTCACAGAGCAACATAACAAGGTTGGCTGTAGCCTCCTAAAAGAAGGAATTCAACATTTCCCAGCTTAATTCCTTCATACATTTCTTAGCCTACCACCCTCAATGAATACATGACAAATTGGACCCTCTCTCCATCTGTGCAACAGAGAGAAGATCTGCTGCCAGTGCAAAATGCAAGTTTTAAATCCAGGGAAAATTTATACATTAATTTTTTTCTTTCCCCTCAATAATTTTTGTGTGAAAGCCAAACTGCCTTACAAAGAAATCTCCATGCTGTGATTATGAGACCTATCTTCTCATAGCTGAAGTGTGAACTCACCCTCCACAGAGCATATCCTGACAAGGCAGATGAGCTCTGTCCATGGCCCACATCAAGTACACTAGGAAAAGGAGAGAAAACTGTAAAAATCTTCTTACAATGTCTTACAAGCTGTGCTGGCCTGACAACATCCAGCCCTCAGCAAAAGGTGTCTCATCCGACCCAAGCATGGAGTTTGATTTTGGTGGGTTTTTTCCATCTATACTGAGGTCTAATCCTCTTTTTCTTACTAACATTATGGACTCAGTAGTGTGATATGGCAGGGGGCGTCTACAGGCCAAAATATCGCTTAAGAGTCCATTGCCTCTTGCTTTCATCAAAAATGGTAATCAGAGAAAGATTTAGTTCAAAAGGGACCTTAGAAAATCATCTGGTGCAAATCCCCCCACTTCCCAAATTTGATGTTCATTCAATAATCAGTACAAAAGTAAATAAGTATTTATAATTTTCTCTACCTGCCTCATGATCCCTTAAAAAAATTAAGACTTATTTTTTACTTTCATGTGATTAAAATATCTATCCCCTACACTTTTTTTAATGCCTCTAAGTACTTTTAGTTTTTGAATGATCTGACAGAGTGGGAACTGGTCACTAGGAATAATCCCTTCCTAAGCACACACATGACAGCCCTGATGAGCCAGACTGCCTCTGTGATGCTTTTACAGCTGTCACTTTTCTCCTCATCACTGCAGCTGCATCTCACTGCTCTCAATATTGTTGCCTTTTGTTCCACAGGATCTTGCAGGTTTTGCTTCTCCCAGATAACATGAGCCACTGGCAGCACTGCCCATCGTGTCCTTGTGGGTGACAGCAGCACTTATCAAGGCACAGTCCCAGAGAGCCAGACAGGTCAGACTCCACGGGCAGGGGAGTCAGGAAAGCAGAAGGTGCAGAACACTGGATTGCACAAAGGCTCTTTTACCTCTGCAGCCCCTGCACTTCAAAGGCACTGCAGTCCTGTTCTCGTGTATCAGTGACTCAGCCCTCTGACCATGTCTTCTAAACATTTCACAAGAACCAGCTTAAGTGACTCTCTTCCTTTAGACAGTGGCTTCTGATGTTCCACAGCCCAGATGAAAAAAAATTCAGGAGCATCAATAAACCAAGCCATTTTAAGCAAACCATATCAATCATCCCAAACCCATTCTCCAGGTGAACAAGGCTCTTCTCCCTGGGATTACTCCATGCTGGACATCTCAAACATCCACACTTCATAAGACTTAAAGGATATTCTGTCCTTAACCAAGTTTCTTCTACAATAATATTTCCCATTTTGTTTAATTTTTATTCTATGTCCCTTCATTTTTTTGTGAGTCCCTCTGCAGAAGTGGGTTTAAAGTAGAGTAAGATTTATGAAAAACTAAAGGAAAGAAAGAACACTTAAGTAATTTAATACCAAACAGCATCAGTCTGGATATAGCAATTTATCCAAAACCCTTGTAGGAGAAGCAGAAATCATGCAATCAATTCTGTGAGAAAGTGGCAGAGGAATTCAGACACACATCAAGTTAATAATGGGTGAAAACTGCACAGTAAGTTAAAAAAAATTAAATTGTTTTTCACCATAAATGACTATTTTCAAATTCCTAAACTTTTCATAGTGACCCGAGCTATTTGACTTTGATTATTCAGTCTCTGATTCTTATAATTTCTCTATTTCAATTTCTCTAGCAGGTTTTAATTTCTCTATTTCAATTTCTCTAGCATGTTTTAATTTTTCTATTTCAATTTCTCTAGCAGGTTATTGCTCAGATAAAAATAAATTTCTTTTGTGGATTTTCAAACATCTGAATATTTTTGGTCAACTTTAAACACCACCATATTCAGGCCTACAGGTCACCCATGGGATAAAAAGGAATTATCAAACAACCAAAATCCCATCTCAGATGTACACAAACACAGCCCTTGTTAAATACAGGCAACCTCAGCTGAAGAATGGCAAAAAAATTTTGCCAATAGCCTGAAGACAGAGCCTGACTGAAAGCCCACAGAATTTCTGTCACCACAGAAGTATTAGGGACCTATAGCTAAGCTGCTCCCTGGCTAGCACTGTCACATTAATTCCAGAAATACTGCCAATATTGTGTAATTCCCACAGGAAAACTAATAGAAAGCTATTCAAAAAGAGAATCCTTCCTGCAGGTGGGAAGGTATTTCTTCAATCTGAGGGTTAATTGCATCTCAGCTGTGACCTGGAGCACCCTTATTATTTAGTGTATGGCCTCCCAGGAGCACAGAAACCATGCTAAGTTAGGGTGCATTTATACTGTGGGAAATGACTGCTAGATGCTAGAACTGAAACGATTGTCCTCTTATTTGTGACATAAAGAGCACCTGGAAACAAGTTTCTCTCTTTTCCAAGCACAAAACGCTTCCTCAGTGACTCACTCCCGCTCTTTTCCTTCCTGCACAATTTTCTCTGAGTTAGGCGGTATTTCAACCACTCAAAAACACAAGTTTTACTGCATGTGACAATATCTTAAAAGAATCTCTCTCCTGCAGCCAGGGGCCACATCCAGCTCTCAGTTAGATCCAGAGATCACAGTGGTTGCATCAAGTAACTCCAGGGGCACTCGCACAGCTGAGGGCATAATTTATACTTGGAGGGACCAAGCCCACCCAGTATAATGGGCCACTCATGCTTTAATTATTACTAATAATTCTTGATTGATTTTTTTACTGATATTAACAGCTGGGGAAGACACATCATGAACAGAAAATGGGAAGAATAATGGAAATTGAATGGTAGCCTTTAGCCAGGCACAGAGATACCTGTGATGAGATGCTTTGGAGACCAGGAAAGCTTGTGGCCAAAGACAGGCAGTGTCTTCCAACAAAATAATACATAAATTGCAGCAGCTGCCACTGAAAGGCATGGGGTCTCCTGCAGGTCCTGGGGAGTTAGCAGATTCCTGCTGTGCCAAGCACCACATTGCAATGGCCCTTCCCTGCTGTGCCAACAGCGCACAGGGCCTGTAACGATGAGCCCACACACTCCACAAGGATTTCTACTTTACACATAACACCATCAAAACTGCAGATTTGGGAGGGAAACTCCAGTCTGGGTTCTAACTCCAGCCACCCTCTAGAAAGGCAATTTAAGTGAGAACAAAAAGACACGATACTATAAACCTTGCTGGTTGCCAGCTCAGTGAACCACAGCAAATCTATGTCATAGTAATTATACTTACACTGTAAATCTGGGCAATAGCTCTTCAGGTGGTATAAATTGGCATTAGCTCATTACAATCAAGGAAGCCTTATTGATTTATGTGAGGTAAGGCTCTTGCATGAATTTTCTATCATTTATCAACCTAAGCCTACCTCCAAACCTGAATCGACCCATAAACAGTGCACTTCTGGAATGTCTATAATTCCTCTTCACTGTGTAATTTTTATTGCTAAGAGCTGAAAGTTTGGCCAATGACATTCATTTTCTGATGACTAAAATCCATGCAAGGTACAGGTGACCATAACTTCAGGTGTCTTCACAACAACAGTCTGAACTGTAACAACAAATTACATTATTTCAGGCAAGGCTGTATCAACATTTCTGATTTAAATGTTGATTTTTCAGGAGTCTGAAATACATCCATAAGCTTTCCTTGATGCTGGAGCTCTAACCCAAAGCTGGCATTTTCCTTAGTTGTTTTGAGAAAGCAATAGCTTTCACATGCTTCCACCCAAGTAGGCAGTAACCCATCAGAAACCCTTCTTTGCTCCTCTACAAATTAGGAACAGCTATTCCATAGTCCAAATCTGAAGTATTAAGCTCCTGGGAGATGCCAGTGGCATCTGAACATTAAGTCCTCTTAGTGAAAATTTCACCAGGCTGACGTCATGAGCCAGAGGGAGCTTTCCAATACTTTCAGTAGCATGTTAGGTATGAAACTTGCCTGGGTAGCTCTTTTACTGCACACACAGAACTTTTGCCTATACCAACAGATTATTTTCTCTCCTAAAAATACATCTTGAAATATTCACTTTAAATATGTACACCACCAGACTGTGTACATGTACCCAGGGCAGAAGACATCTTTCTACTTTAGAGTACACTGCTAATCACATACCATCTGGTAATATATTATGTATTCAAAGATACACATAATATATCAAAACACATACTGTAGGCATATTATGGTGTGAGGAAAGAGGGAATATATCAGATGTAGTCACACAAGTGTAAATAACTTCTCATCCAAGAGAGCAGAACAGCTTTAAAGTACAATGACATTTTGAAAGATCTGCATTCTATCTAGAAATGAGAAATTTCTAAATGAGCCTGAGCACTCAGTGGTGCATTAATTAAAGAATTCATCTGATATCCATAAAAGTAATTGGAAAGACCTGCTGACTTTACCCATCTCTGAATTGGGCCCAGTAGCGCATTAATTGAGGGCAAGTTTACAACTGCAGCAAGCTGAAATTAGTTCTCAGGACAGTAAATCGTGGTTTCATGCATTAAATGGTGATGTGCAGTTAATTTTACTTCTAGAAAGACCTCAGTTAAAAAACATGCATTTCAAAGCTACTCAGTGTTTGATGTTGTAACACTCAGAAACAGAAAAGCTTTGTTATATTGGTAGATTTCCCCTACACCAATGAGCAGCCAGTGGTCCCTTGAGAGACAAATGTATGTGCTAAATTATTTCTGTCCACAGCTAAAAATGAAAAGTAGTATCTGTTGCTTATTTATTTTAAAAACATCCATGATTTTTTTTAATCTGTGGGTTTTAAACTCTGTTCTGCAGTGCCTTAACTCCAATCTCCTTTGATTATCACACAGAGGCTGGACAGAGCCACTCACACACTTCACCACCACTGCACCTTCTGCTGATGCCACCAGAACTTCATTAACATGCAAAGGACAGAATTTATTCAGCTGTGTAGGATTTTGTTTTCAATTACATTTTCATTGCCACTTGATCAGCTCTTATTCAAAGAGAAGAATGTTTGATGCTTACATGTAAATACAGTATAACAACTTACCGAAGTCACACAGGGCTCCAGTAGCAGAAAGCAGAAACCAAGAAAGTTAAAGGTTTTTTAAGAGAAATAGAGCAACTGATATTGGGATGAGCAACTCCAAGGGCACCTGCAGAAGAAGAGGGAATAGGCAATTTCCTACTGAAATCGCAGCCTTTGGATTTGTTTTTCCCCTGATGCTGCAGATGACTCTGGAGCTCGTTGGCACAGATAATAACAAAAGCACCCTACAGAAACTACATTTATTTCTGTAGGAGAGATAAAAGTATGGGCCAGGGCAGATAGACATCAGTAAGTTCTAGCCTCTGAAATCAATATAGAAGAAGACATGTGCCACACCTGTACAAAACTTTATTTTCCAGCCATTCCCTTTTAACTGTCTTGCTGGGAGACAGCTTTTTGCCTAACCTAGCTTTTAAGTGACCTTCTTGAGATAGCATAGAGAGGGCTGATCTTTAGAGGTGTCTGAGCAGTCCCAAGAGACAATTTTTTTCAGATTTCTCACTGAGCTTCAAGCATCTTAAATCATTGCAAACAGTGTATGTCTTTGATTCCTTTTACATTGCAGCTTATTACTTATAGCAGAGTTTCATTTCATCTTCACACCAACAACCCATGCAAATGCTCTTTGCAATTCCAACATGAAGGGTTAAAAATCACAAGCTAAACCAGCATAATATTTTTGTAGAGCAGCTGGGAGAACAACAGAGAAGATAAAAAGCACAGTCACACTGTTTTATTTTAGTGATAGAGGGGACTGAGACAAGTGTACCCATTTATACTTGGACTATTCCTTTTTATGGGTTCAGTTTTAGATAAAATTTGGGTTAGGGAGATGCAGTTGCATTAACTGATGAAACTTTAAAGAATATAATTAATGTGTGTTAGCTCTTTGAGGAAGTCATTTATCCCAGTGCTCATTTCCTTCTCCTCCTTCCCCATTCCATTTGCCTTCTCACCTGTCACCCTTGTAGATTCAGTTGTTCAGAGACCAAATTTTGATTCCTATATATTCCAGACTTCAGCATCCCTAACTACAAACAAGACACTCCTGCACTCTGCAGGTTGCTGGCTTTCCTGGTAATTACTGTTCCATTGTCATCCCTGAGGGGGAAAAATATCTGCTGTAGCCCCATTACCAGATGTCTTCTGATATTACTGCAACTCCCATCTCCCCCGAGGTGTTCTTGCTACAGTTGACCCTGTATTTTCTGATATAATTTGTGATCTTTTTCCTATCAAAAAAGATCACAGAAATGTATTTGTACATACAGCTCACTCATCTCTAACCCAGGTCTCTTAACTTGTGCTCAAGCTGCCAGTCTGAAGTCTGCTTCTACTCTCCAGACTTCCCTATATCCTTCATTTTTCCATAAACTTTTGCCAAAATAAATTTTTCTGCAACTTTTTACTCCCTGTCACAGCTTAGAATATTGTCTGCAATGAGTTCAGAGCATACAAATGTCCCTCGAGCACAGGGGAGCTCATATTTTAATTCTGTATCTTCCCTCAGCAACATTCCAGATTCTCCACCCTTAGGAAATAAAAAAGCCCCCAAAAAACAAAACAAAACACCACAAACAAACAAAAAATTTGCTACCTTTGATTTGAAGTAAAAAATACAATTAATTTTTTTTTAAGTGCTGTTTTCCTTACTTCCATCTTTCCATTATCCTCACAGCTCATTCTTAGAAGATTGTCACAATGTTGGACAGGGAAGGTAGAGTGTGAAACCTGAAAATAGGCCTGCCTCGGGAGCACTGCAAAGCAGCAGCCATCAGAGCAGGAATGCCAATCATACAGCCTGTTTAAAAGGGCATTTTAGGGAGCTAGATGTTTGTGTTTTCTACTTGCCAACAAGATTAGACACAGGTATATTCAATATTCTAAATTAAATACATCTTTAACTAAGGTCATTCTTTCAATCTCTTGTCTGTACCGAGAATCCACACAGGCATCAAGTCCAATTATTCACAACAAACAAAAGATTCCCAAATCTTGCTGGGAAATACAGTACTTTTATTCATAAGTGTATTCTAAAGTACATTATTTAAAGCTCACCCATATTCTACAGAGTGGAAAAACTGCAGCCCAATAGGTCAGTATTCAAAACAGCTCAAATAAAAGATTTACAATAGGACGTTGTTTCAATACTGGAGGTAAATACACTACAGGGAAGAAGCTAAACAGGTGTACCTAAAAATGGGAAAGAACAAATCTGGTGAAATTCCCAGCTGTGGAAGAGGCTGCAAATACCTCCCCATGTGAGAAATTCACTGAGAGAGGTGCACGCCCTGTGCCTGCTGAACAGGTTTCCCAAGGAAGTTGTGGATGCTCCATACCTGGATGTGTTCAGGGCCAGGCTGAATGGAGCCCTAAGGAACCTGCTCTGGTGAAAGGCTGGTGGGAACAAGATGATCTTTAAGGTCCCTTCCAGCCCTGGAAACTGCTTTAGGACTGCAGAATGCCCAATGCCAGACAGCAGGGAAGTGGCAGCCATGGTGGTAGGAGGATCATGTCAAATTCTGATGCAGTAAGTTTAAGACACAAGTAAGCCAAATTTTTCAGCTGCAGGATACATTCCCTGCATATAAATTCCTCACTGAGTGCTGGCAGTATGTATTTAGTCCAGTTCTTTGAGAACTCAGTCCCTAATCTGTATGCAGTTTGCTTTTGTTCTGAGCCTTTCTTCATGTTCTCCCTCTCTTCTTAATTAACAGAAAACACTTATGAATATTAAAGAAGAAATTAACAACAGTGTAAATAATTTCTGGATGTTTGTAGATTCCAAATTTAGTTTTTAATTAACCCCCACTGATTTCACAAATCTGTTTAAGAAAAAGATATTTCAAAATTTCCCTTGTGCTTAAAGAAAGAAACAAGAAATAAGGTAAGACCACAAAGCAGCAGTTTGGCATTGCAGGCACCAGCCTCACGTGTTACTCTGATGCTTCTGGTTTCAGCAGAACAATCCACATGCTGCCTCCTTCATTCCACAAGCAAAATGCAGGGAATTTGGCCAAACACTGCACAACTGTGATAACACAAGTCCATCTTCTGCAGAGTTCAAAGGAGCCAGGCTCTTTGAATTCTACTGGATAAAACCAGAAGGTGAGCACTGGTCAGCTGCATCCCAGCTGAACCCACTTTGCAATCACAGACCACGCCCTATACCAGGCGCCCCTGAGGAAGGTGCTAAAAGCCCTGACACAGCTATTACAGACTCCACCTTTTTATGGGCACACCTCTTTGTCACCCAAGTCCTGTGGCTATGGGGATTTTGGTTTAGTTTGTAAAATTCTCTCACAGGAAATCTATATGCTCTTGCTAGCCATTCTAAACATCCAGTCTTGATAGTTCCTCTGACCAATCTACCCTCCTTTAACTCCTGTCAGCAGGCAAGGGTACTCCTAAAAAGGAGCTCTTCTGGATTGAAGGAAAGGAAACTCCTGACCACTTTTTTTTAAATTGGCTTATTTTTCCAGTATTTTGTCATTCACATAACCCAAAAGTGCCCACCTCATAGTGAATCCCTACCAGACACACAGGCAAACACCTGTCCATCATGACAATAAGAGTGATTTACCTCTATCTCTTTTATATTACTTGGAAAGATACAACAAAAGAGAAATCTCCCACCACTGATCTGTGTGCAGCAAGGCCTGTTGAGTTAGTGGGAGTTCTGCATGTAAGACAGCTCAAAGACAGATACTTCAAGAAATTTAATTTAAAGATGCCTTGGAAAAGCTTTGAATTGCACTTCCCAGAGCATGCAATGGGGTGGATCCTCTCCCTTATGCATAAGTCCCATTAGCATTGAGTTATCAGTGTTCAGTGGGAGGAGAACATGTCCTGGTGCTGCTGAAGGAATTCCTGGCTTTCTCACCAACACCACTCAGACCCTCTGCCTCCTCACACAGCCACTGGGCACACATGTGTTTAAGAAACATGTGTTTTATTCCATTCAGCACTCCAGACTGAAAGCTGCAAAAGAGGCAGGAATCTCTAAAATGGCAATCACAGTCACCTCCAGACTGATGGATGTTGTTACCTCTGCAACAGCTGAGTGGTAGCATATTCATGAAAAGATGACACATAAAAAAGATATAGCTGAAATACTCTTCCTAGGTGAAAATGTTGACATCTTATTTAGAAAAAAATTCAAGAAAAAGCCCAATATAAGACTGCTGAGCACTTCCACCCACATTTAACGTGTTTTATAAAAACAGCAAAAGCTATTTATTCTACCCCATCTCTTGCTTTTAATTTTTTTTAAATTCCCTTTTATTCTCAGAGGGCAGTTACATACCAGTATTAAAACATCATGCACTTTAACAAGAAAGTGGATTGACTGCACAACTGCCAATACAGAGATACAAATCAACAGAACCTACTGCAGCTAGGTGAGGTGAGAAAGCAGCCAGAAGTTGCAGAAATAACAATGTGCCCTCAGCACAGCAGATCACACTGAATTAGTTTTCCAGTGAAGGAGCTGGGAGCAAAGTAAGGGCTCAGTAGCACATTTGAGGAAGAAATGCGTAAAAAATACTAAATCCCTACAAAGAGAGCATCCAATGAGAAACACAAAGCTCCATGGCAAGTGTCCCCAGAGAACTTCCACCCACACAAAGTCTACCTTGCTGTGGGTGTGAGCGATGCTCTGAGCCCATTTCCTCACACCCAAACTGGAAAGGGGCACAGGGGAATAGATTCCCATGGAAATTTACCTCCATCCAATACTTGGGGCATACCAGAGGCACCCCAGCCACCCCTCCACAACAGAGGAGCAATGCAAGAGCTAGGGTTAGGCCTGGAAGACGGCATGCTCTTACCTCTATCACAGCATTTATCACCCTGACAAACACCCTTCCTTCAATAGAGGAAACACCTTCTCTCATGCTGAAAAGGTGATCAAAAGGTGACCAAAGTGGATCACTTAAACACAAGCATCAAATTCCCAGAGTGTGCAAATTTGCCATTTTCTTTGGGATTCACTCACTGGCAGCAGCTACAAGTCTGGTCCAGGGAAGCAGCACAAGCTCTTTTGTGCCATCAGTGCAGCCCAAGAAGAGATGAGGAAAGCAGTCAGTCATACACCTTGATTTGTTCTCATGCACAAATGGCCTCACCAATGGCTCAGCCCTGCCTTGCATTTGGCAACAGCTTTTGTGCCCCCTCAGGAGCTGGGCAGACAGTGAAAAGTCAGTGCCAGGTGCTCAGTAAAACCAATCGAGCTACAGCCAGATAAGAGAAGCAAGTACACTAAGTCACCTTCCCAGGCAAGCTGGCTTCCATGATAGCTAGGCCATTAGCAATCTTCAATCCCTACACATCAGAAGTTAATCCTGCCTCAGGCAGCATTAACTTACACATTAGCTCTTTAATGTAACAGCCGCAGTACTGGAAAAGAGTCATCTGCTACAAATATTTTCCCACATGACTCCACTCACTTCCCCAATTACTGCATTTCCTATTCTCTTTTGAAGGGATCTTTTAGATGTAGCTTTACTTTGCTAGGCTGGGATTATCACAGCATTATCCCACGAAGGTGTTTTCATCCTGTGCAGGGTAACTTCGAGCCTGGTTTTGTGGCATCTCCAACACCCGCTCAGGGTGCACAGGGAAAGGGTGATGTGGCACACAGCCAAGGCTGCTGCCCTCCAAACTGCAAAAACTTGGGATATTCCTGTGAAAAGCCCTCCCATGCAGTTTGCTGCTAGCACTGGGGTCATCCTAGAGGTGCTACATATTTGTGAAAACATGCACAGATCAAAGCATCCTGAATTTCAGGACAAGTAATGATTTATTAAAAAACGCATACTAAATGCCTAATATATAAACTATTTATAAACCAGCAAGGGAGCAGAAGCTTTACTGTTTTACTTGCAAACTCTTCATGCCAAAACTGCAAAACAAGTACTTTAAGAACAACATGGATTGATTTCAATTTGTGTGTATCGAGCCAACTTCAATGGCTCTGGCTTTATATGCACAAATTCTTCTGTTTATGAATAATAAATACTTCCTTCCCCCCTAGATAATGAGAAAGAGATTCTATATCTTTTGCTGTCCTAAAAAAAAGTCTATTTCATAAAGACACTATCTTAAAATAGTTAAGCCAACAGTCCTTTTAAATGATATATTTAGATAACACTTACAGAAATATCACAGGGAAAAAAAAGCATTTATACAAATTAATGCAAGAGAGTCACTTGAATAAGAAAACCAAAAATTGTTGTAAATAGGCTCCTGAAACTGTTTCACAGGAAAACTGCTAATGAAATCCTTGGAGAGGCCAGGCAATCTTTGGTTCAACAATTCAACTTCAGGTTCTTTTTATTTTTTCTGTTCACATTTTCAGATGTTCCCCCAAGGTGCCTTGCTCTAAAAATACTTTTATGGTAAGACAGTTCAAACAGAACTTTAAAAAACTGTATTTTATGTCATTTTGATAGGGTGAGGTTGTCACCTTATTGTTCAGCAATGTTCCTGGCAGATCAACTCTAAAGAGCCAAGTGGGTGTTGAGCTGAAACAAAGCTATCTAAGTGAAGGTGATAAAACCTCCTTGGGTTGAAGCACCAGTTGCTGCATTTTTTAGGTCTCCTGAACTGCCCTCCAGTTGTTAGAGGCTTGTAAAATCCTTTTTCCATGCAATCTAACCCCCACCTAAAAGGGTTCCTCCACCCAAGGCAGAATCCTGTAAAAAACTCAGGTCCCCTTCCCCCAAAGCCTTTTCATGGGCTGCTCCCTTTACTTCAAAGCACACAACCCAAACTGTGGGTACCAGAGGAGAACACACCTCTGGAACACAGAGCCAGGCCAGTACCCTTCCCACCACTACACATCCAACTGATCCATCAACAAGGGTATGAGTTACTGCATCAGCAAGGCTCCACCTCACCCTCAGCAGATCCCTGCACACCCTGATCCACCTAAAGGACGCAATTTCCCCACAGCCTCTGTAATTATGGTTTTTTTAAACAGTCTCATTATGAGCAGATAGGTTGATATTTCAACAGAGGATAACAGAATTTAACACCTAGCATAACTCCAAACTGTGATCTATGCACTGCTGAAAGGTAACTCCAGCTCAGCACCATGAGAACAGTCCATCCATCCCACACAGAGCTCATGGCCTCCATTATCACTGGGATAATCTACGGCACTTTTAGTTTAAGAGTAATGTCCTTGTGTTGATGCCTTGCAATTTGATGGGATTTCCGTTCATTAGTAGCAGTAAAAGAACCACTTTTTATTCATTAAATTATTCTAAGTGACAGGAAAAAACCCTTTCTTAAGACAAGCATATGCACAGCTGCATTTTTTCTCATGCAGTTGGGATCACCCCTCTCAGCACATTAATATTGTATTAGAGAATGTAGATCACTTTTTCATTCTTAATTGGTACTTAAAAATTTCTCTCTAGTGAAAATACTGATTGATTTGGTGTTTAAATGAACTTGTTCATTGCAACTGCAAATATCCTGAATACTAAGTAGTTTAAAATAACTTGTCATAGTAAAAAGATAGATGGACCATGTTTGGAAAAAAAAAAAAAAGCAATTAAAATTAAAATTCTAACTACGTAGCTACTAAACAAATAACATTATAAAGGAAATCAGGAATAAGCCTGCCACAGTCATGTTCTATTTTTGTGTATTCCCTGCTTTGAGAAGTAAAAAAAACTACAAAAGTGCTAGAGAAAGTGACCAGGGTATTAATGATAATGAAGTTTTCATTACATTTGCCCTTTCACTCCAGAGTCTCTTCAGTTTTCATATCTGAAGTATTTTCTCTACATCCACAAGACCTACTATTTTAGGTGTTCTCCAAAAAATACAAAGTTCAAGAAATTCTGACCTAATCATGTTACCTAGCGCAATTAAAAATAAAAACCAACAAAAATAAGGAAAGTTTGGTATGGGCAATGAGTGAAGAGTTGGTTGCATAAACCCGCAGAGAAACTGAAAAATTCCACATTCTGCATTCATTTTGAATGAAGCACACTGAGAAACAGACACCCTCAAGGTTGGCATTAGAAGAAACAGTCACAAAAATTACCTGTGGTTGATCTTCCCTGGCTGGTAGGAGACTGAGCGCTCTGCAGATGCTGGGGACAGCAGGCAGGCAGGGCTACAGTTGAAGCCAAGCAGGAAAGTGCAGGCAGCTCCAGGGTTGCAGCCTGCCAGGCTCTGGCCCATCTCCTGGGCTCTTCATCTCTGCTTCCACCACCCTGCTTAGCCCTTAGCCGAGAAGGTCTGAAGCCAACTGTTTGACTGCCCAAGGAGGCTGGAAGCTCTCTAACACCTCTTTATAGGCTGGGCAAGGAGCCCAGGGTAACTACCTGCACCTGCTGCAGGCTGTGGGGAAAATGGGCTTCAGCTGAGTCCTGCACTCAGCTGTGTCCCATTACACCCCTCAGCACTGGGCTCTGGAGATGGAGTAATGCATCCTCACCTAAATATTATGTATTGGCTTAAAAGACAAAGCTTGTGGTTTAATGGAGGCTCTCTGAAGACCCAAGTGAAAATGTAAAAAGCAAGCTCATTATTGCACTACAAGCTTATGGCCTTTTTACTTTTGTTCAATGTAGTCTAATCCAATTTATCTTCTACATCCAGATTTATTTATTTGCCCAATAGAAGAATATATAGTCTTTATTTAACAGCCCTCACAGGTTTCTTAAAACTTTTTTGTGCCTTATTCAAAGTCTACTAAACCAGAAATAAATGTATAACAGTCAATAATTTGTATATTACTGGTTTTGTTTTCTCAGTGTAAAGTGCCTTTTAAAGTCTCCAACTTTCATGCCATTCTGAAACCCCTGCTTTTAAAAAAAATTCTTGTTGAGCTTTACACAAAATTTTACCTTTGAAAGTCTAGGTTATATGTCAGTATTAAATTTTTATCATCCCTTTGCAGAAATGAATTTATTCTTAATGTGGTTCTGTGCTTTATGTTGTTTTTTTCTTTCCCTGTTATGCTCAGGAGCATTGTTGATTGTTTCATCAGCAGTGGTCACAACTCAGGAGAAGAGGGTTTGGGCAAGTCAATTAACATTGCTGTAGAGCAGAGCCCAGGAGAGGAGTGGACATATGGCCTGCAATGATGTGCAATTTGCTATTTTTTAATTTCTTAGTAAATAGAGTGAGCTAGAGGACATTCTTGGTCACATTAAGATGAAAGACCAACTACAGAGCCTTACTAATCTGGCCTCACTTAAAATTCATAGATGCTTTACATGTCAAGTAACCTAACCTCTTAAAAATGTACAGGAATGGGATTTTAAAAAATGGGATTCTTTTGCTATACCAAATATTTGCTTTCATTATACATTCATTAGACTGGGAGAAGTGCTAGAGGGCAGAATTTGGGCGAAGTGTTTAATGTTTATTAAAAAAATCCTTTGCTAGACACAGTAGTGTCCTAATAGGTCATCAAATTCATATCATTGGGCTGCTACAGACTGACCCTTGTTTATTTCCTCATATGCATCTAATCAATTTTTATAGCTGCTCACAAATAGTCAATTAAGAGTTCTATTAATAGTAATGAATCCACAGCTCCAGCAGGCAGGAAATATCTGCCAGCATTTCCTTGTTTTGTTTTTTTTTTACACAGTGAAAAAGACAAGTGTTTTTGAAGAGAGGGGCACTCACAAACACAGGGCCTAGAGGACACCAGCACAGGTCAGCATCCCACTCTGCAAGCCCACAGGCTGCCCTTCTGGCCATCCCCTATTACAGGTCTCCAGCACTTCCATCTGGCCTTGAGGAATCAAAAGGAAGCACACAGACACTCATAAATTCCCCGTAAGTCCTGGGGGGAGAAAAGAGGATAAACAGTCAGAGCAGTGAATCAACACCTTTTTTGTTCTATTTCAGTCACCAATAAAAGCAGAATCCGAGAGGGGAATGAGTCCAGACAAAGCCAAACACATGCAGGTTCAGCTCAGAGCAGTCTGAGGACCTTCCACATTTTACAGACCACAGTAAACAAGTTTCCACATTTTATTTACCAGCTGCACACAGTGAATGAAGTAGAGCACAGAGCAAGCAGGGCCATCCACAGTGGGCGCCCTGCAGGTATAAAGCAATGCTGTTGGCAATATGGAATATTTCTTTTCCATTTCTCCATGAAAGCAAACTCCCCTAATCTGGGCTGCATTAATTCCACACAGCGCCTTTTAAATCCATGCAGACAGTATTGTGCTTTTTCCTCACTGTGAGGGTGATGAGGCACTGCCACAGGTTGCCCAGAGAAGTTGTGGATGCCCCATCCCTGGGGGAGCTCAAGGCCGGGTTGGATGGGCCTTGGTGCATTCTGGTTTAGCGAAAGGTGTCCCTACCCATGGCAGGAAGAACTGGATGATCTTTAAGGTCCTTTCCAGCCTAATCCATTCTATGATTCTTTGAGTAAAGCTTTTTTAACCAGCCAGCCAATCTCAGTGTTTACATATGCACCCCCTTCCTCACAGTGCTACTAAAGACAGAAAAAATGAATCCAGGTTTTGACCTTTTTGGGTTTCTTGTGCTCTCTTTCTTTTTGTGAAATTGCTCCTTCTCATGAGCTAGCAAGGGAGGCCATTGATCAAAAAGCCACAACAGCAAGATAGGACATGACAGTGGTTCTGGCAGCTGGAATGTAAAATGAATCTGTCTGTCTCTAGCTGGCCAATTCAAAACCAGGTTAACAGTACCTGAAATTCATCACTATCTAATGTCTTTGTGAGATGAGACTGATGTCAGTTTAATTTAATAGGCCAGGCTGAAAAATGTGACAGTTCAATAATTGATTCATGAGTGGATTAGACATCACTGCCTCAGGGGTGGCAACATCCACCAAAGGGTGGGGATGATGGCTGGAGCACTAACAGCATGAGCTGCCTCATTTTAGCCCAGTCTCCAAGCCCTGCACACCCCCAGCCTGTGCCTACCCCGCTGCAGAGAAGGGCAGACAGGCCCAGGGTGGGACACACCTTGGAAATAAAAGCACAGCCCACGTTTCCTGTCAGGAGAGCAAAGGGGAATCTGCTGCTGCAGATGTCTGTGGTGTACACCCTGCTGGGAATAGACTGAGGACTGCAAGGTACAGAGCTGTCAGCCAGGTGCTTTCTGCAAGGGCTGAAGTTCACTGAATAAATAAAGGGAGAAAAGGGGGATGAGAGTCCTTTTATCTCTTTCAAAGATGTTCTTGCTGCCTTTCCTCATTCCAGATAAGTGCAGTCTCCTTTCTTTATCAGAGACCTGGAATGGCAGTCACCCTCATGCTGCTGGTTCCACTTTCCTCTCTTTCACCCCACAGTCACCTTTTCTTTGACAGTAGAAAAGATTAATGTGCCATCTATTCCAAAATATTTCCTAGTTAATGCTAAGAAGCTCCAACAACTCCTTTAAATAGTCTTGAACAGTCCCATCTATGGCTGCCCTATTCCTGTATCTTTATAGATAATTAGCAAACCACCTACTAATGGAAACAGAGTAATATTTTAAAGCACCATCTTTAATTTGCAGGCTCTGATGTGGATATGGTAATATTTGCACAATGGTCTTCTACATTTGTTGGAAATTGTAAGCATTATCATGAAAACCTATGCTGCACTACTTCACAGTACCAACATGAAAAATAAATTCACCTTTATCACATTTTTTTTAAAAATTAATTCACATTTTGCCAGAAAACAGTAGCTAATCAAATAAACACTGTCATTTGTAGTGTTCCTTAATATGTTTAACTTGGGCAGAAAAAACAAGAAGTTCCAACAGTTAAAAAATCCTCATTAACATAGGAGAGGGGTGCAAGGAAAGTGCTGTAGAGCTCTTGGCAGTCTAGAAGTTAGCAAAAGAAACGTCCACCTTTGAAAAGCAGATAGTTTACATGGAAAATGGGCAGAAGCCTCAGGAACCTTACAGTATTATCTGTTCTTAAAAAGTCATTTCCAAGGTCTCCACTACAGAAACATGGAATCTTTTATGCTGGAAAAGACCTCCAAGATCACCAAGTTCCACCTCTGACCCAACACCACTGGGTCAACCAGACCATGGCACTGAGGGCCACCTCCAGTCGTTCCTTGAACAGCTCCAGACATGGTGACCCCATCACCCCCCTGTGCAGCCCGTTCCAGTGTCTGACAACACTTTCCAGGCACTCCTAACAACAGCTGCCCACACAGGTTTGGTTACAAGCATTCTGCCATTTCCAGAGGCCTTGGAGAATCCTGTTTGGATGTCAAGGCTCCCACCTTAACATTGCTATTGCAATCAAAAGAAGTAAAATGGCATTTTTAAAATTTACTCTTCAGAGGATATAAGTGTTTCTTATATGAAAATAAACCTTCTAGAAGTGGATAAGAGACATGGGGGAAAAGTGGAAGAAATTAATGAGCTTATTCTGCTTTTTATTAAAGTAAGAGGAAAAAAAGTAATCAGACTCGGCCAATCCTGAAGCACACAGGTCCAATGTATTCAAGATAACCCAAGTATAAAAATGATCCATAACTATTATAAAAACCATATTCTCTTTTAAAATATGCCTAGCCATTATCTCAGTTCTTTCTTCCTGGAAACAAAGCTGGCATCAGACTCAAATATGGATTAAGCTTTAACATCAGACAATGTATAAACAATAGTCATTCATTAACCCCTGTGGCTGTAATGAACTAGAACGTACCAGGTATTGATTATTGAAACTTCTAAATATACAAACCCAGAACCTGTGTTGGAAACAGCACAGAAACCGCACAATAGGTATAAATGAAAAATAAAAAATCACTGGTTTACTCCACAAAGCAGGAGGTAAAGTGTTGCCATTTTAATTTCCATCATACTTTATTACAGACAATTATGACATACCTGTGTGCCCATAAATGAAGAGCTGCTATATCTAGACTTGGATTTACTGCCATAATTGAGCCAGAGCATTTTAAAGCCACCACGACTGTTATTATGATTTTACTGACCTCAGTGCTTACATTACATCAGTGCCTTAGGCTCAAGCCAGCTCAGGTTGCAACAAGTGCTCTGCAAACCCTTTGAAAATGACAATTCCTGCTCCTCAGAGTTCATAGTGCTAAACCTAGCTAGGCAGCACCATGAGGTTTAATGGCTTTTAGGCTCCAGTTCCTTTTAAGCTTGCTGGCCAACGCCTTGATCTCTCTGTCCTAGCACATTTGAGTACTTTTTTACAGGAACACATTACGTTTTTCCTGTTGTCCAAAGGAAAACAGTCTGTTGCCTAAAACGCACAAGAGCAAACCTAGGAGCTCTGGGGCTGGTTAGAGAAGTAAACCCTGAAATTAATCTCATGTGGTGATCCACCCTATCTTTAAACTGTGGAGGACAGATCCTCAGATCCTCACCTCTTGTAAACTGTGAGCATTTCAGAGGAGTCCTTGGTGTAACTGAGAGCTCATCCAGGCCAGGGTTTGCCTTGAGACATTTTTAAATGGTTTAAATGGTCTTAGGTTAAAATAGAAACTGAACAGAGCTCAAGTAAAGGCATTTTATACCTGTAATGGTACAGAAAAATATTCATACTTGACAATGCTTGGTCAAGAGTAGTGAGAAGTTACTCTGCCCTCTTACATGTACACACTGCTTATCCTCTCAGCAAAGTAACAATCCAGACATTGTTTGTGGTTACAGAAGTTCTCCAGTTTAAATAGTGCTGTGCAGAAAGTGCAGAATAAGAGGGTTTTCAGGACACTTCTCTCTCTCCTTCACTTGTACATGTAGACCCCTGGGCACTGCTCAGGACTAAGAAAATCAAACACTTGTAGACTTCTAAATTTCAGCTTACCTGTGAGGCAAATTCTTTCTTTCTCAACAACTGAGTATTTATTACATTGTACTACACACAGAGGTCTAGTCAGGCAGCAAGGACCTTTCTGGTGTATATGATGTCACACATTTCCACTTTCTCTCATATGAATTTATACACTAAAATTAATTTCTACTTCTGTTGAAACTGAGGATGCAGGAAATACACTTCCGACAAGTGGAGAACTAAAAAGAAAATAAAATGAAAAATGCTGCAGAAAAGTTTTTAAAAACCAGAATTAGTTTACAAAATCAGAGGAATAAAATATGGTCAGTATAATCACAACACAGCCATTCCATAAAGGAAATATTTCCTGGTGCCTTGGCCTCATGTCAATGGCCCCATCTTGTGTCCCAGTTATTTTTAAAGCTGACTTTACACAGTAAATAGGGATGGAGGTGGGGAAGAGAAAGAGGAAAAAAAAAAACCCCATTAGGCTCCTCTTAGGAAAATAAGACTTAATTAAAAAGTCTGCCATTGCTTTGCACTTAATTAGGACTAACACAGCTGTTAATAAGCTTCTGATTGATAGTAAACTTGATGTCTGCACAGAAAACTACTTACTTGGTTCAAAGAGGCTGATAGTTTCATACAGTAAAAAGATTCTGTTTTCTAATTGTGCATAATGTTAATATTTGAAACATCCTTAAGGGTGATTGTACCTATTAAAATTTCATATGTGAAATGAGAAATAAATGAATTGGTGTTGCATTTTTAAAGGATCAGATTACTGTTGATTAAAGCTTTGTCTACACTTGAAATTTCCCAGTAGAACAGCTCTACTGGTGGTTGTAATAATAGGAGAACAAGCAGAGATAGGCTGCCAGCGACTGCTATTAAAATTACAATGTCATCCAGACCTGATCTTTAATGGGTTATACAAGGCTGTGGTTATAATGGGACTGTAGCACTTAATACTGCCAACCTCGCTGCTGCTACTGGGGCTGAAATGGAAAAAAAAGGAAGAAAAAAACCAGTATAGACACAGTTGGGAAGTCAGTGTTTGTCGGCAGGGCTAAAGCACAGACTGGAGTGTTTATCCAGAATGCTTCCACAAAGACTCACCCTGCCTGAGAATTTAAATATCAAGCCATAATAAGTGAAGAGGAAGGTGAAGTAGAAGGACAGAGCAAGAGAGCAAAAGATGAGTAAAATAATTTGGAAGAAAAAAAAGGAAGCATTTGGGAATGGTAAACTTCATAGAAATAGCAGGGAAGAGAAACAGGCCTCTAGAGGAAAAAGAGAAATAAGAAAATCCCATGCAATCTACTTTTAATTTTTCAATAGCACTCCTCTATGTAACAAATACAGAGAAGAGACTAAAATAAGCTCTGAGGGTTGAAAGGGAAACACAGAGAAAAGCCACATCAAAAGGAGAAACAAGAAAGGGATTTGTGGAAGAAAAAAAGAAATCTTTTGACAAATGAAAAAAAAGTCAGCTGAGGAAATGAAGGTATTGAAAAGGAGTGGGAAAAAAGAGGATAAAGGGGAAAAGGGGGATAAGGAAGAAAAAGGAAAAATACATGGAGCTTACTCTAAGAGCTCTATGTTGTCTAATGAGGTTTAATGCTAGGAGTCACTGACAGAATAAAAGTTTCTTCTCAAGCATTTGGGAAGATGATGTTCTACTCTTCTGCAGCTCCTGCACAAGCTCAAGCATTTAGTACCTCCCAGCTGCTCCCATCCTGGCAAGGTCGCCTTTGAGACATTTCCAACCTGTGTGCTAATTTCTCATTCCTTTCTTGGCCTGACAAAAATCACCTCTGGGCAGGAGACAGGGCACAGCCATGGATCTGACAAGCTGCTGCCTGCTCTCCTGTGAGCCCCAGAGAGCTCCAGTGCCCCTCACCAAAGCAAGTTGATATGCCAGGAAAACACTGGGAATGCGCAAGTCTTACACAGGGTGATGCTGGGTGTACATCCAGTCTGGGGCAAGAAACATGAGGAGTTGTGGGAACAGAATTGTACTGAACCAAAACAGGACAGCATACAAAATAAACCCTGGAGTGTGGAGGAAATGAGAAGTCACAACAAGATCAAGTGAGATCAAGGTTAATTCTGTTCGGGAGCCAGTCACAAAAGCTGTGCTCTAAACCAAGATATCTTAAAATTGACAGAGATGGATAGGAGAATAGGCGAATTACACTTACTGTGTTCTGCTAGTGCTGTAAAAAGACATAACCCTTTGATGTGAAGCAGTGCATTTCCAAGCTCCCTTGGTTTGAGAGAGCAGGGGTGGTGCAAAACGTCAGCATGTCTGCTGGGATTCTGAACATTTCATCTCTCTTCCAGAAAAGTGCCCTTGACAACAGAATGGCAGCACTGTGCCCCAAGTTTGCTGCTGTGCAAGTGCAGTGATTGGGTAGGACTGTGAGGCCAGAGGTGCCCTCCAAGTGACTCTCAGTAAATGAAAGGAATGAGCAGTGTCACCTGCCAGCTGACAAGGTAGTTATCCAGGCCACACTCTGACCTACCATCTTGGTGTCATGAGGACCAGAAAGCAGCTGGGACTTTGTAAAGGGTTTGAAGCACATCAAATAAAAACAGTGTGACTATTAGAACTCATAAGTGAAGTTGACTTTGCTGCTGATTGGGTGCACAACAAAAAGAGAAAAAAAAAAAAAGGAGAACTTTGAGCTTAAAGTGAAAATCTTACTGAATTCTGTCCGGAAAATATAGAAATCTGTGGCTTAGACTCACTGCATCTTGTAGAACATACCTTTTATTCTCCTCAACAGGCTTGACTTTGTTCTGATCTGAAAAACAGAAACTAGATCAATTCTCCCAAAAGGTGCCTGATTACACATATAGCTATGTTCTACAGTGAGAATGACAGGGATACACTAGCCTTTCATTATTATATGATGTCAAAAAGCTCTTTCTTAGTTTACTGTAAATAAAACTTCTCTAAGTGTTCACATATGTACAGTAAAGATTTTGGCCCTGTAATAGAACTACTTCACAAGTAAATAAAATCAAGGCTGTAATGACTGTAAGAGGAATTTCAATATTAGTTTGGAGATTAGAAGGTATTTAGATAGGTGATATTTCCTTAAACTGATATTCTCAGCACAATCTCTTGAATAAGCAATAAAACAGATAGTACATATATTTAAGGAAATGTTTTCAACCAAAAGTGTGCAGAATTTGCTCACACCATGTGCCACAATGGCAGTTTACTGGCAAGACCTGTCCTTAGAGAGTGGCTTTTTCTTTAGAACAGTAAATCACATTGTAATTTACACTTACGTATAACAAACCTAAGCCAAATGGTAGCTCATCCTTTGAAAATGAAGATTAATTAACTTGTAAAGGCCATTACTCTAACACCTGTTTTATTTGGAGTTTAATCAACACACCAGAATTTCAGTAGCAAGAACCCTAGAATTCTATTGTGCTTTAAAGAACATCTCTTATTTGTGCAGTTTAATATAAGTTCTGCTCAAAAATAAGCAATTGAAAGCAACCTAAAATAGCAGTAACAAATTCCATAGACTGAAGCACTTGTGTTAAAATGCCTCAAGCAAATTTATAAGCAATTTCCTAGAATATTCTCTGAGTGTGAAGTATGCAGTTATCAGCAATCCTTATTGCAGATTCTGGCCTCATCACACAGAGGTCCCCCACTCCCAATGTTTGTAACAAAAGTAAAGAAAGTAAAAGCAAGTAAAATACAAAAAAATGGATTTGTGAAAGAAAATTGCCTACCTGGCATGGTGTCTATTAATGCAGAACAAATAAATTACATATATTTTAGACAATTCCATAATTTGTACTCTGACAAAAATACAATCAGTGGCTGTCCTCTTACAGGTTAGGAGTTCACACTGCTGTAAGATTTCCTTCAGTGCTAAAGGAAAGTTAAAGCTTTCTGATTAAAGGGTTCAGGGAGAAGTAAAGAGACAAAACACTTCAGGATATATTTGTCCATCTTTATATAGTTTGCTCATTTTGGCAGAAGTAATAGTTGTTTACTCTTGAGTTGTTCAAAGTCAATGGATGTCCTATGATTTCTGTCTGACTGTGAGTGAGACAGCAGACTTCAGGAGGCTTTTATTTCCCAGTTTCTGGGTGGAAGACACCAAGAATATGTCAGATTCTCCCTTCTTTCCTTGGAAATACTGATTCTGCTCTGAACTTTATGCAAGAGATACTGATCTAACTTTAGGGGAATGCAATTTAAAAAAAAATGAAGACTATAACATTATACACTAAACAGGTGGGAAGAATACAGACATGAATGAAGAATCATAACAGAGAACAATTACAAAATAATATTCTAATGTAATTCTACTGTAATATATATATAATAAAATATGCAAAACTAAGATCATGAAGAAATAAAAGAATTATAACAGATAACTTTAAATCTCTCCTACAGTACACAGACACAAGCTTCTTCTCTTTAAATTTTAAATCCAATCTTTGAGACAAGACTTTTTTTGCTTTAACAAATGTAAACGACCTTTTTCTTGATTTTAATCTTCACTAACTAGGTTTCTTAATCAAAATGACAGATATTACTTCATCACAACATTCAAAGACACTAGAAAATGGTATCTTCATATTATAAAAACAAGAGATGAAGACTTGTATCTTCATCTCTCACAAAAAAAAAATTATTCTTTGGGATCTCTGGTCTCTTTTGTGGTCAAAATTCAACCAAGACAAGATCAGTGGTCTCCATGGGATGAAGTTTAACTTTTTGCCATTAGATTTATCTCTTCTGAGAACAAGACAAAGCTAGCAAAACAGCTGAATATTCCTTGTTGCAGATCTTTAATTAATAAGAATCAGTGATTTAAGTAATAGTCATAATAATGATTTATACCTGCTGAGAAGATGAGACTTTTTCCTCAGTACAATGACAATTTCTTGACTTTCCAAAGTGTCATTCTCTGAACACTCCTGCTAACTCAAATAATATTCAGTGCTAAGAAGGAAAGCAGTCTGATATTTTTAAAGGTGAAAATCCCACTCCTAAATACACAATTAGAAACTCAAGTTTCTTAATGTCCTGGACACCTCCAATGAAAACACTGGTTCAAACAAGAGAGGGAAAAGAAATAAAAGAGTGCACTTAGGGAAAAGTAATCCGAAGCAGGTGTTCCTGATGTTCAGAATGATCCAACTGGCAGTTGGAGTCACCAGCCAGGAAAGGAATCTTGGAGTCACCACTTTGGTGAGAAGGTGGCTGAGGAGGGATATGACTGAGATTTTACTTAGTACTGAATGGGAGCTTTTTTGCCACATCCTGTACTCCTAGAAATAAGGGCCATCTGATGAACAGAGTGGGAGAGAATTTTGAAACAGAAAAGACAAAAATATTTATTTACTCATTAAACAGTGCATTTCTGGATCTTACAGCCATGGGCAGCTGCAGAGGCAGATGGCATCAGCATATTCAACAAGGAACCAGAGATATTCATTGACAACAGGGCCATGATGAATGCTAACAGGATTATGTTGGAATGTGTCTTCTCACAACCTTAAGGATAATTCTGAATACTGGGGTACTAAATGAAAGGAAATATACAGACTTGGTGTTACATGGGAGGAAATAGCCAGGCTTGAATACTCTCCCTAAACAGGATTTCCTGTCATCATTGTCAGAGAGAGCACTGACATAGATGATCTCACCCCATAAGTAATTTCTTGCTTTCTAGGCCTTTTTTCTATTTTGATATGACTTCCTACTTAAAAGAGCCATAACCATCTCTACTTCCTCAGGGACTGTTTCTGAGAAACAGTTCTTTTCAGTGCTTTTGGGAAAGGAATTTTAGCTCTTTCTGTAAAAACACAAAGAAAACCCAAAGAGTCAGAGGATGACCGAGATTTTCCACTATCCCTGTTTCTTCCTCTTTCCGTACCTATCCATGTTTCTTTAGGTTATGGAGCAAATAAACATGCCTAGAAAACACTCCTATTTTATTGAGCCTCATCCATAATGGATAGTGTAACAATCCATGGATTCTGAAGGAGCAATTATTTTTAAACTGATCAGACATCTGTCCTTCTAGATCACACTGAATGATCTAAAATAATTTTGGTTTTATTACCTTGGCTATTCAGTAAAGTTGGCAATAACATATCTGAAAGTTTGGAAAGAAAGGCAAGCACATGCTCTATGCAAAGTTTATACACAACTCTGAAAATTAGAGCTGTCTTGTTACTTATTTTTAAGAGATAATATTTGGCATTAATTTTATTAATCTTCTGCCACTCTTTGAGCACTTCACTAACAGCTGGGATATATTTTTCTAATATTAATTAACAAGATATAGTTACTAGGTAGTTTATCTAGACTGTACAGACTAGTAAACTGCAGGAAAAATAACTAGGAAAAATAGTTATTTTTCTGAGGTCACACAGTGGATCAAGCAGAGGAAAGAGGTCACAAATGAGACATTTTCTAAGGCTCTTCCATCCACCTCATTAAACTGACAATTCTCATTTCAAACTATTTGTATTCTTTTACATGAGGACTGGTATTTAGAAAGCATTTCTTTTGTTGGAAACAGAAAGCAAAGTCACTTATGTAGCAAATGACCAAGGCATAAACACTCCCAGCCATTAGAAAGGTGGGTTTGGATTGTTCAAAACAGCCTCATTTGCTGCACAAGCTGATTTACATCTGCAATTATGACAACTGTGGGCATGGCTGATGACACACATTTTAACTACCTCCTTTGCATGAACAATTATGTAGTTAAATGTGCAGCATGCAGTGAATTGCATCCACAAAATCAGAGGCTGAGATTAGGCCTTTTTAAAAGAGCTAGGCCTTACAAAGTGCCAGATAATTGTATGCCCCGTGAAAGAGAAGAGGGGCTTTATTTCATGACAGTTTTTAAGAAAATGGGGCCATTTAAGTTAATTATCTGTGTTGGCTCATTTGAACACCTGTTGGGTTTAATTCACCAGCACCTGGTGCCAACTCTGGGTAACAGGCCTGGGGGTCACTAATTGACAGATTATGTTGTTTACATTTCTTTTTTTTAAATTTCAACTTCTTTTTTTTCCTACTCAATTTTTAGTAAGCAAACTTCAGCAGGATTCAAGATAAAAATGCAGAGATAACCAGCTACTCTTGGAGAAGGCAATAAAGTATTTTTTCCATGAACACATGTAACATACAAAGGTTGAAGCCTGATGAGCATCCGTATTCTATCTGACTGACATATACACCAATTTTAAAACACCAAGGAGAAGGACTGGTTGAAGTGATCATTTGCAAGAATCATTCAATGCATTAGTCTGGAATATTTTAAATAGATATCTTAGGGGACAATAATTCAGTTATCAGTTCAGGGGGAAAAAATTAGCTAACACCAAGAGCAAGAAACAGAACTGGGAAATTCTTGATTTATGATAATTGTACTTTGAGAATACATTAATCATTCCACTGATTAAAATGCTGTAGAGGTAAACAGAAGAACCTGCAAATTAGTTATGATACTCAGGAAATGGGAGAAAATATGCCTGAAAATAATCAAAATCCCTCTGATACTATTAGAAAGTCAAGAGAGACAGAGAAAAGTCTTGATGCATAGAAAAGTCTTAGAGTCTAAAAGCAAGCCCAATGTAATTATGGAATTAAAAACAATAAATTGACTATGCTCCAAGCTGTCCAGAACTGCCAGGGTATAGAAGTACAAGTGCACAAAAAGATCCAAATCCAGAGAGCTGAGAAAATTTAAGATGGGGATGTGAGAGCTCTAAGCAGATTTCTTCTCAGAATTGTCAGGCATCCTTAGGGATCTCAGTACTTCATTGAGTCAAATTTTTCAAGTCCTCACATACTTTTGGAAACGTGTTTAAATAATTTGCAGAACAGATACACAGGCATTTTGCTGAACTGGATTTGCAATTTAGACACAAGAAGACCTGAGATTTAGGCATTTGGTTTCCTTGTAAAAATCAATCTGAAAAGAAACAAGAAATCTCACATGGTGTACACATAAGTTTTATATTTTAGGGTCTTGATTTTCCTCTTCAGTCAAGCATACTCACATACCTGTAAATTTCACCCAAAATCACAGCAATAATACAGAATTCTAAATCAGAACTCACAATCAATATGCTCAAAAGTTCTATTGATAGAAATAAAAATCAACACAGGAGAAGAAAAAACCTAAACCACCCCACTATCTGAAAGGAAACAGCATCTTCCATTAAACCACAGCTAAGAAAATGTCAAATTCTCAGGGTGAGAAGTGAACAAAATGAGGAGGAATATCATAGTTAAAATACATCACAATCCATACAATATATAGGTAGGAAATGGAATCGAGATTATTTTTTGAATGTAGCTTAAAATAATTGGAAATTCTAGTATCAAACCAAAGCATATGTATCCATAAAGATATTTATTGCAAAATTAGATTTACTCTATGTTTCACTAATATTATACTCATTGCATATGTAATGGTCTGTGCAGATAATGCAGAAATTCCATGGTAACACCGTCTTTGTGTTTCTAAGAAACTTAAAAATATTCTGCTATCCTGTCATCTATTTGGCTCTTACTTTTCAGCAGATGTAAGAAGTTAAACGTGTCTGGAAAAGTTTTAACTGGTACAGAGATCAGAATAATCAAAACTAGTAGCAGGACTGCATTAATTACTATTTATGGTAAATAATTAATCATCAACCCTTTGCATAGCCCCCGGCCAAAACTCTATATGGTCTCAAACTGAAAACACATAAACCTCCAGAGGTATCCACTAACTTGAACTGAGCTTGAGGTGATTTGTTTAGCTGCAAGAACACGGCAACTTTTAAATTAAAATTTTTATTGTTAAAGTATTGTTCTGGAATATAAAATTGCTGCACCTATGTTTGAAATGCCGGTTTTAATCATAGAGAATGACTTGTGACTTCATAAATTTTTGGTACAGATGGTAGGGATTTCCTGGTGGGAGACTGTGGTGCCAAATGCATTTTTCTCTTGTGCAGAAGCTCATGTGTCACATGGCTCCAAGGGGTTAATTTTTTTACACACAGAATTCTCTACATGATAATGCACTTTCATGTTCCCCATCTGGCTATTGTAAAGTCACAGAGGCTGTGAAGGCACAAGCTTGAAGTAGAAACTGGTGTCCTGATTTTCAATGGTTCTGAGCATCTGCACCTCCTGCTGAAGGAGGCAGCCACAGGTCTTCCATAACTCTGAAACTAAGGTTCTTATAGGATGATTTCAGGAGCATTTCTTCAATAATTTGGCATAGTGAGACTTTTCACTTAAGTGTCACTTGAAGTCCCCATTTCTTATTTTTATGCTCCTCTAAAAACCTAGAGTTCTCACTAGAAACAGAAAAACATTTAGGGCTGCAATATGTAATATATGTGAAAACCAGAATGCCAGTAAAGCAGCTGGGGGCTTTGGATGGAACGTAGAAGGAATGGAGCAGAAGACTCTCCTTCACCGCCTGCCTACTGGAGCTGAGGAGTAAATTTTTATAGGAGTGAGTTGGGTGCATGGTGCTTAGGTGCCATTTGGGGTTATACCATCAAAGTCCTTTTTGGTGCCTGGTGCAAGGCACAGAGGGGTGAGTAATAGAGAACACTGGGTGATCCCCTACTGGAAAGGCTGAAGCATGAAGCCAAAATCACTGTCTAAAGCACTGTCTCATCCAGAAAATTTTCCCTTAAGGAAGCAGTTAAAACTGTTAGAAGTAGATCAGCTGGAGGTACAAATGGCTTCAGTGTATTTCCAGAGCTCATTTCTGATGGTTTCTGGCCCAAGGATGTCTGTAGGCCTCAGAGTGCATTCCCTGGCATGAGGGAATTCTGTCATCAGCCTATGATGACCACACCTCAACATTTAGAAACCATTCAAACCTGATGAAAAAAATCTAAAATATAGTTCTGCTTTGAAACCAATGCTTAAAGTTGTTGCACATTTACTGTGGAAGTGTAAATGGAAACCAACCAAACAAATTTCAGTGCAAATGGAAACCAACCAATACAGTGTTGCATTTGTAGGTATTTGTAGGTAGATAAGATAGCCAGTCTACTACCTACTTCATAAAAGAAGAAAATTATTGCAAATTAAAATCTACTGTGTCTGAAATGTTGTGTTGTAAGGAGAGAAGGAATTGTTTACAATGAACTATAAGAAGGTCTTGTTACATGCAATGATGTTCATATGGAAATTATTCTCAAGCTCCATGAATGTACATGGTGAGAAGCCATGAAATCACATGGATGGCAGTTCTCCATATCTTCATTTTCATGAAGCAAAGACAGTGTGGTACTCATAGTAAGGCACAGCAGAGCTGGATGAAAATTGCCTCATTTTCCAGGCCATTGTAGAGTTACACATTTGGTTGTGGCTAATCTCCCACACATAAGAATGCAATGAGACATTGGGAAAAAAGCTTCCTGTTCAGCTCTACTCAATTAGCAGGAAGGAAGAAAGCTGCAGGCTAGTCCAGAATGGCTCTTTTGTAGAGGAAGTGCTCCATCTTGAATAGAGAGAGGAATTTATCCTCCCACATAGCAGAATACTTTGCAGTGATTCACAGGCATTGCTGTTTCTAAATGGTACAGAATCCAGCTAGAGAAGAAATTAGAGTTTGCTATCGTGGGTTATCTTTAAGTAGCAGTTATGTCCATTCCCTCTCCTTTAATTTCCAACTGCAAAATAGCACAAGTGTTCCATGAGACAGCTGAAAGTTCAGTATTCTCACAATGACAAGATCTGCAGCCCAACCAGCAAGCTGTGAGCTCCCAGCTTCTTTTTCAGCACTACATTTTACTTGCCTTCAGAATGGCCCTGTAGCTCAAAGTTCTTTTTTTTTTTTTTATTTTAATCAAAAAAGAAAGAAAAAAATGTTTTATCATTGAATTAATCAAACCTGACCCAAATCAATATTTCCATACTATGTCAAAACCTATGGGAAACCAGGTAAAGTTGGTTTGGGCAAGGAATACAGTGTAAAGATTCCCTTAGTTAACAGGTTTATCAGAAGCCCATGGGATACAAGCAAAACATGCTGATGGATTTGGGAGCTTTGGATCAGACCCCTAACAAGTGTTATGATGCTTACACAGCATTTGTTTAAATTTTCCAACCTACTGGATTCTACTGAGGCAATACAGCAACTTTACATACCATAAAAGTGAGAGGTACAATACAAGGGAAAGAAATTGCATCTCTTCAAAATTCAGCTATCCACTGGTTATCAAGCAATTAATTTCCTGTGATTTCATGAACAGCATCAACTTTCAGAAGTAGTTTCAAAACTCATTCTTCTGGGAATGAAAACCACAACGTTAAACCTCTCATTTCTACTAACAACAAGACACATTTTTAACTGAGTGCTTTAATACAGCAGAGACCTTTTTTCTTACAGTGCTATGAAATTCGTTCACAATATCATTTATGTCCATTTACTTTTAACATCAATTTTGCTTTTCAGAAAACATGTACTACTTAAAAGCTAAGAAAAATATCACAACTACTGTAATTGTGGAATTCATTGCAATGTAGTCAACACTTATTCTGTGAGAGCATTGTGTACTTACCAGCCTTGGTAACTATTTCCCAGACCAAATTTTTCAAAGCAGAGGTCTTCCCTTCTTATTATTTTAAAAGCTTTTCTTCCAAGCCTTCTATAAAAGGTACAAGAAAATTAGGGTCAGTGAATGAATACCTACTATATTTCACAAAAAACTGTGTATTATGGGATCACTCCAAAATCAAAAAGTTGGCAGGACTGGGAAAACTTCAGAGAACTTTACAAAATTAACTCAAGTTCTAAAAATATGTCTCTCAGAGAGATTTAAAGGAAAAAGGTTATGAGGTTAAGAGGTGATTTAATCTTTGTTGCTAGGTATCCACAGAGATAAAAGGTAATTGCTGTTGTATGGATTTTTTAAGCAGTAGCCAAAGGTTTACCAAGAGACAATTGAATTACCAGCTAGGAAATATGAAACTGAACTCACAGAGCATTTTACTCCCTAATTCACCCACCCAAATCCCTTGGCTAACTTGCTGCCACTGTGTGCAGTATTTCTATCTCAGAAATAAAGTTTACTGCACACACTGGGTACTTATTATTTCTTTCTATTCCACGTCCAAGTAATATCTTCCATCAAACAATTCAACAATTCTGTACTAACAACCACTACTTTGCAGTGATAAGAACCATCAGTAATTCATGGGCCAATGTTTTTAGGCTAGTGGGTTAATAACAGTCACAAGAACAGCCACACGACAAAACAGACCACTCTCAATTTGGGCACTGGAGTCCCAGTGAGCTGTCCTTCTAATAACAGTATTTAGCTCAAACAAATCATGGATGCATTACAAGAGTTAGTAGGTACTTTTATTCTGTAGGCTTTTATTCTGTAGATTTTTTATATAAGTCAAATTAGTCATATATAGTAGGCACTTGTATCCCTAAAGTCAACTGTACTGATGTTGAGAACTCAGCTCTAAATTCTTAAAATCTATGAAATATGTTCAATTCTCAGTCTAGGATGCTATTCTTCATAGAGTAAGAGTAAATTAAAGCAACTCTGTTTCACAGAAAAATGACAGAAGTCTAGAATATAATTTTGCTGTTCCAAAAGACATATTTTTCAGAACAAAAAATAAAGCAGAAATACTGGGAGAAACAAAGCATAATTTTCAATTCTTCACTCTTTGCCCTGCTATGTAGATGTATCTCCTTTACCTATGTAGTGTGACTGTTGACTTGTTCGGCCTCATGTTATTTATCAGTAGAAATATGGTAATAAAATGACATGTCAGAAAAATGTGAAAACCTACCATAAGTGTCTATATTAAGAGTACACATGTTCATAAAAATATACCTAAGCTGCATTCTTGTCTTCTATTTTCTGTTCTTTTGAGTTAAAATATTTGAATAAATGTGGTATCTGCATCTTCAATTTAATCTTTCTGTGTCATCTGAATCCTTTACACTGACTGTATTCTTAACGATGTGGAAACAATTAAATAAGAAAAGAGGAAACATGTATTAGACTAAGAACAAATGTATTCCTATAAAAAAAGAAGTTTCAATATCAGACACTTGGTATTGGGTTTCTGTGACTATGTACCAGCACGAGTATTAACCAGAAAGATCAACTTTAAATGATTATTAGAGAATATACTTTGAAAGTAAGTATTGATCTGTGTTTTAATAATCACATGGAATGGAAAACCATATCATGTGGTCTGCGTTTTCAATCAAAACTAACAAAGATTAAACTCCTGATAGATTTTACGTCATACTATCCATGCACAACTGACTTGCAAGAATTATGTAGCAAATACTTTTGAGAAACTAATACTCCTTTTTGTGACCTTTTAAAACAAACAAAAAAAACAAACAAAAAGAAGCTAACTTCATCAAATAAATTATTTGCAACAACTAATTTTTTTTGTTCTATTCCCAAAATGCAGAAGTCAGTACTGAAAAATGTAGTTGTCACATCCTGGTGAAGGATGCCTGTCACTTTATATCAAAGCAAAACACTGTGTTGTTTCATTCACATGGTTTTAATTTTTAGGGTAAAACATTTTTAATTTTTTAGGGTAGAATTAATATTTTGGTGCATTTTCCCCAAAACTTTTAATCTCAAAATATCTTTGACAAAAGTTGAGGTTTTCTTTTATCCTGCAGTTCTCCTTCCCAATCTCCCTCAGGACTTAAATCCACATGGAACTCAATTTAAGGAACAGAAAAGGGGCAGAATGCATTCATTTCAGGACATGATACCCTAAGTATTGGCTGGTGACAATGCCCATTATTCTGCTATGCACAGATAGGGCTAAATTCTCTCCAGGCAGTGACAGACAACAGATAACTTCAGCTGAAGAAATCAAGTTAAGTAGGTGAAACATATCACATGGCACCTTGAAAATCTGTGAAGAAATTTTCTGTGCCTTTAGAAAGGAGCAAGAATTACCACACTTTCTTAATAGGTTTCTTATTGCTGTAATGCAGGAAGTAATTTATTAGGCATCCCAGGTTTCTTCAGCTGCACAAAGGTTTTTGAGAACTACTGTGGGGGCCAGAACACACCTGGAAGAATGAGGAAGAAATCCAATAGTGCAGATGGCCCAGGAAAAAGAATCCCCTGACCCTTTCCTATTAGACAGCAGCACACAGGCCACACTCTGGCAGCGTGACAGACAGCAGGACTCTTGCTGCTCTAATCTTTCAATGTGCTGGCACACTTTTGTATTTTAATGGATTTTCTTTTTGCTGGTTACTATTGTGGATGCTTCTATGAGTATGTGTTAAGACAGAAATGAAATGGGAAGCATAGAGTACACCTTTGACTCCACATAAAAACCCACCAGGCTGGCCTTACCCCACTGTGCAGAGAAAACTCTGCATTAACAGAGTTCTAGAGTCACCTCAGGGCTTGTGTCCCCATCTAGGTGCAGACCCAGCCTGTGGTGGCAATAACAGCCCTGGCACCAAGATGGAATATTCCATTTGCATGGACAAGGGAGCCAGGGCAGCCAGGGATTTAGCAGGGAAGCACTGGCTGGAGCCAGGAAGGGTCAAAGTGGCACTGGTGGCAATAATGCCACTAACATTATCCTTAAGCCCATTAGAGGAGCACCAGGAGCATGATTCATTATTCAGGGTGGGAAGAAAAGCAATTTGCAAAGGCAGAATTAAAATCAGAAGATGATCTTATGGCTCTTGTATTACTGTTTTCAAATTAAGCAATAAAAAGGAATGTGAATTGCATTCTATTAATTTATACATGGTGTTTTCATTCTTGGGTAGTCAACACAACAAGGGGTGAATTAATGCTACTTTGTTCTGACACTGTTGTGATTACAAAATGCTAATTTTAAGAAATATTTATATTGCTAATTAAGGAAGAAGGTCAGAAGTTCTAAGCTCCAGCTGCAATCAACACAGTTCACTGCTCTGAATTTTACAAGTTCTGAGCTGTGAATTGTGCTGATTGCAGGCACAGCTCTGGATTCTTATTAGCCAGTCAAATCACCCCAGTTCTACCAAACATTTTGTAATATACTCCACTATGTTTTACAAATCCTAGTGCTATGAGGCAGACATTAATATCATTAAGTACAATAAAACTCAATCTGTATCAGCATAAATTGTGCACATGGACTTAGAAACAAAAAAAAAATGAATAAAAATAAAGGTAATAAAGCTATGAGCAGTTCATTGCACTGTCACAAGAAGAAGTGTGAGCTAATTGTACAGAAAAGAAGCTGAGGTACCAAAATAAAGTGAAAAGAAAAATCAAACTAAGAAAATCCAGAAAAGAGGAGGTTGTGAAACTGTGTTTGTATCCACATGTCCATGTACAAAGTCTTAGGTTGTAAAAGAGCCTAGATGTATGCAACAGAAGCAAAATAATCACAGAACAGAAATAATAACCAATGTAATCATGGTTGTGGTGCTCTAAAACATTGGCATCAAAGCATTATCGGTGGCAACTGAAAGAAGAAAAACACAATGTGGAGAGAAAAAGCATGTAAATGCACTATGACAGGAAAACATCCCTGAAAAAAATGTGACTTTTTGGTTGCATCATATGCACAGTAATGTACATCCTTTACAAGAACTCATTTTCAATTAGTGGAGTAGCTTTTCATATTTTTTAGCTAGTATAGGTGAGTTAAGATTTTTCAGAGAGGAATAATTACTTTGCAGCCAAGACAAATGTTCTAAAATATGAAAGACTTCAATGTAAATATCCATGTAGTCTTACAAATGTAAAGTTTCATTGCTTCCTCTTATACCAGCAAATAAACTTCCAAGACACACAGTTTACCTGTACAGGGAGACCTGGCAGCCCTAGAACATCTCAGTTCCAGAGTTACCATAGCCAGAGGTGGACAAGAAAAGCCTTTACCCTAATTGCACATTTTGTGCAATCCACGTCAGAATTTTACCAGTAATCTGTAAATTAACTACTCAGTCCTCATTTATAGAGCCACACAACAATGAAAAAGAGAGGCCTAAACTCTCAGTTTGATTATATGGTGTTTCACTGCAATATTCTGTTATTTCCGGACTATTTAGTGGTCCATAAATCAAATGCTCAGTTTTTAATACTGAACTCTATCTTTTACCTCATTTTGCATAGAAATTTTTATTGCTTACATGTGAGCAATTATAAAAGTTCACTCTTTTTGAAGATTTAGCACACAGGCTTATTTTTTATTTCAGTGCAAAATTGTAAGTACTTGTATTATAAATGGGTCTGTACATTTTATATTACTTTTACAAGCTACTTACAGCATGTACATAATGACACCTGTGCTCCAAATGTCACACTGTTGGCTGTAGTCACAGGCACTGATAACTTCATGGGCTGCCAACCAAGCAGAAAAAATAGTATTAATAATAGAAAAAAAAAACTTTTAAATGCTTAAACACAAAGCATGAAGAATGTGCTGATGTGGTATAATTTATTCCCATATGTAAAGAGAAACCAACAGCAGATGTTTAAATGAATAATGTACAGGCCTTAACAATTCATGCTGATGTGTCCTCACTTTTATAATTTAGCTGTTAAGGGGGTGCTGACATTGTGACATTAGCAGTGTGATTAAACTTAGTATTCTTCTTCTCCACAGTAAGTTATTAAAGCAGCATTCATAACACACTGACTTAAAGTACTATAAGGCATCCCATGAACTTGGTTTTCTGCCAGACATAAGGGTAGCACATAAGAACACAGAGGTTTTGCAAAACACAAAGTCTCTGTTTACTTGATCATATCAGATGATTAACAAAATCTGTGCCAAAATACTCTCAAATAAAAATTTTCAAACCTTCTATTTCAGTCCTAGATTAAAATTCACAAATTAGAACCTATTCACTACTCACTTTATATTATTTCAGTCCATGTCAGTAAGACCCTGTTTTGGGGTCATCTCAGTGAGATTTTATCTGCTGTATCATGGTAGATATGGTTGAGTTCACAGCAAGATCTATGGATTTTAATTCCAGAATCAAAAGAAGTGACATACTTAGTTCCAGTAAGGAACAAAATATAAGAACCTTCACACAATGGAAGGGGAGATCGACACAGTGAATATTTTACTTGGTGTATCCCACCAAATCAAAAAAGCCTGTTGAACTGTGATCTCAGATTTTGTCTTAGGTAGGCACCAAGCTTCAAATATCTAATTAATATGACAAGGATCTTGAAATTGTTAACTTAATAGTTTGATAAAACCACAAATGGTAAACATGATTTTAAAGGAAATTCCTTCCAATAATATCGTCAAACTGGCCAAACCTGCTGTAGGGACTAATTTTTAATCAATCATTTTGACAACTTTTTAAACTATCAGTAGTTCATGCTGTTAACATACTGGGAAAATTTACAAAATTATATACATTTATACACATCCTACACAAAATAAAATTACCGACTCAGGAAGTTAGTAATTTCCTGAAAATAAAGTTAATAGAAAAATCAAACGAAGAAAATCCAGAAAAGAGGAGGTTGTGGAACTGTGTCTGTATCCACACATCCATGTACAAAGTCTTAGGTTATAAAAGAACTCAGATGTATGCAACAAAAGTAAAACAATCACAGAACTGAAATAATAACCTTTTCTTTACTACTAAACCAGTCTGATCAAATTTTGAATTTCCATGAGTCTCACACAGAACAATGGAGGATACAAAAAATGAAATAAGGCCAAATGGAAAACATAAGCATAGAGGGGCAAAATCAGAAAGAAAAAATGAGAAGCAGCTAGGCAAGGGATGTAACTCAAAATGAAATCATCTACAAGAGTATGAGGAGTGGGAAGACAGTGAATAAAGACATTGGGGCTGTATTCAACCAAGAACGCAACTGATTGATGATGCTTAGAAGGCAAATGTATTTAATGTCTTCTTGCATCAATTTTAACCAAAATGTCAAGTGCAAGCAGTGGATAGTCCAATCAATATCAATGACAAAGGGGCAAGACCTCAGTCTTTTACAGAGCACAGAAAGGTTAGCGTGTACTTGAGTTGGAAATTTTAAAATCAGCCATAACCGATAAAATTCATTCTGGAGTACTTTAAAAGTGACAAAACTTTTCAGAGCTATTAGCTCTTCAAGAACCATTAGTGGAAGGCAAATAAAATACTTGAAAACTGTATTTTCAGGTATCTATCTGTAAGAGAGTAAAAAAGCTGGCATCAAAGAATTATAGAAGTATGCCATTAACTCCCAGGAAAATACTGGAATTAAAAGGCACCTAGAAGAGAACAAAGAGGTGAGTAACAGATATTATGAACCTGTCAGGAGCAAATATCCATGAGCACAGGCCGACAGGCTTTGGGTTTACAAGAGGAACATAAAATGTCACACATTTCTATTTTAGTAAGGATTTTGATACTGTTTCCATTAAATTATTTTGCAATCCAAATTATTGTGTTTCATGTAATAATTTAATACATTAAAATATCACAGGAGCAATGCACAGGTCCAAAAAAAATGCTTCTCAGAAAAGAAGTGTAACTTGTTAGTTGTCAAAGTGGGAGGCTGTGTCAAGGCATGTTTTGCAATTGTCTGTCCTCTTTAAGGAATAAGAGACCGAGTGAAATAACAGATTGCTGGCAATAGGAGGATGCCTACCTGTTCTTGATATCTGTGCTGGATGGGGGAGGAAATAATAGTCTGAAAATGTGAATTGCAGTTGCACCCTTTTCCTTTTCCCATGCACAGGATTCCACCAACTCCCTTAGGTCAGCAAGAGCAATTACGTGGCTGCAGGTGAGTTAACTGAAACTTTATAATGAAAAAAGTGATTAGATCATGGCCTGCAGGTATAAGTTTAAGCTGATTGTCAAATTGAAGGTTCAGGGCAGACAGCAGGAAAAATTTCTAGGAGGATAATGAAGCATCAGTATAGAGTGGCTGGGAAGATTATGGAGTCTCCATTACTGGAGGTCTTTAAGTACACTTTGCACAAATATTCATCAGAAATTACCTCAGTACAGCTGCTTCTTCCTTTGGACAGAGAAATAAATCAAACAACTCAAGGCCCCTTGCAGTGGTGAGACTATGTTTCTGTCATGATTGGTAAATTGGAAACTATCCTGTACAGCCCCCTCACTTAAAGAATATATAATGCTACTAGTATTTAATAAATCAGAATGTTGGAAGTACTAATTATCTTCCCTATAAAAGGATTTCTTTTTTGCTTCCATTTGTAATGAGCAAGCTGTGAAATTTGCTGGTATAAACTGTTGAGGAAACAACTGCACAGAATTTTAAAAATGAATGCTATGTTGAATAAGGAGTGAAGTATGTTATAGCATGCAGTATAAATCAGAAAAGGTTACAAATCTTTATGTTATGGACTGCAAAGTTTTCATTGTCTAAACAGACAAGGGAAAAGCCCTGAAAGGCATGTAAATTGGGCAGGCTACATCATCATTACCTGCTTTTGTGGTGTTGGGGGTTTTTCAACTTTCATTTCACCATCAAATATGAATCAGTCCCATACTCTGGGGTAGTCACATTTTTGGGATAGAAATTGTCTAAAAAATTGGTTATTGTTTATTCCCACTGTTTAGCTGGAGATTCTTATATTTTTCTTCAGCATGTCAGAAGTCACGAATTAGCTCTAAGTCACCAGAGAGAGATTACCACCAGAGTGATACAGAGTTAAAAGAAGTCTTAACCAAAAAGGTACTACTTGTCAATTGTCCAGGAAGAGGATATTTCAAAAGGTGAGAAAAAATGCTATTTTTTAAAAAACAAGATAGGGTTTTATCTTGTTTGTAAAGCCTTATTCAAGTGTAATACATGGAGAAGTCAAATTCTTCAGCATACTTTTATATGTTATACTTTTCATATCAAAGTCCATGAGACAATACATACATATATCTGAAGACATCAGTGAGTTCAGGAAGAAATGTCCTGATACTGAGAGGTGGCTGGAAAAAGAAGGTATTTCTGTACATATTAACAAAATTTCATCTCAGCCCCATGCCAGTATGCACCTGTGCCATGTACTAGTGGGCTGTATGGAAGAACCTCTTTCACAGGAGCAAGCCATGTCTGGATTTGTCCCATCTTTCTGTCTGCATATCCTGCCCAAAACCAGATCATAAAAATCCAGGAAGACTCTCACAGCCAAAAATAGGAGGGTGTGAACCTTAGCCTGACATGTAACATTAGCTGTCTCAAGCCTGAAAGTCTAAAGTACTTAAATGTTGGTTTTAGTTGGGGTTTTTTTTAATCTCACGTTATGTGATGGACCTTTCCTTTCCTGTAGTCACTTTAATTGCTGCTGGCCACACCAGCTTTGGGACTTGGTTCTGTGTTTTCCACTTCTCCCATTAAAGTCACTCAGGAGTTATTCTCCTCTAAAATGAGAGGAACAAGCAAAGTGAGGAAAGATCTGACATCATTCACAGGATGGAACATAGAAAAGGTACTTGCACCTTGCAGGAGAGATGACAGAGTGTGCTAGTTGCTGTTCCAAATGGGTACATAAAGCAAGGCCATGAAAAAGAACAGCTGGCCATGGTGGTTGCTATTGATGGAAAAGGTGAGTTGACTGAAAGGATGGAAAACCTGTGGAAAAGACAGAAATTTATCAATGCCTTACCTACCTTCTTTCAGAAAGAAAGGCACACACTGCCCCAAACTGAAGGGTACAGAGAAATACACAAGGATGTTTCTTAAAATGACCATGAGATTATATAAAAATACACAGATCTAAGAAACAAAAAACAGTTTTGCAGTCTGGATTTATCCATTATAAATTACTGAGTTGTCCACTTCAGTGTCTAAAATGCTTCTCCATCCTGGAGTCTTCTATCCCAGACAGTAAATTTCTGATCCAACAATTCAGTTGTACAAGATGATGTCTACATTTCAACACTAACTACTACTAAAATAGGAAATTAGTGATGCACAATTAACTCATGACCTATAAAACATCAAAGACTATTTTCTTCAATACAAAAGAATATGTAAGCATATGGAACAATGTGTTTAGATAGCAAATACTTATTAATATCAAAAGAATCCCATAATATACTTGTATTTCAATCAAGACATGGTTTAAATATCTTTTTTTCTGTATTACTAACAGATTTACTCTAAATTGAAAACATTCCTAATTTAAATATTAATTACATCTCACAGCATCTGCTGGCTTCCTGTAACTAATGGCTTGGGACTATGCAAATGTAGATCTGCATGAACAAGGTATGGTTACTTAAAGGATTTTTTTTTAATTGACCAAGAAGTGTGCTTACCATTTAAAAAAATACTCTTTTCAACTCTTTTCAGTGGCTCTTAGCTTCCAAATGATTTTTTTCCATAATAACACCATTTAGTAACTCATTTCAAAACCTACTAATAGGTATCAAAGTCAGGTCTCCCAGTAATACCTGGATATTAAAAATGGTTCTTGAAGCTGAACTGCTACAATTTTCATCTTACCTTTATGTTTAATTCCACTTAATTTACTTCATTGATGTCACTGCTTTTAACAAAAATGTTTTCCACTTTTAGATCTCTGCAAAAAATCCCTGCCAAGAGAGAGTAAGAAATAAAATACTATCAGTTACAGTGAATATATTCTGACAGAAACATTTTAGAGTCTTTTGATTAATTCCTATGAGCAATTCCCATGCATTTTATTCTAAACTAGTGAAAGGCTAACAAAAACGATCTTCCTCACTTCTTCCAGAATGTCATATAAGAATTTCAAATTTTGAAATATCATTCCTCACCACAATTCTGTAAGAAAGGCAAAAGTACATAATGGTTTGGGTCTGTTAAAATCAGATCATCCAGCAAAAAAATTAGAGTGTATCTTGTGTATTTACCAAATTTGCCCATATTTTCATACCTGAAATTCATTTTTACATACCAAACCAGTCAAGATTTTTGCTGTTTTGATGAGGGCCCAGAAGAAACAAGGTCTCATAAAAGGCATCATTCCATAATGCCATATAGATCTCTGGAAGATGAGGTAAAGGAAGGGTCCCTAAAAGCACTACATTGTAACAAAGAGTTTAATCATTTCTTTGCTAAAAATTTCAAGAATTCCAAGTCCTTCACCATCTACAAAATCTAAAGTTTTGACTGGATAGGTTAATTCTGTTGTGGACTGTGCAGAATTGCAGTGGTTCTGTGTGGTGGATGAAAATGCTGATGGTCACTAAACCTTAAATGTAACATGTGCTGTGAGGAGGTATCAGGAGCAATCCACTTCTGGTTTTTTACCTCCTGTAATACACTGTGCATATAGCAACTGAACTAAGTAAAAGTTATAATGCAAAGCAGTTGCAAGCTAAGAAATAATAACACAGTTATTACTACAGTTGGTGCAGAAAGAGAAGTAAAAGAAAATGGCAGCACATATTGCATCTGTAAGAAAAATAAAGTTCTAAAAATGCATTCATGTAGCATATTTTACTTCTTCTTTACTGGATTATTTTTATCCTATGAAATAAATAATAGATAAAATATCAATCAGTAACTGTTTTTAAATGTATGAACACTCAAAATCAATGAACATATGGGAGAAACAGAGGAATGTAATTATAGTTTTTGTGCAGAAACGTTATTGCTGAAGCAAGGCTTTGAATGATGTGTCCTGTCTCATTTTCTGCAAAATGCCCTTTACCACACAGCATTTTTTTAAGTTCTCCATTCTCACACAGCTCCATTACAAGCTATGTCTGCTAATATTAATAAAAGGGAGAATGTAATGATTTTGTTCTCTCTGAGCTCAGTTTTTTCTAATGTAATAACAATATATAATTAATTGCAATGCTGCAGCTGTAGTGATGACCTAGAACCCCAATGCACTTAGTGTTTTATGGACAGAGGGCAAAGGACAATTGACCAGCCACAAATATCATCAGTATTGTGTTTACTACAACAAACCCTCAAGCTTTCAAAACATATGCATTTTTACAATGCACAAAAATACAGTGATTTTAAATCAAGGGCTAAGTATGGATTTAGCTTAAAGCCTCTTCCATTTAATGCTTTAAAAATGGCTTTTAGAAAGCCTGATTACCAACCCTTGAAACAAAGTAAAATGTAACTTTTCAGCAACTAGGAATTAAAACTGTAATACTTTAATCAAATAAAACTTCCAAACAATTCAATATCCCAAGAAAAAAATTCGACACATGCAGCTAACAGCAACTATTGTTTTACACATCCTACTGCAGTATTTATAATACCTGCTGCCATTGTAAAGTCCTGAAATCTTATCTGTCAGGTCAGCCACAAAACTTTAGGTAAAAATTTTCACTGTGGTATTCATACTGATTTATGAATGGAACACTATTTTTGTTCCTTATTTTTATCTTACTTTATTGATAAAAACTCAAATAAATACGTAAGAAACAGTTGCTTATATCCTTCGAAGATATTTGGTTACTTTGCAATCTAATATGCAAATATATTCTCAATTATTTTTTCATGAAAGAATAAGAACCCCCAATTACATAGATTGACAGAAGAGTTTGAATATTTTCAAAACTTATGCTGCTTTAGGTTTCTGCCACAGGGGCAATGAATGAGACAACAAAGAACTACCTGAAAAATTAGAATTAACATCTCCATTACTGAAAAGAGAAATCCTGTATCTAAAATGACTTGGAGCTCAAACAGATATTGAAAGAGGAGAATCATCAGATAGTAAGAGAGCTAGGAATAAGTTAAAGAATATCACACATCTACCTTACTCTTTTCCTGAAGTTTTTTTAATGTCTTATTTCTTGACAGTCTTGTGTTTCACTTCAGTTATCACCCCAAGGCTGCCACCTTCTAGTTTCCTTCCAAATGGATGAATTCCATCAAAAAACAGACAATCATAAAACCTACTATTAAAAAACTTACTATATTGATTATCCATTAATATAAACTAATCTGAACCTTGCAATCATATGTTCAAAAAATGTTTTCACTATCAGAGAAGCAATCTGATTTTTCCAACAGAAATATTTGCAGTATTTTTTACTCAATATGTTTTAGCCTTCATGCATATTTGCTGTAAGGCTTGGGATCAGCAGCTTGCAGAGTTTGGTACAAGTTTTCTGCTTCACTTTGAAAAGTATCACGAGTTGCCACCTGTCACTGCCTGGAATTCCTCTCTGTTTTCCATCAAATTCCCACATGATTGCTGGAAAATTCTCCTTCTGCTTTCTAGGAGTGCCCATCCACACCCCAAACTATAGGAATTTACCTCATTCTTTGCAGGAGATCATTCCACTGCCTTCAAGGAATATCTCCAGCTTTCTGGGAAATTTTCCACATATTCCACACTTGCCACAATTTTTCTCATGCCCACAACTTTGCACAAGATTTTTAGGAATTCCCCCTTTGCTTTATAAGACTTCCTTGTGTGCTTTTGGGGAATCCACAGCCAGCTTCCTAGAAATCTTAAGTGTGTTGTTGAAAGTATTCACTTTGGCTGCTCTCCTCCTTTTTCTACCTTTCACTTTCTAGGCTGTATCACTTGGTTTTTCAGGAAATTTCCCCTTTCTCTGCAGGTAACTTCCCCCATGTGTTTTTTTTGGAAAACCTCCCTCTGTTTTCTAGGAATTATGTCCCAAATTTCAGGAATTTACTAAGTTCTTCCTAGAAAATTTCTCAGTGTCTTCCCCGTTTCCCAGCTGCTTTCCATGCATTTTCCTACTGATTTCCAGAAATTCCACAGGTGCTCTCCAGCAAACTAGACAGAGTCGGTAGTCACTGGGTAAATGCTATTGGTAAATAAAACAAAACAAAAAAAAAAAAAAAAACAAACAAACAAGAAACAAAGCCACCTTCCATGATGCCTCTGGCTTGGGAATTGCAAAAACTGCCCATAACTGAGAAGGTACATATTAAAAACTGTTCTTAATGAAGTGGCTGTTCCTGAATGTAATACTGAAAAAAACCCATGGCCTCCCAAGCATATTTTCTTTGAAAACAGTGCCATTTAAGGAAACTTTCTCATGCATTTTCATAAAACTTCTGGGAGATCTAAAAGTGGATGGTGTTTAGATGTCAGTAACGCATCTAGAGAGATGTGACATTTTCAATTGCTAGGGCTGACTGTCCAATACAATTTGACACTGCTTTTGCAGTAGTGACCAACACTACTGCAACACTACTGCAACACAAAGGCAAATAATTGGTTGCATATTCAGATATTCTAAGTTAGGCTGGTAGTTACTTTATAACCATGTATATGAATATAAAGAGATGCATATGTAGAAGTCTGCTGGATACTGGAACCATTTATGTTGCTTTCCAAGATGATGCATTTAATTCTGAAATTTCAGTGCTTTTTTCAATTTTCTTTTCAGATGCACATGTAACAAACTCCTCCAACAAAAGCTTTTAAAGTCTTCAACTGAACAATTTTAAAGTCTTCAGTATGAAAGAGAAGATTATGATACAGGATAAATATGTCTCCATCAATATTAACTACTGCAAGGATGATAAGAAAATAGACTGTACATCAATGACAGTGAACTACTGAGAAATTAAAGACAATCAACTTCAAATCCAGCTTCAGTCTCAATTTTTTCACCTATCACCTTCATAATGGTATTACCATTTACACATTTTTCTACATCTCAAGGGTACCAGAACTGAAAGACATCAAGGTGCAAGTGGGTGGGAGGAAAACCAGAGAATTGTCCATCACATGCAAAGTTTGAATTCTAAAACAAAAACTTTGTTTTCAAAACACAACACCTTTAAAGCCTGTAAACTTAATCTAATGTTTGTTAGGCTATTTGTAGGATTAATAAGTCCTTTAGAGCATGAATTTCTTCAGTTTAGACGGGGATAAGAAAATATGTCTACTGAAGACATTTATGCAGACAAACCTTCTGCAAAAAATTGGCTCAATCTTAAGGAATGACATCACTTATGAATATCACTGTCATGTCACAACCATGACAACTTTTCAAAAAATTATGTAATTAATCTTATTTTTTACATTACCTTAAGGTTAAAAAATACTGTTAAATGAATTCAAAAATAAAGCACTTTTTAAAGGTCAGTATTTCAGGTTAATTTGTTCAACTTATCTTCTGATTAATAGATTATTTTAGGCAGTGAAATTTTGTGCTATGGAATTTCTGGCTTGCCTACTGGATGGAACTACCACCCTGTGTTTCCAGGAATTTCTTGGAAACCAGCACCTTGCATGCCCATTCCCATTGAAATAAAGTCAAGTTATCTTTCAGGGGAAAGAGTTGAAAAATATTTTTTTGTGGAAGAGATTTTACTGGGTTTGTTACTAATATTTTTTTAAATTTCTTGGGAAATATAATCTTTACTTTAGAGAAATGAGTGCTGGTAACTGTAGAAGATGAAGAAACACCCAGTCTTGAAAACACACCTCAAAAATACATAGGAAAGAAAATTAGGTCCAATTCCAGTCTCCTTACCTCCTCTTCCCCTGTTGGATCCTCTTGTCACACACCTCCAAGTCATGTGTGACTTTTGTGGCAATGGGGACAAAAAAAATACAGCATTGCTTGTTTCAAATGGAGCTGAGCACGTGTTTCATTTTATGGTCTTCTCTCCACTGCTTTCAGACATCTGTTCAATTTTATATAGTCTGTGCCCAAATTAAATTAAAACACTGAGACTGGCAAGAATGTGTCCACTGCTCAAAGAAGTGGAATAAAACCTGAGAGATGAGGGGGTGGGTGGAACACAAAAGCCTTGTATTCTAACTACAGCTGTCTGCCATGCTGACAAGGCACTGGATTGGCATAACACAGCATGCTGGTTTGGACAGCAGATCTGCAAAAACAAAAAACACACAGTCAAAAATGATACTTCAGCTTTTTTAGCTACAGAATCTCTGGGTGCATTCAGAAATGGAAAAAGCAAACATTTTTTTCCACCAGACAGTACAAAACTATAATAGATTCTTCCTTCAAAGCAAATGGTATACAACACATTTTCAGAGGATTTCAATATACTTCAATAAACCTGGGAAGCTGTTGATCTGGAGCATCCAATAAAAATGAGCTTTTGCTTCTAACTGGCATCATGTGAGGACGTCCTTCAGCAGTGCTGCCAAAACAGGGATAACAAAAGCAAGGATATTTGGGTACTCTTGCAATTCCCCTGGAAAGCTGATTTGCAGGTGATTCTTTGTGTAAAGTCTACTTTTCTCAAATAAGAAGCTGCACAAAAAGGCTCAGAAGGAGTTAAAATGCACCAAAGGAGGAAAGTTTAGATAAACATTTTCAGGCAAGAAAGCCAGAGCTCAGCTCCTCCACAGCAGACAACAGAGAAGAAGCAACCCTTGCAAGTTTTGGGGGATTTACAAGCCTTTAACTCTTGGAATACCATCAAGTTACCCCACCTATATAAAAGAGACTCATTCTACCATTGCAAATGGCTGCTGCAAGTGAGGCACAGGAAACTGCCTCCAGCTGGCTGCAGGACAGGGATCATAGTGCTGAAATTTGGGAGCATCCCTCAGCAAGTGCCTGCTCCCCACACTGAGGAGCTGCTGCCCCAAGCAGCGACAAGAGCAGCCCTGCTCACCTCTGGCAAAGGGGGCCTCAGTCTCTGGAGACACGAGGGTATTGGCGTTACAGACACAGGGAGACATCAGTGAGCTCAAAGAAGGATCCAAGCTACAAGAAAATGGAGAGCATTGGCTTGAGCTGAGAGCGCACAGCCTGCATTCCCACAGAAAACAAGGAGCAGGTTTTCAGCTGGCATCCTGCAAAATCTCCTCTGCTCCATTGCCTCTGATGCACCTCAGAGATAATCTCAGATATCATTTGAACATCCTTAAGCCCTTTGGCTCCATCCTAGCCCCTTGTTTCCCAGACCTAGGACTTTTCTATTTGAATGACAGATGACTTATTAGAAAACAATAGTACAAAATACTTACATGGAGACAAAAACTACTTAAGAGAATGTTCTTTTCTGATAGAGTGCTTTTATCATGAGATAACTTCTAATCTCACTCAATAGTCTACATTTTGCAATTTACATGAAACGTGATTAATACCCTATTTCCATATTTAAGTCTCTGACAATATTAATACTCTTACTATTCTCCTATCTAAGAATTTTTTAACTGTAATATGATAAAGTTATTAAGTTCTTGATTCTCCAAAATGTATCAGGGAAAAAATGTGATAACTAACACAAAAAAAAGAGATAAGCTTAATGATATGTAGAAATCTTTTTGTCCTCTTGAAGATGTTCTGAAACATTAGGAAACGGCTAAAATCCTGAATTTATCTTGCATTTTGCTCTGAACAAAATTTTTGTATTAAAAAATTCTGACTGAAGTCAAGTCTTCTGTTGATAAATCAATAAAGAATATGGGTTTTTCTCTTTAATATTTTCAATATGACAATTCAAGAAAAAGGAGAAATAACTTTTTCACAAGCACCTTTGTAAATCCTTTGTCTAGGCACAAGAAAATACTATAGGTTCAAAATAAATAAATCAACAAAGCAATAATCAGGGAGGGACCTATTAGTCTTTTAATCCAGATTACTGCCAATATTAAAAAAAAAAAAAAAGAAAAAAGAAAAATACCAATTTTACGTTAGCTTTTGATTAAGATTTTCTATTCATGATGTTTTAATTCCCTCATGAGAGTCATGTGGTCTTTCTCAGACCCTTGTGGGTGTCAGAACCATAGGGCAAGACACCAGGCAAAGCCTACCCCCTCTCTGTGTGCCCACCAGATTATTTTGCAAGCTTTTATTAATCTCTGAAACTAGAAGCTATAACATATTTAATTAACCAATTAAAGAATGAGCAAATGATGTGGCAGGCTGCCCCATGCATAGATAGAAATCTCAAACACTCCAGCTGTGAATGATCTGCCTTAACCACTTGAGGTAACTATGACAAAAGCACATTTTATACAACTTAAAGTTGTACAGGAGGAGCACATTAATACCTGTCTCTTTTTAATACCAGTGACACAAACAGGGAAAGAGAGGAGGAATTGTTATGTGACAGCTTTCAGCACCTAGAGGCATTTCCCTGTTACATGTACACTCTGCTTTCTTTTCCTTTCCTTTGACAATGTGACCAAAGAGCAATTTGAAGTTGTTTTTTTTCCCAACCCACAGGTATTTGTTGGTGCTTTTGACCAAAGTTAAAGCTGTGAGGGATCCAAGAAACTGAGGGCTCACATTGATGTGTGTAGTTGTTGCTGGTCAAGGCGGACATGCCAAGAGACACAGCATCCATCAGGGATAAATACTGGGAACGAGGAGTTCCCACTTTGAACTTTCTGGTGTTGGAAGGTGGGAGCTATGTAGCCAATATATTAGAAACTAAGATTCTAGATCTTATTTTGTTTCAACTCCTCCATGATTTTTAGCATCTGCAATACCTGAACTTGATTAAAAAAACCAAAGCAAAGCAGAAAGCTGGGGTTCAACCCTTACTGATTCTTCCCTTCTACTCTTGGCATATCTGCTTCTAAATTGAGATAGAAATTAAATCTTCTCTAAGATCCTCTGGGAGCTGAGAAGTTACACCATCCTCCTGCTACAATTTTCCTTATCTGTTAAATTAAGATAACGTCATTTATCACAATTAACATTCTAAAATATTATTACATGGCAAATGATTGGTACAGGAAGACAAGTACTGCAAGAGCTGTGAATGCACACTGAGGCTTCATCCTACAATTTTACTTACAAAAGAGCAGCACCTAGAAAAGAAAAAACAGGGCCAGGACCTCAATCTAGATTGCATAAAGTAAAGGGTCAACACAAAAAGCCTGGGATATAAACCATATAAATAGTTGATTCTACTAGTTAATAAATTAATACATAACCATTTGTAAGTAGTATGTTTGTACCCTCAGTTTAAATGAAAAGGATATAATTGCCAGAAATTGGTAGGTGAAATCCAAGGAAGCCGTGAGAAATTCTTAGAAAGAAAAGGGTTTCTTCCTCAAAAACCTGTGTAAAATTTCTACAAAACTCATATAGAATGTCTTAGAAAGCATAGGGGAAATTACTTGAATTTGCAGGAGAAAAATTTAGGCAGCACAGAGAAAATTTTTAGAAGGCAGAGAGAAATTCCTTGAATGCACAAGGAAAATTTTCTAGAACATGCAAAGTAAATTCTTACAAAGCACAGAGCAAAAATCTGTGGAGGCTACGTGTCTAGAGGGGAGATTCCTCAGAGAGCACAAAGAAAATTCACAAAATATGGGATGTTAAATTCATAACCAGCAGACACGGAGAATTACTGAAAACCAGAGATAAATTGCTAGAAATGAAAGAGGAAATTTCCAGAAGGCACATAAGCAATTCCTGTAAATTGAGGGTAAATTATCATGATGCAGCAAAGGGGGAAAAAAAACCAAAACCACAAAAGAACACAAGGAAATAATGGAAAATGATGAGGAAATGTAAGTAGAAAGCAGAAGCTGGCATTTCCTAGAAAACACAGTGCAAATGCCTGGAAAGCTGAGAGGTAAATTCCTAGAAAGCAGGCTAGGAATTCCTAAAAAGCACATGAACTCTTTCCTAGAGATTCCCAGAGACAGATGTGTCCCATGCAGCACCACAGCCCTTTAACAGCTGCATCAGATTTTACCTGAGCAGGGAACAGAATCACTGGAGTTCTGGGTCAGCCCCGTCCTCAGTGACAAAACCAGAACAAAACTTGGCAGTCCAAGCCAAGAGAAAGCCATGGCTTAGTCAGACACTTCTGGAGACATTGTCTCCTAGAACAACACATTTCCTTTCTTCTGTGGCCACTGAGATCAGAATCACAAAGGAAAGGAGGCAGAAGACAAGGGTGACCTTCCTCTCTGTGTGTTGCAGATCCTCCAAGCCTGGACACAGCTAAAATCCTGCTTTCACACGTGTCTCCTTGTACCAGGAAAAAAACAGCTCAGAAACATCTTTCATTCTCCTCCCTTTTTTTCTCCTCTTGATTTTGTTCAGCATTTCTGTGTTATCCCTAAATTACCCCGAGGATGCATAAAAGATATAGTGAACCAGTTTATTATCAGGGATTATAATAATAAACTGGTTACTACTTAATCACCAGTTATGAGTAGCAGTCAGTAGTTATTAACACAGATATCTCTAACAACTTCATCCATTTGCATCTTTTACTTGGAGTTTTAAAATACTGAAATGGAAGATTTTGAGAACCACGAGAAACAAAGGGGCACAAGATTCCCATTAAATTTCTTTGGTCAGTAAAATAAAGGAGGAAAAAAGTACATGAGGCTCGGCATTAAACTAACTACCCTTATTATATTATAAGAAAAAAACCTGAAGGGTCTGCTGTGGAGAGTTTGGTTTGTCAGTCTGAAAAGCCTCCAGAGTTAAGAAAAAGCCTTCACTAAATGGAAACATTCACATCTGTGCCACTGAAGACATCTGTGCTATAAAATCTGCTGTGAACAAGTTAAAATTTCTGTTCTGTACAATCCTGATGACTTAGTCCCTATTACAAAGACAGATCTCCCATTGACAGCATCAGAGGGGGAAAAATGACTGTGGGATTAGATCCTACATTTCACTAGTTTTTATTTATGGCCACCTACCAACGCCAACCACTTACCACTTCTAGAGCATGTCAAATTACTGCATCCCACCACAGACACTCAAATATATTCATATCAAACTGCCTGTAAAGTCAGTGAGAAGGTTCATGAATAAAGAGAAATTCTAGTGACAAGGCACAGGAATCTTAAAGCAACTCAAACTGGCTGTAAGACAAGGGAAAGTCACCCAGTGTGTGCATTAGCACAGAGACCTTGAGTCATCAGTACAAACACACAGACAGATACAAGGCAATTCTAACAATTGGTCAGCAGCAAACACTCTTTGAATTAAGAAAGCTGTCACAAAGAGATGAGAAAAGTCACCTGTGCCTTTCTTTCTTTAGTGACTTCTGAAAAGCCCACGGCAGAACTACAAGTGTGATTAAATAAATGTGATTTTCAGTTACCCCAAATTCTGTATGGTAATTCCAGTGAAGTCAGAGTAATCACACTACATTTACACTCAGGTCAGTGGAATCAGGATGAAACCCTAAGTGACTAAAATCAACAGAGCACAGCATCTGCTAATACTACTGCCCAAAAAATCACAACAAGCCTCAGGCATGCTATTATCAGATTGCACAATTTCACTGTCAGGCTAAGGAGTTTTAAAAGCAACTACAAACTGTGGAGGATTTAATTTTCACAGGCAAAGAATCTCTTCTTTCTATTAAAAGGACAAGATCATGTTGTTTCTTCAAAGATAAAGCTTAGTTTTGTTCTTCTCTTATAAAATGATAGATAGAAACACTCTTGCCCAATATTTTATGAGATAAAACATTTTTATCTGTGATTGGAATGTGGAGAACAGGAAAACTGGATTTTGTTTGAGAAGGCCAGAGAGTGTTTGCCATGCAGAACCACAGAGATTACAAGATTACAATTACAAGTGACATAACACTGTGAAGAGATTGTGCAAATAACAGAAACAAGAGGCCACACGTTTATTTAGTTCTTTTTAAGAGCAAGGTATAAATTGAAAGATATAAATTGATTCATCCTTCCAGCATCAGATTGAAGCTTGTTCATTCAATAAGGACTAATGGGATTACAAAAATTATGACTCAAGAAAACTCAAAGTAGTAAGTGGATGTGTTATGGTGTATACTCGGTACTTCTAGAAATCTGACAAAGATCTTTCTTTAACCCCACCAGCATTGGAAATTTTTATAAGTTTTTAACCTTTTCGTATTCTGATGGCATTTTCCTTTCCACAATCTTTCTAACTTCCTCCCCTCACTCTGTGCATTTCAGAGTGCTGGGCTAATTACTCCCAGTAAAGTAGACACAAAACTTCACAGCTTTCTAGATGAAACAAAAAAAAAAATCAACAAATATACAATCTTGAATCATTTGAAACAGCCTTTTTTAGACTGCTTGCAGTTGCTAGTTAGTAAAATTTAGCAAATCAGAGGTCAAGTTTGCAGTTTTTGGCAAAATAAAACCCAGAAGCACAGACTAAAGGGGACATCATTTTTCACAGCTCTGATTCAAGATTCCTGGCTGCCTTTCTGCACTCACAGTTGTCCTACTCCTTGTTTGGCAGAAATACAGGGTGAACGTTCACACTCACCAAGTGCCAAGGCAGCCTGCAATGCTTAAAAACCAGAACTGGCAGTCTTGTCAGCAAAAGGAATTTATTCTGACTTCACCAAAACTGGACCAGCCACTGAGACCCAATTCAGTAGCCAGCACCAACCACTGCACTTGCAGCTCCCAGAGAAGGATCCCAAATTGGCAGCAAAACCCCCAGGACTGGGCAACAGCTAACGAAATCCGTGGGAAAAGCTCCGTGTTTGGCAGCCTGGAGCAGGCAAACAGCAGCTCAGACAAGCAAAATGCAATTAATGGTTGCCTGCTGGGTTATGTTTTACATTCCTTCCTGTGCTCAGGAGCTAGAATGCCCAACCTAAAGCTGTGACTGAAAAATGTCTCAGTGCTGACACCCACATCGTGACACAGTAGAATCTGCTAGGCAGCTACCAGCACACAGGCCTGTCAAAAGGATGGTCCATTCAACAACATTTTGGGCAAATTAATGAAAATCTTTAGGTAAGACAACCTACACTAAGTTGTTACTGAATATAATAACAACCAGTGTTGTACACAGTTACAGAAAACCCTGCCATTAACACTTTCCTGGCGTATATGAATAAAACATGATTGTAAGACCAGAAAAAAAAATCCAAACCACCAAAATTTAGGATAACCATTAAGATACATACTTAAAAAATATACAAATATACACATGAATAATATATAATTTCACACCCAGAATAAGCACCCTTATAGGTCAATTACATACTCTTTCCTTTTTCCAGGTATTTGGCATTGATGTATTTTGCCTCTGTCATACTGCTTAGCCATGGGAGCACTCAAGGATTATGTTAGAGGGGATAAAATATCAGAAGCCATTGCTGTCATTTATTAGGTACACTTCTAACATCTCATGGAGCTGGGTATACCACCAGTTGCTGATAATTTTCATTTCCTTTTATTTAATATTGCTGAAAGAAAACACTGCATTTACTAATAGGAAAACAAATTTATCCCCTAACTTTTTCTGTAGGACATTTTTTAAATCTAATTCTTCTTTTTTTTCCCCACAAAGTAAGTTTAGTTCTGAAATTCTCTTTCATCTCCTGAGATGTCATCCTACATCTGCTCTGCAGGTAGAATTTTATGTGAAGTACACCACAACATAAAAGACAAATCCCTAGGTTCGTATCACTGGAAATGCCTCTGCCTAAAATAGTCAAAGGCAAAGAAAGACCCTCATACAAGAAATATGGTTGATTGCATGCACACATAATTTCACTGGAAAATGCACCAAAAATATGCAAATTTTATCACCTATTTCAATGTGTCATTTGATGGATATCTTTATGTTGTTACACATTTTAAAAAATACAAAATCCTAAATTACTTTTTTATCTCTTATTTTGCTCAAATGTTTCACAACTTAAGCCTATCATATTGTAAGGCTCTTCAGGAGACTTAAATAGTATTAAAATACTATCTTCAACTTGAAGGGCAAAATACCTGGAAAATTAAGGTCACATAATGTTTCAGAACCTAATGGAGTATGGATTTCTGCTTGGAGTACTTCAACCAGAAACCTCAGTAATCTTAAATCTGTCTCTGCTAGACATAATAAGTTTTAAATGTTTGAATGTATTTCAGGGTATAATTTTTTTTCAGGGTATAGTTTTCTGTATACCCTATAATTTCTGAGCAGGGCACAAAGTTCAGAATACTCAGCTGCCATAGAAGAAAAAAAATCATTCAAATCAAAAGCACTCTTTTAGGACATTGGAAATAGACAGGAATAGATTTTGAACCAGCAAACATGATGCTAATTTCTTGCACTAGTGTTTAAATATACATAAACACCACTGAAATAATGGGGCATGGGGTTATTAAAAGCTTGGCATGCTTAAAAGTTTTGCACAACCATACACAAAAATTAATCTGCATCTGGCACTTATTGCTTGACTTCTTGGGTGATTCTGATGTCATTGATCATTTCCTAAGGGTGCCCAATGCAGATAACTCAGAGCATAACACAGAACTGCCTAAGACATCTTCAGGCTAGGAATATTTTACAGTGCGCTGTAATAGATTTTATTTTTTACCTCTTGTGGTCAACATCAGCCAAGAAAAGCCACCACACTACTATTCAGCCCCCAGGAGAGCCCTGAGCCTGCAGAGCTCACTCTGTGCTACTGCAGCGTCCCACAGCCTTCTCAGCAGCTCACGGGGGCAGCACACCAGCAAGAAGCAGATTTCAGAGCTGTGACCAGGTGTCAGGAATTCCTCTACCATTCCAGCTACCAAATAAAATCTCTATCTCTTGGCTAACAGTAAAACCATACCTTTATAAATGAATCTGAGATGACAGATGTTGAGAAATTAATTGCCAGCAATGACTTGCTCAGCTGCACAGCAGAGCCCCCACCTGCATTAATCCAATTGGCCATGAAAAAGGGAGTTGCCTTTGCCTAATCTGAACCAAATTTCAGGGAAAAGAAGAATCCTACCAAGATATTTACATCAGTTACCTTGACAATCCTCCTGAAACCTGCGGACAAACCAGGAAGAAATAAATCCAAAGCCAAAGGAACATGATGGTGCTCATAGTAACTTGAATAAGCAGAAAGTGTTTCTTACACCAATGTCACGTCAAAGATTCAGAATGCCACAAACAAGCCTAAGTGACCCTGAAGAGTTTATAAGGTTCTTATGCAAGAAACATGGATGCACAGCAAACATGTATCTTCCAAAGCAAAATCCAAAATTAGTGAATCTCCAAAAATATGTACAAAATAGAGGTATCAGTACCATTTCTCTCAATTGTGTTTCCCATATAGAGCAGCTGGGAGAGGCCATTACCACTGAATGAGTCAAAAAACACTGCAATAAAGTCCTAAAATTCCAGAGCATTCTATATAAACCTGCCCAAGGCAAAGGTGATTCAAAACCAAGGTCTGTAGACACCTGGTATTTCTTTGAATGCTACAAGAAATCCCATGGCATGCAGTTAAGAATGACAAATTAACACATGTAATGTGTTAGTCTTGGCATTTATTGAGAATTCCAGCACAGGAACCAGAATGTATCACCATTTTGTTTTCATACAGGGAATATCTGCAAAATCTTCCCTTTCTTGTTTGGTTATTTTGGGGGGTTTTTTTTGGCGTTGGGCTTCTTTGTTTGTTTGCTTTTGATTTTTGAGGTTTTTTTGTCAATCAGGTCAGGAAGACAGCATTAAAATTGTGCTTTAATACATTAGGAACAATGCATTGAATTTGATGACAAAATTATCTGTTGACTACAAGCATGATTTTTAGCAGCCATTTAACACCTATTCCAGAATGGTCCAACTGTTGTTACTTAGATACTTCATAAAAAAATTCACGAACATAAACTAAAAAAATAAATCTAAATGTTAAAAAAAACAACCTCAATTTCTAGCAGCCAGTCACAAATACATAGAATCTATTTGTTAAACATTTTGAACCATCTACTGCATCATTTAGCTCCCCCACAAGGTGGCATCTTTATTCTACATTTCCTTTGTTATTCGCCTAGAGAGAGGATCAAGCTGTCCTTCACAAAAAGTGCTGTGACCTCAGATGAAAAGTGGAGGCCACTGTACCAAGACTTTTAGAATTTATATTCAGAAATCATCAATATTTCTTCCTTTCACATCAAATGTTTACTGATTTTACCATTGAGATGGAGATCAATTTGCAAGTCATGGCATCCAGTTCAACATTTTTCCCATAAAAAATATAAAAGAGAAAGTGTTTTAGACATGATTGCAGAAAAATCTCTTGGTATTCTGTGTACTGATACTTGGTATTCTCAGTATTAAATCTTTCATAATGAAAACTCTATAACTTGTATAAAGTTAGCTTTAAATGTAAAGCCAACCTTAAACCTGTCTGATACCAATCAAAACAGTCCAGTCACTCAGTACTTACACACAAAAATCTCAATTTTAAAAGCTATCTAAGGTTTATCATTAAAAAAATTAAATCAAACATCAGCTAAACATAGGTCTGCAAAAAAAAAAAAGCATTCTATGCTGCATGAAGTCACATACCAGTACACAGATTACATAGGTAAACAACTATGTCATTATGTACTTAAAATTAATTATAAAATTGCAAGTAATTACAGATTTCAATGGGTCTCTGAAATGCATTAAAGGTAACACGAATTAAAAATTATTTTTCTACATGACAGTAAGGCAGAATTTAATGCAAAGTCACAAATGAGGTAATTCTATTTAGCAGAAGGAAAAGGTAAGCAACCAATCATGCCTTTCTCCCTAAAAGTTATGTTAACCCTGCTGTCATGTTTTCAGTGCTGTTCTTTTGTGTTTGCTTTTCTGCCACAATCAAATATATGCATTCCTTAAGTCCATACTTGGTTATCATGAACTGGGAAGGTACCAATTTCTCTTTTACATTAAATATAAAAGTTCCCAGGAACACACATGGTTGAGGCACACAAACACATGCTCACCTATCTACTTTATGCAAAAATCTCAAAATAATATCTATAATCTCAAAGACTGGCTCTCAAGGATTGGAAAGGGGGAAAAGGGTACAGAAAACTGTTCCTAGGATCTTCCAGACTATACCACATTGGTGCATTTTACTTAAGGTATTCCATGAAAATGAAAACTCAGTGGTACTAAATCAAACGTCATTCATTTCCACTGCAATCAACATGCAGTTTGAACAGTCATAAAGCGCAGAAATCTATCAAAATTTAAGAATACAAACAGAGGCATGTGAATCCTGTGCACTGCTGTAAAATAGTTATTTACTGAAGAGAAATAAAACTTAATTCTTACTGTTACTTTACTTTTCCCATCCAATACAATTGTCTATATTCCTCCTCAAATTTAATGCACTTCTTCCAAACTTCTTCAGCTGGAAGGCCCCTAAAAGTTTTTCAGTTACACACAAACTATTGCAGAATTTTTGGACAGACTGCTGTACAAAGAATATGGAGTGGTTTCCATTGTTAAAAAACTAATGTAAGTGAAATAAGATATTGAGGTAAAAACCACCCTCTTACATAAATATTTATCTTAGTAGACATTGGGCTGTGGTAGTGGAACAGCCTCCAATACCATTTATGTACCTGTTGTGATGGCTTATTAAAGACTTATTTTGATATAATTCCCTACCTTCAATCTAAACTTCTGGTTTGCAGACAATACACGAAAAGAGAAATCATCTAAAAAATCCAACCCTGTTACCTTTCTATGCCTACTTGCTAAAAACATGAGAAATTAGACAAGATCAAATCAAGACTTTTCTGCCTTGGGTAAGGAAGCAGAGGGAAACATTGTTTCAGTGCAAAGCAGCCAACAAACATGGAAACACCAAAATGAAAACATCTCACAAATAAAATGTCCATGTGGTTGGTTTCCTGGTACGTACAGGAGCATGAAAAAATTAGCAGCTGTGCTGTAACCTCATAAATAATAAGTTCTGCTTGATTTTATAATTTATTATTTTAGGAAAATTTAGGGGGAAAAATCAATATCTGGCAAATGTATGAGGAGGAGAGGAGAGGGAGAGGGAGAGGGAGAGGGAGAGGAGTTTTGCTCTGCGTGCATGTGGCCCATATGTCCCACCATGGTCTACAGAGAGGGGGTTATTTGAAAGAAGGACCTTATTGGATTTATTTTTCTTAGCTACACACACGAGTTCAACCCCTGAAGTATTTTAAGGTGGACTTGAAACCCTTCTGCTACCATAAATGAAGGTGAGGGTTGCAATGTGATGTATGTAGCTACCACAAATCAAGGAAAGATAATTAATGAAGACCCTTTAAAGCTGAAGGAAATATCCTTTTGCCATAGAGGCAAGTGTAGTAAGGAATTAATCAGGGCAATTATCTGGCTTAAAAACCGATCTATGTTAAATAGGAGTGTAACAAAATATTCTATATTTTAATGACACCAAACAGGATAAAGATAATACTCCCCTCACCCTTCCACTGTAGCTTCTACCTGGCACAATCTGAACAATCAAGTCCAATTCCAAGCAGTACAAGCAGCCACACAAAGGGTGCTTACTTCAAAAAAATCCACAAAACATCTATTTAAAACCATATTAAATACTCAGTATATTGTTTCAAGATAATTTCTGCAGTTGGCATCTTGCCCAGAGCTCGGAGAGCAGGTGTCCCCAATTTCAGCGATGGGTCCAATGTGGATCCATCCATCCTGCATGCACTTCTGAGTATTAATGCATAACAGCATCATTTGTTATCTGTTGCTAATTAGTACCTCTAATGAAAAATGCTAGACACAAAATAGGCTGCTTCTCCAGGTGAAGACATTTCAATGTCTAGAGAAATTAAGTGGTGTACAAAACCTACAGTTTTCCTCCCAAATGTATTAAATATTAGGCTATGAGGAATACTTTTCCCACACCAAAAAAAAAAAAAAAAAAGGAAAAAAATTAATTGTTTCCCTTCCTAGCAAATTGAAAGCACATACAAATTCCCATTTCTGTTTTGCTGAAGTATTCAAAAGAAAACCACTTCTCTTTGACAATTATTTCACATGCAAGGAATGGAGATCAGAAGATTCCATACACCTTGTGGACCAAAGCTAGCATAGAAAAAAATTGCTTTGGAAGTATTACAGCTTATGTAAAAATGTAAAATGTATGATCAAGGCAACAATTACCATGTACTGTAAAAATTATAGAATGATAAGACCTTTCTGTCCCCTCAATATTGCCAAACATATGAAGCATATTCCTTGATAAGAACTATATTCAAGAATCATAGAAACTATTAGTTCTCAATTCACCTATCTGCTCTTGTCTAAAGAGATCACAGTCATTCTCAGCAGCACTTTTAATAAATAACCACCTTATTTTTATAAAGATATATGACATTTTTCCTGATTAGGATGGCCTTGCTAAGTAGATACAAAAATAATTATTTAGAGGATGTGTTCACTCTGAAGGAGTAGCAAATGTTCTTTCAAAAACTGTTCTACGTGCAGAGAGTTTAAATTTCATGCCATGTGATGTTCTAAAAAGCATATCTGCAAAATACAGAAATGCTGTTCCATTGCTGAGAAAAACTCTTTGAACCCTCAGTTAAAATTCTAGAGGATATAAGAAACAAGATATGCAGGTGTGCATATTAAATGTCACACTATGTTACTGCAGTTTTATAAGAGTATTAATTTATTACATATTTAATTTATATATTTTTCTTTTTGCTTTAATATTAATTACCAGTAATTAACACCTGACCAGTGTCAGGCACTGCTTCAACAATCTTCTTATGAGTTAAGAAGTTAAAAGCATTTGGTTCATGGCAACCTAATAGACAGACAATTGAAATGAACCTGGTTTTACTTCACCAAATTTAGGGGGTTTATTATAATTACATTAAGTAAAATCATTCTCCAATACCAACAGGACAACTCTACCATCACTACAGGCATCACAATCATACAGGACAAGATTAAATTTCAAGCAGCCTTCCACAGAAATCTATGATCCTCTCCAAAATACAGTGATGTGGTTGAACACATTTCAAATCTGACCTGACAGAACTTACAGACAACTTACAAATAATGAAAATCTCCTGAAGTTCAGAGATGTTTTCTCAGGCATTCCAAGAAAGATAATTTATACCTTGTGATGGTTCAGCCAAAAAAATAAAATAAAAAAAGCCCAGACAAAAAGTATGGGACCTGATCCATCTCCTAGACCAAGCGACCAAGGTTTATTTACTGGAATATGACTTAAAATACAAAATTATCAAATACTAAAATCCTAAAGTTACTAATATTAAATCCTAAAGTTACTAATAGCTGCTTGTGTTGCAGCTCAGTTTCTGTGTTCAACAAAATAAAACCTCAGTTTAGGTTGGCATGTGAGCACACTGACAACTTTTAATGTTAAAATAGGTACAATTGTTAAAGAAGACTTTGCACAAGACAAAAGTATTCTTGTCCAGCATTCAAGGCTGCTCCACAGCGTGCTTGGCACAGCAGGTTGGAATTACACTAACACAAGATCCAACATTGGGAATCTCAGGAACCTGCAACTTCAGCAACTTCTCATTCATCTACTGACACCCCAAAATGTTTGGGATTTACTTTAAACTAAGAAATGCTATTCCAAACGTTCAAATAAACAATACTCCACTGAGCAGCCAGCAACAGTTATGGAAATATGAACTATGAAAAAGTGACATAACACAAATTATCTGGAAGCAATTAGCATTTGCTAGTTTTAAAAACAACTGAGTGCTCTAATACCAAAAGAAAAAGTACAGGAAACACCAGAGGAGCCTATCCTTTAAAAGATATTTGCATAAGAAATGGCAGTGGGAAAAACTTTACACTCCATCTCCCTCCTGCCTTAAGTATCTTATTCCACCAAGTGTATCAGCAAAGCTGCCATGAGCAGATGCTAACACTGTAATTAATTCTCAGGACCCTTTTGTTTTACTACAGGGAACAAACGTGAAATAGTTGGGTGAACTAAATTGAGCATCAAGTACATTCAGTTGCTGATGGCAAATTGATTTTTTCACAGCAGGCTATCAGTTCAATTTCAGACAAGCATTTCATTAAGACACAGCATACATAACTCCTTATAACTTTGAACTACCTTCAGCACAGCACTAGGATCAAAGAACAATCAAGTCTTTGAGACTATGCTTAAAATAAAAAATGGGTGCTTGACACCATGTTCTCCAGACAGAGGAAAGCAAAAATCAAACTCCAAAAGCTTGCTTGTGCAGCACACAACTGGTTTGAACTCTTGCATGGCAATTTCTATATGAATCTCTCAGCTTTTTTCTTAAAACCCCTGATGTCAGCTCCAGATGAAAACCCGCACAATACCTGTTTTTTCCAAGTGGCTTTGTCGCAGCAGTGCTCATCTGACAATTATGCAGCACAGCACCACATGGAGAGATATCCTCCCTAGTGAAAGGCAGGCAGGCCATTCCTCTGCACCCCTCCTGAAGCTTGTTGTGGGGATGGAAGCAGCAATTGAGCAGTGTCAAAAAAAAAAAAAAGAAGACTTTGAAGAATGCTATTCACATGGTCTAAACTCTAACATGAATTCTGTCCAACTCATCCCACCAGAAGGTCCTCTACAATCTACAGCATCACCTGACTCAAAGCAGGAGCCTGGAAGAAATCTGGGCAGGATAATTGAAAAGTGGGATCAAAAAAAAAAATGCAGAAAACAGAATTGTTACAAACTGATGCTTAATTTTTACATCTGCTTAGACAGTTAAATATGTTACTTATTCAGTTTGGTCCTCATTTGGGTTCAGCAGTGACTAAAGTTGTTCCAAATTTTAAAACTTCAAACTAACAAACAGCTCATGCTGAGTTCCTGTTCAAGGAAAGAAAATAAAAAAAATTCAAGTTAGTATTTCCTCCAAGTTCAGTTCAATTAGCTGTACTTACATAAAAATCAGTGGAGGAAATGCTGCCTTGTTTGGTGTTTTTGCTTTAACCTTTTAGACAGGGTTACTGGGCCTCTACTTAATGAGAATTTTTAGTTGAAAGCTCAGCCTTTAAATGCTTTCCAGCGTGCTGCCAGAAATGATGCTGAACTCTGTACAGCAACAGAAGCTGCCAAAACATCTTTCTTTTCTATTCACATCCTGTCCTACCCATCCCACAGAGCCTTATGTCACACATGCCAAAACTTCCTATTCCCTGCTCCATTCCCACTCTGCCCTTCCATCACCTCATCTGGCACTCAGCTGCATCTTTATGGGCTCCACACTCGCATTCCTGGGATGCTTTTTCTCTCCAGCTCCTCCTTTAGCTCTATCTCTGATCCAGTACTTCCCAGTGCTTCATTCCTATTTGTTCTTATTCACCTTCTCGGTATTCTCTCTAAAATCATCCAAATTCCAAACCCAGGAGGGATATCAGAGATATTGGTCATCTTGGTTGTGCCAGTTTAACCTGAACCTGCAAAGATTTAGCAGATCCCACAGTCCCACACCAAAATGAGTGACAGGGAGTAGGTACATTTAAAGTGATCAGCTGTAAAATAAATATTTGAAACAGTCCTGTAAGCAAAACATAAGTATTTAGTTTAAGAGGCCCAAATTAGGACCTGCTGGCACATCACTGTGGATTTTTTATAATTACAGGGGAGTTTAATTTTTCAGAGTTGGCATAAAAAAATATCTAAAATTTTTAAAGAGTTTCAGATGGTTTGTTTTGTTCATTTTACCCCAAGCTAATTATTCTGTGTACTTGACTGTTTTTTAAAAATGCAAATCTGATGCACAAAAATATGACAATATGGGGAAATTCATTACTTTTTCCATATGAAGCAGTTCATGCAAATATCTAACTGTATATAAAAACCTCAAAAAATGCAACTAATAAATCACAACCAGAGTTTCCTCTATTCTGTTACAGTTGCTTAAGATGATGAAACAAAACACTTACTTTAATTGGTTGTTTCTTGTTCTTTCTACACAGTGCTGTTTTCCCTGGGAGATTTCAAATGATAAGTAACTGGAAATTAGGAAGAGAATTAGTCCATTATTCTGCAGCAATGACACAATGATTAATTATATTAACTTACTGCCCCTTCTGCTTTCAAACCCTACAGTCATAAAATTAGTTTTGTTCAATATTCCAGAAGGGATATGAAAATTAAATTTACACAATTTAACAAAGTCCTGCAGGAAAGCCATGCTCATCTAAGGTAGTAGATGGATGGATCCTCTAATTTACAATAATATGCAGATGGCACACCTACCCCTTACAGAGCAATGTGCAGATAAGGAAGCTTCCCAAATGGCTCAGAAAAAGTGACTGTGAAAGGACAGAGGTAGCAATAAATTAGGCAAGTCTGAGCTTGTGCATCCTCCTGGAAAGTACTCAAAAACTTTTCACTGTAATTCCCCCTATAGTTAGTAGTTATAATTTCTTTTATCTGGTTCTTTTTAAACCACATAATATTTTAAACACCCTGAGCATTTTCTATGCCCTAGTGAATATGAAATAAATGAAAGGCTATTAGGGTCTAGGGAGGCAGATGGTGAATTAAAATCACCACCACACCAACCCAAATCCCCAAACTCCCAAGTTTCTAGTAAATAATGCATTTCAGGAAGAGCATATTACTTTTGAGGAACAATGCATCTGCCACATTTTCAATGCTGGGAAACACTCAGATGCAATCCTACCTTCTCACTGCATGTCTTTTGCATGATGTAATTGTATATAATTCAAAAATTTTTGCTTTTCATTAATTGACTCTTTTTTTTCCTCAAGGATTATGAAAAATATCAGAGATCTGGAATACTAAGTATATATCCTAACCCCAGAACAGCTATGCAAGAGAGCCAGACTCAGCAGCTAACCCTTGTGCCTTAGCCCTGACATGGACACTGTTTTCTGGTTTCAGAATATCAAAATAAACTGACTGCAAACCATCTTTAAATGAATAATACAAAACAAAACAAAGCTTCTGTGTGAAGAATGCAAGGGCCTTGTAGGATCAAGGTCTGCACAATTATGGAGAAGATTTGATCAAGGAATCTGAATGTTTGTAGTGCCATATAATCAGGACATAGCTACATTATTGGGAAAGAGGGGGGAAAGTAGCAGTAAAGTAAAAGGACTTACTTGATTTAAGGTGTCATTTCACACTGCCAACATGCTGTGCTTCAGTCAAGTAACTCTTAGATGACCTCTTCTGAAATATCTGGATAAACTGGATTATTATGGGCAAACAGAGAAAGTTAGCAATGTGCATTCCCCAATAATAATTTTATCAAAATTAAACCCTGTACTTTATTGCAAATTCAATTCATAATGAAAACAGACAGACTGTTAAATATGAGAGAATACCAAAATCTTCAGCTGGTAAGCCAGAAAAATCTAGATACTTACAATTTAATAATTGTAAGATAAATTAGCTCTCTACTTTTTAACTCATTTAAAACAAACACCATGACCAATAAATCACATTTGACATGTAAATAAGCTCAGAACCATCCAGAAAAGCCACCCATGGTTCACAAGGACTGGAGGCACAAGGCTGTCCCTGCACACAGGTGAATCCATGCCTAGTGTCATGTATTTGTTCATCCTTTTTATTCACAAAATTGTGCAGGACAAATGGAACAGTAAGAGATACTGCATCATTCTTGGCATTGGAATTATTAAGACCTAGATAAATTTATTTTAGGAAAAAACCCAACAAAACAATACTCTTAAAGAGGTGCTTCTAATAAATTTAAGTACTATTCTTAAATTACAACATTCATTAGGAGCATGACATATAAAGTACTTCAACTAATTGCATTTATTCCCCCCAAGTTAATCAGCACTGGAGAGGCAGCAAACATTACATCAGTGCTTGTGCCTGCAGGCAGCTCCCAGCCCAAGAGGCAGCACCTCTGGGGATCAGCACATTAGAAGCTGCATCCATGGAGTGGCTATCCATTTTCTCTTCTAAATCTTCCAATATTCTTTCCATTCCAAAAATAATGTCATTTTTCTTTCATAGGTGCCAGTGCCTGAAGTACTTGATTGAAATAGATTTGATTTTCCAGTTAAAAAAAAAAAAAAAACACAGGAAAGAAAAAATTTAAAAGTTCTATTTTTAAAAAGTGCTTTTATTCTGCTCATTATACATTATGAAATAGGAATCTAAAGGTGCTGCAATATCTCCCAGTTACCTCAGGGCACTGAGTTCCAACACTTGCTGACTGGAATTGGCTCACCCCAGTGGCCTCTCCCACTGTGTTTTTAAGAACTTGGCATCTCTTACCAAAGCCACCACTGGCTCCCCAGATTTGCCTCAGAAAAAAATAGTCCTAAAGAGGAGAAGTTTAAAAAGCCAGGCTTAAAGACATTCTCCCAAACTCTTCATATCACCATATTACACAGAGCTTTGAAACCACTGTAATTCAAACAGATAGGCCACCTTGCCAAAATTTCCTGTTAGATGTCAGATATTCACCCATTTAAGAGCTGAGCTTTCAGGGACTCCCACAACAGATGTTTCCATTTCTCCAGGTAGGTTATTGTGCATTCCTTGTGTCCCAGGGTAGTTGACACTATTTTTTCCTGAAGAAGGGTTATGAAATTCCTAGACATAAAGACATGGGGATGTGTTTGTCATCCCCAGAATAACATGAAAACAGGTGAAAATGGCTCCTGTGGTGATTTAGGGAGAAAATGGGGTTTTCCCTGATTTGCATACTATTTCATGGCATTCCCACTAAAATTTGACCACTTCTGCTCTTGTTTCTTTAGGGATATTGACTTTTTCCTTGCTTGGATTGAGCTTTAGGGAGGAGTCCCCATTTACGATTTTACCGTGACTTGGGCACAGCATCTCCAATTCTGTCCCTGGCTTGTGACCACAAGTACCAATGCTAAGAGAGCTTTTGCAAAGGTTTATTTAATAAAAAGCAATGCCTCTCAGGCAAAAAGGCAACTTAGGAAAAAAAAAGAAAAAAGGAATGTTATAAGTATATTTCAATTCCTCAGCTTTTGCTGTTCCTGAGAGTTTGGGGAGAGCCCTACTATTTAAGGCATCTCTCTCTTGTCCTTCCAGCCATCCTTTCTAAATTACTTCAGTTTCAGTCTGAGAAAAAAAATACATCACAGCAAATGTAGCCTGAGGTGACAGTGAGTGACTCAGGTACCTCTGAGAAAAGGCCACTTCCAGTAGAAGAGGTCACACATAACATGCCAGCTACATCAAAAAAAATTGCTTGTTTGACCACTGTGGCTTGTGAATCGAGAGCAACACGGGCTCCTCTAAGAGCCCCACATTGCAGATTCATGTTCCAATCCACAGCTGCCAAACAAGTGCATTATTCCTGGCATGCTGTCCCAGCCCAGGAAAGCAGGACTAGAGCCAGCTCTGACAGTCACCCAGGGCAGGAGTGGAAGGACTTCATGCAGAGGGGTGGTGACAAGGATGTGTAATCTCACCCAAGCAGGGCTGTTCCCAGGGGAATTTGCCCCAGCTGTCTGCTGGCTAACAGCCTCTGGGGCTCAGTTGCACATGTACAATCTGCAGGCTCCTTTCACAAGTTCTATTCAGGCCTGAGAATATAACCATTCTGATATAACCTTTTCCAGCCCTCCTGGTGGTTGCTCCCAGCCTGCCTGTGCTGTAATTCACCTTCATTTTGTCTGGGTTGAGCTGACCTGGCTCATACAGGTCTGTTCTTTGTTTGTTCCATTGGTAGCCTGCACAGAGGAGACACATTGCATTGTCCCTGTGTCCTTCCACTGAAAGGTTCAAGTCAAAATTGTCTGTGTACCTTGCCAGAAACTTAAGACCAACAAAAGTAAACAGTCCTGTCAAATAAAGGGCATCAGCTGGGAGAATAAGAATTCAGTATTATGACAACACGACAACAATAGTGAGGCTAAAAGACAAAACACATCAAAACCTCACACAGAAAATGATACTTGCCCATTCTCTTCATTTTCTAGTTCAAAATGTTAAGCACAAGTAAAAGCCACACATGAAGAAAGGAACCACTGTGAAAGCTGCTGTGCTTCTGTCAGTCAGTACAAGACAATCTTGACCTTCATGCCACAATATTAAGCCAAAGTTCTTGAAAGGAGGCATTGTTTCAAAAGCCAGGCATTTTCTCAAGGGTGAGAAATGCCTGTTAAAGACTAGGTTGAAACCCCTGAGGTCAGATTACGTTTGACATGTGACATCTAAACTTCTTTATCTGAAAGGGAAATTTAGAAAGCTCTGACTGCTCTGTGCTACTTAGCTGTGCTTTGAACAGAATCCAGCATAAGTGTGTACTAACAGAAAGTCCATGGGAAAGCTTTAGATAGGGTTTTAGATGTCCTTGATATTTATCTAAATATTTATCCTGTGATGTGTGAGTACACCTGCTTCTCTCTTTTGGGCCTAAAGAGAGTTATTTCTGTTTTGGAAAGGTCTGGCATGAAATACACAGAAGATAAAGTGCCACCAGCCACCCTGCCCCAGCAACACCTGAAGAAACTTGTTCCCTGAGATGGAAAATTATGTATTTTATCATTCAGTAGTGTGATTCTAGTAAAAACCTAAATATGGATGCACAGAAGCTTTTACTTCAATAGACACAATATGCAGAATAGGCTTAATGAGTACCAGTATCTTCAACAGCCCTGACAGTGATATTTTGGTATTAAGAGCTGCAGTGTCACTGGCAGCAGGTGAAATTTGGGAAGCATGGCTTGGGCAGAGACACCAAGCAATAAACAGTGGATGAAACAGACATGACCCAGCAGAGTGAGCTGTCAGCTCAGAAACCCAACCCTGCTCTGGGCAGCATCCAGAGCACTGTGGGCAGCTGGTGAGGGAGGGGATTCTGCCCCTCTGCTCTGGTGAGACCCTCCTGCACTGCTGCACCCAGCCCTGGCTCCCCAGCACAGCAAGGACATGGAGCTGTGGCAGCCAGTCCAGAGGAGGCCACCAAATTTACCTGAGGGATGGAGCACCTCTCCTATGAGGAAAGGCTGAGAGAGTTGGGTTTGCTTAGCCTGGGGAAGAGGGAGCTCCAGAGTTGCTCTAACTGCGGCCTACTCATACATGAAGGGAGCTACAACAGAAGAACTGATCAAGTGAATGTGTAGTGGCAGGACAAGAGGGAATTATTTTAAACTGAGAGTAGGTTTACATTGAATATCAAGAAGAAATTCTTACCTCTGAGAGTGGTGATGCCCTGGCACAGGTTGCCTGAGAAGCTGTGGATGCCCCATCCTTCAAGGCCAGGCTGGATGGGGTGTGAGCAGCCTGGTCTGGTGAAAGGTGTCCCTGCACCTGGTAGGGGGATGGAAACTCGGAGATCTTTAAGGTCCCTCCCAAACCAAATAATTCTATCATTCTATTAAATGCTTAACAAAGTTCGGGGTTTTGTTTTCTTTTAGCCAACCTGATTTCTCAGATCCTGAGAAGCGCTCGTATTCATTTCTCAGTTCAAGTTCATCGGCGCAGCAAAGGGCGAAGGGCAGCACCACAGGAGAGCACCGAGGTGTCCCCTGCCCGTTCCACAGCGATTCCACGGTCATCCCTTCATCCCTTCAGCAATCGGCATCCTGGAGCTCCATCTGCTGGTGCCGCGGGACCGGCCGGCGAGGGAGGAGGGGCAGCCGGCATGGGGACACACTCGGGATGAGGGGAGCCTGGCCCGGGACACGCTCGGGATGAGGAGACACGCTCGGGATGAGGGGACCCTGGCCCGGGACACGCTCGAGATGAGGGGACCCTGCTCGGGACACTCTCGGGATGAGGAGTCTGACCCGGGACACGCTCGGGGTGAGGGGAGCCTGGCCCGGGACACGCTCGGGATGAGGAAAGCCTGGCCCGGGGATTGCCAGGTTGGCAGAACCCTCCCTGGGGAGCTGCAGGGTCACACCGTGCCCTGCGGACCCACAGCACCGCCCGGTCCCCAGCTCATCCCGCTCCAGCTGGAGTGCCCCAGGATGGCTGTGGAAGGTTCCTGTATTCCTTCAAATGAGCTCAAAAGTCATTGAGAGTCCTCAGTGACTTCCAAGTGCTATGGTGCAAGGGGACATTTCACAAAAGGAACAAGGAGCTTACCTTTAGGGAACGCGGTTGTAGCCAGATCGGCAAATCCTTGTGAGTGACCATATTTTAAAGTGTGCAGTAACAAATGTCTTAACTCTAATATCCCCCAAAATGGTTATCAGTAAGTGTTAAAACCCCACAAGCAGACAGCTTCTTGTAGTCCATTTTTTCCCCTTCCCAATAATGTTGCAAATCAATTATTTTCTTTTTTGCTTTATAAAACGTATCAGTTTCAGAGTCAGTTTATCAGCCCTGATACCCCTCTTCCACTGAGGTGGTCACAAATTTATACCAGGTGAAGATAATTTGGTCAAATAATTACAGAACAGCCCAGCCATAAGGGCAGGGCTAGTTTGTGCACCTTCTCAATGAGAATTCAGTTTACACCTAGTTGCCCAGCACTTTGCATATCCAAAAGTTTTGATGAAACTGCTCATATTTTTAAGAAATATTATGTGGGAGTTTTTATTGTTAATATCTATTCATATGGCCACAGTTTTATTAGAATTGTGCCTTTTCGTTCTTTTCCATAATTGGTGCATAAGGGTTAGAGATACTTGAGAAAAACTATTGCTTTGACACTCTCCATCTACAAATCAACCTCTTTTGACAAACACTTTCAGCTTGCTTTTCTCACAAATTTGAATTTAAGCACCATCTTTTTCTAGAAAGAAAATAAAGGGGGAAATTAACTTTCCTCTTTCCCCATAACACCAGATTGAGAGAGAGCTATCAAGAGATATGTAAGTGCTAACTGTTTTCTACCGGGTACTTAAGGGAAACAGATGGGTGTAATTATGGTTTTATGGAGGTCTTACCTAAAATGCTTACACTCAGCTGCCACATTACAGCTTGATTCTCGCTTATAAATACATACATTAATCTTTGTAAAGGTCTGCACAGATTTTAAGCTAAGGCGGAGCACACAGCCCCGTAGCTACCTCCCGTGGAAGGAGAACACATTAAAACCAGAAGGTGCAATGATACAGGACCCCGCAGGACCTGGGGGAGGCGAATTCTCCTTGCTTAAAACGACTCAGAGAGTGCTGAAAGCAGCAGAGGGAGCCAGCTGCCATGCTTTGAAGGTACCAGCACTGCCGATGCCCTGCAGCCAGCCCAGCACCGAACCTCCACCTGCTTTACCCCAGAGGCTGTGTCGTGGTACAGGAAATATCGGGAAAAGCTGAGCTTTGCTGCGTCATTAAAGTTTACCGACCCTTTCAGGCTGGACCACCACCTCTGGCAGTGAGCAGCACCTAAATCCTTCCCAGGAACCTGAGGAAATACCCATTCAATTGAAAAATACAACCGAGAGAAAAATAAAAAACATCTCCACCCCTTTACATCTGTGTAAAAATTTCATCTTTCATAAGAGCTGCAGAAACACCTTTGCATAAATCAGTGAGGAAAGTTATACACAGAACTTGACTTTGCTGACAAAACCAACAAAAAACTGCAGTGCCACCCCTCCCCAGCATCACCATTGGTGTTTACTCACCTTCAATTCCATTAAAAGAATTCTCATTTTCTTCCCATATGATGAGACAGTAGGAAAAAAAAAAAGGGAAAAAACACCTAATGCTGTCACACCCATTAAAATCTGAATCTCAGCTTTGGCAGGTAAAGTAATATCACAAATTTCCATGTAATTTTTTGATCTCTAGCTCGAGAACCGGTTTTTTTCTCTCCACTGGAACTATAAGAAAACATCAACAAGGCTAAAAGTTGAGTCCTCCTATTCCCTCCTTAGAGAGCCTCTTCCTCATTGTTTCTCACACTTAATAATGTTAAGGCTCAATTTATCTCTGAGTGACCCCAGTTAAATCAATCAGCCTTCAATGCATTTGCACAGGTACTCAGGAGGAAAAAATTTGATTAGTTAATCATTTAATTACAAACTGCTGAATTAATAATGGAGAACTTGGCTCAAAAATGAGAAGGGCATTATAGTACATCTGGGAAGAGGTGAGGCAACCAGCGTAAATTTATTTGTAAATTGTGCATTATTTGGAAGCAGTAAAACCCAATAAACACAGAATGAAGCTAATTCTGCAGGTTTCTCACAGAAAGAGTAAAAGGCTGAGTTCTGTGGCTATAAATATACTCATGTATTTACAGTATACCCTAATTAGGATCGGTGAAAGGAAGAAATTGCATATTCCCATTCCATTTAATATCCTTTCACTGTATGAGTCATCTAGACAGCAGATGAAGGGTGTGCTGCAGTAGCACTTTTCCCAGCTGAGGGGCAGAATGTCTCCAGGGTGTTCCCACCTCTCTAGCACGTGTCCAGAGCAGGCTGTCTCTCCCTGCCCCCAGGGATTCCCGACCCCATGGCACCGGGCTGGGGCTGGCATGATGCAACACAGCACAGCACACTGGAAAGAGCTCTGAACATGATGCAAGAGCTAGGAAGTGAGACTGTCATCTCAAAAGGTCATTGTTGGGAACTCCTTGTTCAGCAGGCTCACTCCAATTAAGAGATTTTTGTGGTATTTAAAAGACCAAAAATAAAGATTAAGACTTTCTGCTTTCTTGAATGGTTTGGGATGTTACTTCTGGGGAGCCTTTATGTGGTGAAAATCCCACTGTTTGTATCATGCCTGAGATAAGCTGGCTCAGCCAGAGGTTATGGCTGCAGTTCCTGCATTGCCTAGGGCACTGAAGCTGCTCTTTATGCTGTGAGGCACAGGTGAGTCCGCAGCACTGGACGGGGCATTGCCCCATTGCCCCTCCCTGAACAGAACTGCCCTGCAGGTAAAACAAGCTCTGTGTGGCTCCTGACACTGCTCCAGGACTGCAGGTGCTAAGCTCAAGCATCATTTGCAGCACGCTGTCAGAGCCAAATCCCCTCTTCCATAATGAAAGGTTTCAGTATCCCAAACCTGAGATGTGTCACGATGCCTTCATTTAACACTGCTCCCTGATAATCCTGCAGCCAGGGCTGAGGGCTGTATTCAATTTCCATCTCTGCTGCTCGCTCATTCCGTTAGCTTCTCATGCTGTTTTCTACCGTTGTAAGTGGGAAATATTTATAAGTACATCACAAACATGGATGAAAGCCAGTTAACCAGTGTTTCTAAAGCCCTCAGAGGCCACGGGGAAAAAGAAACAGAGGGGTGTCCAGTGTTTGCTTAAAGCACTGAATTCTTTAATGTTATTTTTCATAAGCCAAAGCCCACCTGTATATGTTAATAATAGACTGCACTGCAGATGCCTGAGGTATTCAAAATTATGTGTAAGATGCAGGACAGAGTTTGGGTAGGATTTAAAGATTAATTCTGAATTGATTTTCACTTTATCTAAGCTCTATATTGTTCCTTAATTTATAACACAGAATAAAATATCCTATAAAGTTCTGCTTTAATTTCTGTGATATACAGAACACTTGTTCTATAGTGATCATCCTATTCTATTCATACTTTCAGTATTAGAAACTAAGGGTGTTTTCCATTTGCTGTTCTGTCACAAGAAAGGACTGCTTAGCTTGGCCCAGTAGGCTGTAAATTCAGAAGTGTTGCACTGCACCACAGGCTACACACTGTGGTATAGACACGTGCATAAACTATTTCCTTGACTTAAATCTAGGCCTGGTTTAATGCTGTTGCAAAAAAAATTAAAAGTGTAGTAAATAACAAAAATGTGATTATTTACAGAATGAACACTCATTTATAAGTTACCATACAATCCAGGAATAACTGTATAAAATAACCTGTCACTAGAGTCTCTTTTAGTGTCATTAACCAAAGAGATCACATCAAATTTTGATGCTTTTTAATGATCTCTAAACACTGGCATTTGCTAGGCCCAGCATAAAACCAGATTAAATTCTGTGAGTTTCTGTAAGCAGAGTTCAACATCTGAAGCCCTGTTAGGGTGCTGTGTTTGTTCCTTCAGCCAGGAGAAATTATCATTCTGGTGCAGGTAGTCAGCACAAGACTTGGCAATGAGCTGGTTCTGCAATGTGCAAATCTCACAATTTTAAAGGTACAACCCAAACATTAGTTCTGCTTTGAAATTTACAGGGATTCTGTTACAAATTCCACCCTAAACAGGAACAAGTCATCCAAAAATTATCTTTCAAGAAGCTCTTTTAGAACACTTGGAATGAAAAGGGAACAACTGGACCTGGATATGTGACAGCAAATTTGAGCATTGCAATTTTTCATCTCCACAGTAATATTCACCATAGCAAACACTTTTACCAGAAAAACGCATCCAAATACTATCTTCCTAGTTTTACTTATCCTAATAGAAGCTTCTACAAAAGTCCCCTTAATCTAAATGCTACCAGTTTACTAAATGCTCTCATGAGAACACACATAAAACATACTTTTAAAAACATTTACTAACAGACAGGAACAGACAGTGGGGCAGCATTTCTCAAAAAAACACTTCTCTTTTTTCTTGCTCCTGGTCTACAAATACAGCCTCAAAAGATGGGCATACTCCTCAGCCTATGACTACTACCTATCTTTATTTCCCCCAGATTATCTCATTTGATAGCTAAATAAAATCAGAGAAACTCAGCTGATATTTAGCTTTTTGTCTATAACAGACCTTACTGCCTGTATTTAACACTTGAAGAAATTGCAAGCCCAGAAGATTTTCTATGCTTTCCTACTTATACAATAAAAAGTAACCTCTAACTATAAATTATCTCTTAATTATGTCTTAAGATCAGCACAGCTGTAACCCTGAGAGAAGGATTACTTACCCTTCAAGCCAATAGGTCCCCAGATCAGAAAGTTGGTGCTGGTAGTTTTATTTTCCCAAAAACCAAACAGAGAGGAACCAATAATAATATAAAAACACTTGCAGTGTCTGCTTGACTTCTTGCCAATAGAGAATTTTTGTTCTTTTTGGTAAATTATTCCAATTTTTGGCATTTCCAGTTTTGGAATATCTCTTCTGATTCCCCCAGACTAATACATTACAATATGTTTTTCCTCTCACTAATAAGTAGCATGTTTCTTGGCACTTTATGTGTACAGACATTTAAACAACAAACATTTTTTGCTACTTGTTCTTGTCATGTTTGTTTCTCAATGACTTAGAGCAACTGAAAAACCAAAAGGCAAAATATCTACTTGCTATTGAAAATATTAGCACAAACAGCAAGCTGTCTCCTGTGTTAGCATAGCTGCTTTCATAACTGCTTTGTTCTGCTATCAGAAGTTATGAGCAATTTAGCTGATGATTGTTAAATTATATTATACAATCCATACGTGAATTGAAAGCAGATGTACTGAGAGCAAAAATTTCAGATTGATGTGCAAAAAGACATTTCACATGTTTTATTGTTCAGCAATGCACATTACACATACAAACATGCAGTCATTGGTTAATGTGTATGGTTAAACGCCTGTTTGTATGAACTGTGATGCCGTTCTCCTGTCACCATGCTGGAACACACAGGTCTTGGAAATTGTCTAGGGGATAATCAAAGCTAAACCTGTAGCTGTCATTTCTTCTTTGACTGACCTATTATGAAATTGCAATTAATCTCTTTTCCAACTGTTTAAATACAGAAAGGATTTTTCCTTTATACATGTAACCCATTACATGTAAAAAATTATATTGTTCCCATAACCTGCACTGTACTGGGAATTTGCTGACCTATGGATTCGTGTTCGAAAATATATGAAGTCATACTTATGACTTGAGGTTTTGTTCTGATTACCAACATTACATGAGGTTTATGAAGTTGGTTTTTTTTCAATTGTTACTAGTCTTAGAGTATTAATCAGAATCTAAGTTAGCCTTAAGAGTGCTCAGGTCATTCAGTCCTGCCAGAACACACCCAGAAAGGTGTTTTAGTTATAAAAACAAGCTTGGAAATTTCTATTTTTAATAAAAGCATAATAGACCCTAAATAAACTTTATTTAAATAGGTGTTCTCCAAAACTAATGGTACAGTTAATAACCTGACAGCCTTTAAGAAACAGAAGGAGGCTGTCATTGACTCTGCTCTTCCAGGAAAAGAGGAAGCCATCACTAATCTCTCACATTTCTACCACTGCCCCTAGATGAAGTCTAAAAAGCATACTATTTTTGCATTAGTAATGGAAAAAGACAGTTCTTTGGTGGAGGAACTGAGAAAAAGTGATACCTGCAGCACAGATAAGGGCGAATAATTCAGTGACAAACCTGCACTCATTGTCCTGTGCCAAGACTCTCACTGTTTTGAGGAATTTGACAGAGAGCAAACATATATGAATTCACATTTGGAAAATGTGAAGGCTGTCCCTTCATCTCACAGTTTGCCAGTCAGTTTCTAATATCCAGATTTTCATTTCTCCAAAGAAAAGGAAAGATTAGAACTCTACCAGGTACAGGGCAAACAGTAAGTCACACACAGTAGAATATAACATTCATGTCTTATTACTATTGCATATATAAACCTTTAAAGTGTTATCTAAAATAACATACATGGTTACCAGACAAAATAGCCCATATAAAATATGCTGAAAATATCATCTTTATTTACAGGAACCTAATTAAAATGAACTTTAATTGTGTTTGAGGTCTGCAACAACCTCCTGTGTCAGAGCTAGGCCCCAGTCTGGATTGTTCTGCTGGGCAGAGCTCTAAGGAGGAAGATGCCCCTCACACACATGAGGAAAGCACTGGCCATGCAGAGATGTGGCTCACCTGCTGCTGGAAGGGGTGGGAAGCAGCTTGCAAACTTTCACTCTTTGCTCAGGTGTTATGTCCTGTTACCCACCCCACCCTTCAGACTCTACAGTGACACACAACCTTTGTTCAAGTGAACTCTAAATCTGTTCTTGGTTGTGTTCTGCCTATACATTGTGAAATTTAGGAAAAAAAAAAAGAAATCTTAGCCTTTCTGTTTGAGCTTCTATATTATCATCATCTTCTAGCACTGCAGATAATCACAGCTACAGGTAATAAGCAAAAAGAAAATCAGAAATAAATGACGTTATCTTATAGGCACTTCTAGAACCATGTAATTCACTCCATAGTTAATTTGCGGAATTCCAATATCTACTTTATAGAAAAACAACTGCCTTGGGTTGTATAAAAATGCTGCCTTTGAGAGCTACAAAATCCCACACTGCTTTACCAAGCATGAATTAGATTCCAGAAGAATGATGCCTTGCAAACAGACCATCCAGTATGCACTGAGAACCAGCCCTCAAACAGCCCCTGCATTAGCATTACCATCACTTGTTCTTTCCTGATTTAATGAAAACTCTGTGCTTCAAAAGAAACAGCTAATCAGATAATCACATTATCTCACAGGTTTTGGAGCAGCCAAGTTCCCAGAAAAATCATTGAATAAGACAACAGGATTACAGCTTTAATGGCTGCACATTGTATTTGTCACAAAGCATGGCCAACATTCACACTGAGGCTGCAAGATTATTACATGGTTACCTGTGCTCTATAAAATAGCAATGCCACATTGAACAGATTATGAAACAGTACTGCAGTATGAGGTATTATCAGGATGTTATTTTTATTATTGTTTATCATTACCTATGACCAAGACATTAGTACTTCAATGTAAACACTGCGAAACATACATGTGATTTAACAGATGGGATATTGACAGATTTAAACAAACATTTTGATCTGTTGTCTATCTACAAGATCTAGAAATAAGGCATATGGTCAGCAGAATAGGAGAGTTTCAATAAACAGCCCGAGCGCTTTGCTTTCCTCCCACACACCTTAACTCTGCCAGTCATGCTGCTGGATTCCTCAAATCTCATATCTTGAGGAGGTCATATCTGAGGAAGGCTGTTAGTTGGCTGAAACATCATTCTTTTAGTTTTTTCGCTGTCCTGTGTACAAAGGAAACAAACAATGAATAGCTAAAGGGCTTAATCTTTTTACAAACCTTGACAGAGCTTTCGGCTAGGAAGATAACTGTGCAGCCTGAGAGGCTTCATTTGCTCCTGCTCGCACATTTATACACATCTGACACTTTATTCCACTCAAGGGACCGTGACATAACATGTAGAACTGATCACACATCCGTGATAGAAGCTTGACAGTTTTCCCAGACAGCCCTGCCAAAACTTCCCATCAGTAGCAGTAAACAGAGCTAGCAGGGAGGCCACTTGGCAACCAAGTGCTTTTGCTTTTGCAATCTTACAGCGTGGCGCCGTTTCCTTTTGGGCTGCACACACTCCTGCCCATACGACGGCCACTGGAAATCCTGGGATGCCACGGGGCTGCTCTGGCTCTCCAAGTCTTCAGAATCAGAGTCATCCTGCTGCATTGAAGGGAAATGCCTGTCTGGATAGATCTCTCTTAGTTTGTCCTCAAAGAACTCATCCAGGCATCGTCCAGCCTCAGCAACCTCGGAATCCGGCTGTGAGGGAATGAATAACCATTCAGTGCTACCACACACAGAAATCATCCAGGATCAAATCCAAATAACTACCCCATCCCAACACCTCTCCTTGGCTTTGTCTGCTACATCTCCATTAGTCTCTGCACACTTCCTACAGCCCATTAGTCTCTCTGCATTTCCAGTGTAAGTAAAAACCTGATGCTGCTGTTAAGGAGCACGTTTGTGCACCTCTAAGAAGTAGAGATGCACAGTGAACTAGAAAGAACAGCAGTGATCACTGCTTAGGAATTTCTTTGCATTTTATTTTCCCTATGTATTTTGCTGGCTGTGATTGGCTTCTTACAGCAAACACAGCAACATTCCATAGAGCTGTCTGTGAAGATGCCCCTCTTTAGATCCCTCTTTTTATATCTCAAGCTCTCAGATACGTATATAATTTCAAACAAACTTCATTCCTGTCATTTAAAAAGCCCTGATATAATTTCCAAAGAATAAAATTAATCAATACTTCTGTTTATCCCAATCCTACATCTGACTTCCATGGAAGCAGTAATTGCACCAGTGGGACAGCCACTGAAAGAGCCAGCCCCTGCTTTGTCTCCCCCCACCCAAGCATTTTAGAAACATACATAATTGAACTTTGCACAGTTCCAAAACATGAGACGCACGTCAGTCACAAGTTCCTCAGGTGCAGAGTAGTGAGACTTGTCCTTTTTTTGCAGCTTCCTTCGTATGGTGGACAAATCCATTGGCCTTTTGATGATCTGATAATAATGCCGAGCCTGCAATAAGAATAAAAGGCAGGTATGTGACATTTTTCATTAAAACATTTCCTCTCCAGTGACTTCTATGCAATTTTGGACAGAAGTCATTGCAGAGGAATCCTTGCATAAGGATGGAGAGCTCTAATCTTTTAGTGTCTACACTTGCACATTGTCTTCCTGGGTGCTTTTGGATTTGATTAAAACATACTTGTTTTCAAGATTGATCCTAAAAACAGCACACTTGAGTGACTACTCTGCTGCTTGCACTTTGTAAAGATTATCCCCAGACAACCATAACCCAAATTTAACAATGAACAATAATATATGTAAATTGACAACTAGCTGACATTTTTCACAAGCAGTTACAAAAAGAATGTGCTGTGATACTTTCTGCTGATAATGTGGGAAGTAGTCTGTCAAGAGTGACTCAAAATAGGACACTGTGCACTCTTTAAAAAGTTCAACAAAAGCTTATGTCAATGGGCATCAGGTACCAGGATATCCCACTACTTAAATCTTTCAGGGTCTAAACCTACTTGTTAGGTAATTTGCTCCATAAGTCCATTGCAAGATTTATTAGGTGGAATGGGTTTTAATCATTATTTGAACTACTCCTTCATATAAAACCTTCATTTTTCCCCTCTTCAACTTTTAGCACATAGTACTCTACTGTTACAATAGTGTAAGTCACCACCTTCCTTAAAGACGACAGTTCACATTGCAAATGTGGAGTAGACGGATGAAGCAGATATCTCTACATCTTCCCTGCACAGTCACATTTACCTTCTGCGTGCACAGCGCAAGGAAAGAGGGAGTTCAGGGTTGCTTCTAGAGAAAACTTCTCTTATGGCTGTACAATATTCTCCATGTACATAACAAGTCAACTCTTTTAATCACAGGAACCCCTTATACACCTTTGCCATTCTACCAGCTTCTTAAATTGGCACTCAGACATGGCCTGAGCACTGGCCAAATGTTTCCCTGCCTCTGGCCTGATGCCTTCAAGGCACTTGGAAGAGGAAACACCCACCCTTCCCTAGGAAGCAATACTTTTCAGAAAAAAGCCCTCATGAATATCTTTCAAGAAGACAAAGGAGAAGCTTGTGAGGCTCTCTGGTTTCTCTCTGATCCCTGCACATGCAGAACTTACCAGGGGGCTGACAGGTTCATGGAATGGGAGGCTCATACTGCTGCAGAACAGGGAGAGCACCAGCTTTTCACACTTCTGTGGAAGCCAAAATTGTAATAAATTTTAGTTCAAAACAAGGGAGTTTCATTCTTGCCCTTAGTTAACCAATCATACTTAAAAATGATAATTCTCAAATGAATTTTTGATGCAAAATGGCACACTTCACTCTAGTCAGGGGAACGTTTTGCCTCATAGCATTGTTAGACCTTGGAAAATAAGGATAGTCAAGAAATGCAAGAAAGGCAACATTCTCCTGGAAATGATTGGGAATTAATGACTATCATTATTTACTTTGTGTGCTCCAGATCTATTCCCTGGCTCTCAACTGGGAGAATAGCACTAACAATGTGGAAAGTTAAATGGGCAATGTTTCCCACTGCTCACATTGGTTTCCATGAATGGATATAAGTTGGTAGTACTGCATGAAAACTATTCCCTTTAATCATTATTAACTTGTAAAACACTTACTTAAGCCAAACACTAGTATAAGTGTTTTACAAGTTAATCAATTCAATTTTCCAAATAGGACTTCACTATTTGAGAACCAAATCCCAATAACTTGCCCAGTTGTACAAATACAGTAGAAACAGGGCCAGCTCATCATCTGCACTCAATTGTGGGGACGCTTCCTCTCTGTCCAGTTATCGTCAACATACACATGACATCTATATTGAATTTGTGCTTTCCAAACACTATGGACTTTAGGAAAAGGCCATTATTTAATGGAAGATTTGGTAGAGAAAACTAGTAATAGGTGTATCAAGTGATAAGCTTTCCTCTAGACTGAGTTAAAAGTTTAAATATCTTCAAGGGAACTAATGGGACATAAGAAGAAGACAGTTTGATGATTTCAATCCAACTCAAAAGTGTCCAAAAAGTGTCTTCATCACAAAAATGTCATTGCACTGACCCAAGTAGAAGCCTGAGAAGGTGCCAAGTTTTAAAGCAAAAAGATTCAGGGTCACAAACCAGGCAAAACTGACTCATGCTCTTGAGTGTGACTTCCTGTTCAATGTAGAAAAGAATTTCCACATCTGCCTGCTTCATCTTTCTATAACATTTTTAAATTGAAGAGCAATGTCTAGAAAGAAGACCAACTAATATACAAAATAATACATAACCAAATAATAACAATGCTTTTGTTGTATTTACTGCTGTGTATAACATTTGAGTAGCAGCCAAGTGAAAACCATCTCATGAAAATGCAAAGCCTCATGCTGAGGTCATATGTCCTGCTCCAAATAGAGCACGACATAATGATTCCCACCTTCTGGTCACAGTCAGCCAGGCCATACTGTGCATTGTGGCTGTGGCTGTAGCGAGTGTTCTCACAGTCATACTCCACCTCTGGCTTGGCAGGGTTACGGCAAAGCGAGCACACCCATTCCCCCCTGCAAAACAGGAAACAAAAAAATTGGTGGGGAATTTTCTCCATAACCTTGTCAAACAGCAAACCTCAGAAACCACTGAAAGCCTCATCCTTAACTAGCATTATGATAGCAGGCAATCTGAAGCCCATTGTATTTGATACTTTGCATTGCATCTGAATCCACTTAGAAGTATAATCATTTCAGATTCTATTCACAGCTCTTTTCCTGTCACAAAGGAAAAGAAAACAAAATTGTGTTTGAAATAATCTACCAGCAGTGTATGCAGCTGCACTGATTCAAGTTCTGCTTTGAAAAAAAAACACTAAGGAAAAACAGGCAGCAACTGTTCGTAAGAGAAACCCAGACCCTTTTGATAACTGAGATATTAATTAACAATTGATACAATAATTGACATATTTATCTAAGAAATCAACATATCAGAAAAGGTGTGATGATAACACAGGTCCCCAAAACAAACAGACATAATCCTGCAAGGGCATGTGTGCTCATGCTAGTAGATGCATTTTCAGAAACCTCTTGAGGAATTTAGTGAAGGCAGTGATGCAATTTCTACAACATTAGGGTCTGAATAGCTACAGATGAAGATATATTCAAGAATTATTAACATATAACTTTTGTTAAGGGAATTAATTTACTTCATTAGAGTTTTACTTTGCCTTTAAAGTTTATTCTAACAGGAAAACTTGGTTTTCACAGTGCTTTGAAACTAGAAGGTAATGACTCCACCACTAGAGAAAAGAATGAAACCCAAGAGAAGAAAAGTCCTGATTTTTAAACAGAAAGGAGAAACCAGAATCTCCAAATTAATACCTTACAACATATTTTTCACAGTTGAGACAATGATTTGAGCTTGGCTCAAATTAAGTAGACTTCAGTTCCACTTAGTAATGATTTGTAACAAATTTAGAATTGCATACCACAGTAATGCACATTATTCAGTCTCACTTTTAAGGTTGGTATGTAGACATGTGTCTATTTCTGGTTCATTGCATACAATCCATCTGTGACAAGTTGCAAAAGATTGCTTCTTAGGCAAAGAAATGACTAAAATATTTCCACAAAAGCCCTGATAATCCTATATTTCCCATAACATTTGCTAACAAACTGAATAAAACTTCACTGATTGCCCTTCCCTTGTGCTAGTCTCTGTTCTGCCAAGAAGAGCTGATGTCTACACTCCAGGTGCTATGTGAGAGTTAGGATTTTATTTTCTCCAGTGAGTCACATGAATAATTTTTAATCTGGTCTGCCTCCTCCTTTGCTGTACAGGCCAGTTGACTGCAGAAAGGACACAGTGACAGGACACAGTTCTTTTTCATAATTCATCTGGTTCCTTGCATGTAAGACAAAAAAGTAACAAAAAAGGCAAGTGAGAGATGCAGCCCTTGCATAAGCCTGAAACATCAATCCCTGAGGACATCTTCTGCCCCCAGGCAGTGAGCAGGAACAGCACAGTAGTGAAATGTCATCCGTACTCACACTGGAAAGCTGAGCAGGGCTGGAACATGGCAGGAGAGATGGAAGACCTTGGGGCAGTGATCACAGCACAACAGCTCTCCTCCGTTAAGACACACAGCACAGAAATCCTCATTTTCAATTGGACTGACTTCCTGAGTAACTGGGGATTTTTTCATGCTGGAGATGCCATTGCTGAGCTTCTGATCAACAGATGGGGATTGTGTCTGTCCTGCTGCCTGGGAGATGAGAAATCTCCCATCCTCTGAGTTCTCCTCTTTGGACTTCTGTCCTTCAGCTGGATTATCTTTATTTATCTTGAAGGAAGAAAAATCTGGGATCACACAATCATCATTTTCACACACCAGCATAAAGCATCATTGGTTATCTGCAAATAACCAAATACTTCTGGTACTTGGAAGGCACAACTACCAACAATTTTCCAACAAGTGCTTCCAAGTGCTTCTCTGCAGGGAACTCTACTGGAGTTCAGGAGGTCCACACTCTTGGCACTTGCCACTGGCTGGCCAGGTCACCTTGGTCAGGTCATTTCCTCCACACAGTACTGTGAGACAGCTGTGCAGATTCTACACTGCAGGTGATAGAAATAGGATATTCTACAATATCACTTGCAAATTTTATGGTAAACACTCAAGCTCCCCAAGAAACCCCAAACATAAAAAAAGTGTAGGTCTTTTTCCCCACCAGAAATTCCTGTTTCCTTCTGTGGAAAGTCTTCACAGCCAAGACTCCACTGAAGAAATAGACTACATAGTTTTTTAAAATCTATTACACTGTAATTTCTGGGATTGCTTCCTACCACTCAAATACATATTCAGGCCAGTTTTAAGCTACTTATCCTGTATTTGTAACTAGACAGGTGAGCCCTGTTGCTCCTTAGAACATGAAAACAAAATTGTTTCAGAAATGGAAGATGCAGGGAGCTCCACTTGAGCTTTGCAGGAGCAAGCTCAAAGCTGTACTGTCATTACCACAACCCATCACAGAAGTACCCGAGAGTCCAACAATCAGCAGATTTTTTTACTGTACAATATTCCAGAAACTGTGCCTGCAAACCAGTGGGATAAAGGGCAGAAGGCAGGTAAATCCTGAAGACAATCCCCTCACCTTTATGGACATGCTTGAGGAGCGTGTGCCACACTCAATGACCAGGAGGAAGCTGCTCTCCTGCCCGTTGTGCTGTGGCTGGAGCTTGAACACGGGCAGCTCCCCCACCTCCGCGGCAGAGATCTGCAGGCGCTCCAGCCGCACGTAGGGGATCCTCTGCTCCTTGGGGGCACCTCTGGGGTGAAGAGGACACGGGATTAAATTCATCAACATCCCACAGAATTCTCCTCTCTCCTCAGTTCCATGCACCAGTGTTTGTGCTCCTCTTCCTTTGTAACTCTGACTCCAGTGGCCAGACACTGAAAATCTTGATACTTTTTCACAAACCAATTCGTTAAGAAATGTGAATGCAATCACTTTAAATTAATCATATGTGTAAATACATTACTAACTCCTGTGCTAAAGCTTTGCCCTGCTCTCTGTATTCTTAATTACCGCAACTAAAGTCATATTTTATACTTTTCAGTGTGGCAGGTTTCAACAGGAGCACAGCACATCATCAACTTTACCACATTATCACAGCAATGGTTGAAAATCAAATTTTATAAAATTGTTGGGGTAAAGTTAATCCTGTTTCCATTATATCTTTTAGCCTTCATTGGGGCTTAACATTTTCTAATTGTTCAAGTGAGATAGGTTTGCAAGTGTTTATTCATTCTGGAAAATTACACAGAAATACATGAATTCACCACATCTTTTTCATTGCTGTTTTCAAGTTGGAGAGCACTTTACAACTTTCAGAACTAATACCTACAAGGAATCTAGAAATCTTTTTAAGTTTTCCATCATCATTAAGTATGACAAATTTTCTAAATACAAGCATAAAATTTCACAGCCAGTGCTTTTGTATAAAAAAAAGACTCTGCTACCTGACATTCTGATTGCTTTTCATATCCATTTCAAAATGTTCCTTTTCACAGTTATTGGAATCTGGAACAGAAGATAAGAAAATGAATAAAATATTTATAATATCACAGGCAGATTAGGGTAGAAAGTACTTCAATATTCATGTACTTCTGACTGGTGTTTAATATGATATCATAAGTGAAATATGGAATAATTTCATCTATATGTATAGAAAATGTGCATGCTATTTTCTGTTCTAGTGCAGAGCCTTTGTCTTTCTTTTTTACTTTTAACTACAGCTTCTGCTCCAAATATAAGGAGCATATATGAAATATTTTGTAGAAATTATTTATTTCCCAGGGAATTACTTATGTACACAGCCATATCACACACATCCATATACATGGAAACAACATAAGTAATCCTCTTTGCCATACAGCCTTCACTTGAGAAAAACAGACCCCATGAGGTCTGAACCCCCAGGGCTCAGGAAATCTTTGTTGTCTCCAGCTCCATGCAAAGAAGCTTCTGGATAATTCCAGTTACTTGAAAACAGGAAGTAAATTGTGTCTCCCATCTGCCACCACAGGACAAAAGTTACACTATAATTCCTTTCCAGTGTCTGGAACACATAAACACGTGAACTCAAAACTATCTGCTATTTATTTAGCTGTAGCTTTTTGTAGCTGTATCAGCATTTGGCTGTAGTTTTTACTGACATTAAACACAAGTAATAGCACAGTTCTGGGGAGATGGGATAGGATAGAGACAAATGCCTCAGTGGATGTCCTCAGAAATACAAATCAACTGAAAAATTTTGTAATCTCACCTTTTGTTAGGAATTAGTTTGACACAGTCAATACAAAAAAGAAACAAACACAATATCATGGCTATGTCGAGATAGGAGAGGGCCAAAAAAGACGATTTTTAAAAGAAAATCTAGCTCAGGTCAACAGTACCTGCCACAAGGAACAATAAAATGAAGACTAACAAGGAAAGGTGCATTTCACATCACACCTAAGGCATTATTCACTTGTGATTGTTGCTCTGGTGAAGGGTGGGCAGCCCTGTCATGGACAGAATTCCTAAAGGAGACTGCACACCAAGCTGAAGGAGCAGCTCTCGTTGCACACTGCCAAAGCAGAGGATGTTCCAGTGGTGCTGGCTTCCTACATTAACCAACATTTCCATCAGCAACTGAGCCCATCAAAAAATACTGCCTGTAAAATTTGTGGAAAACACCAAACTAGAGGGGTTGCACCATGGACAATGTTTTCAGTTAAAAATAGACCTTAGGGCATCAGAGGAAAAAATCTCCTAAATCAGTAGGACTGAATTGAGGTCACTGTGCTCACAAAGGGTCAGATGAATCTAATCCCAAAGGAAAACTGCCTAGGAAAATGTTCTTGCAAGGAATTAAGGGTTAAAGTGAGCTGTTCTCTACACAGTCAGCCCCCTAATGCTGCTGCTGCAGAAGGGAGGAATGCCATCCTGCAGGCTATCTCCAGCAGCAAGGAATGTAAAACACAAGGAGCTGATACCCTGATTCTGCATGGCATCCCAGAGGCCTCTGCTGAGCGCTGCATTTGGCTGTGGGCAGCACTCCTTAATTGCAGAGAACCCAAAATAACACAGAGGAATGAGGTGGTTTTGAAAAAAATCAAACCCTTGATCCATGAGGAGAAGCTGAAACCATCAGATTTGTTTAGTCTAGGAAAGAGAAGAGGAGGGAGGGGTGTTTATGCAAGTCATAAGAAAAAAAAGTGGCTGTAAGAGGGAAAATTATCTCAGCACAATTTTTACCACATCCTGTATGCCTAGGATAAGAATAATTTTGTTTTAAATTAGGCTGAAATGTTTAGGTTTGCTATTAGAAAAGGATGAGTCACTGGAGACATTTACCAGAAGGAATGAGACTTGGCAGCACAGCACTGATGAAGCCAGCAAGTCCTACCCAGAGCCACCAGCAGAGTTAGCATTGCCTCTGCAGCAGAATTCGTGTTTTATGGTGCACTGGTGACTCTATCTCCTCACTGCATGCCCCTAAACACTGACAGGATAAGAACTGCTCGCTCCTGACCCTTCCTTGTGAAAAGGGAGCAGCACTGAATCCAGCACTTGAGGCTTTCCAGCCTCTTGCACAACAGAGCCTGCATTTTATACCCAGAAAATCTGCAGCATCCTCTACTGACAGTGAGGTTCTGAATGCTGGGGCTGTCCCTGTGTGTGGTGTCACACAAGCCACCCCAGATACCACATTGCCGCTCCTCCCCAAGACACTTCAGCCTGCCTGTGGCACAGCTTTTTAGGGGTGCCCCTGATTCTTACAGCTCACACAAATGATTGTGCCATAATTGCCACGGTTTGGCATGGGACATTGAAGAGAAGACAAATACTTTTCCTTGGCTCACTGGGCTAGGCCTCCTTTGTACTAATTAGAATTCTCTGAATAAAAATACAGCACAGAGAGAGAAATATTAATTCATCTTCTATAGAGAAATGCAGCCAAATATTGGCATAAGTCATGGGATAACAGCTTGACCCTGCAATCCCTTGCTTGCATGAATAGTCCCATTGACTTTCAGAGTTTGCAGGAATGAGCCTTCAGAGTGTAGCATGATGTTGGCAATTTGCCCATGAAAAAGAGTTAAGTAAAGCCTAATTCTCCATTAGGGCTGAAGAAATAGGCCTTGGCTGAAGGGAATGTTCCACAGTAGACAGAGCCAAGCAAAGGCACATGCTGAGGAATGTGTTAACAAAAATTTGGCATGCTACTGATGTGGAGGACTTAGCAGAAGGCACATTACATTTTGGAAGTAAAGTGGGTTTTTTTAATTGAATTTGGACTCTTCAAACCACCTCTTCAATAGTCATAACTGCAGGTCTCATTAACAGGAGTGCTGTAGTAAATCCCTCAGGTTTAGCCAGGACCCCTTGGAGAATAGAATGCTGACACAGCAGCAAAGAAGTTTCCTGTCTCCAGGGACATCCGCCTTGTACCTTATCCCTATAGCCATGTAAGGCAATATTGTGTTAAACCCTACTATTGGTCACTTATGGTCACTCTAACACCTTTGCCATTAGTCAAGATTAGATCCAAGCCAAGAGTATAAAAGTAGCATACTGTACCCCTACTAACTCGGAAGAAGAGCTGAGACCCTTCACAGACCCCTACAATAAAGCCATACTCGTAGAACAGCCAGTGTCTTCTACTTCTCCTCTCTCTACCGTCTGCTAGAGCCTTAAGCCAAGGGAAAAGCTACCTAGCAAGCAAAGCTGAAATCACAAGAGCTGCCTAATCACTAAGAGCTGAATATCTCCCTGCTTGCTAAAGGCTAACCCACGGCCTTGGTCTGAGAGCGAGCTGGCTTCTAGCACCCAGTCCCCTTGGGGACTGAGCTCTAGAGCTGTAACAGCTTGCATAAGATAAGACCAAGCAAAGCTCATTTAGAGTGCTTCTAAAAGAACTAATACTCCAGGTAATTCATACAGTCACACTAGTTTCTGGTTCACAGATGAGGGATGTTACAAATTCAAAGCATATCATTTCCATGTTTTTCCTCCACAAATGAGATCAAACACACTTTTCCATTGGATTAAGTACTCTGATAACATTTGAAGCTTGCTGGAAAAGCACATTTACATGTAAGTATATTAATAAGCATACTGCTTTGCCATGCTAGCAATGCACAGTGCTAAGAAAAAAAAAAAAACCCAAACCTAAAGGAAATAATTAAAAGCCTGGTACCTTCTTTGCTTCTAGGTTGTCTCATTCTGGCATTCATGGGCAGGAAAGAAGTGTTGCTGAGCAGTTCAGAAGGAGAAGTGCAATGCTGGGACTTTTTGATTGAAAGATTAATAGGTTCTTCCATCACTTTTTGCATAGAAAGAGTTAATTCATTAACTACCTCTTGCCCAGCAGTAGCCAAGCTGTTTTCTAGAAGACAATCCACAGCACTGAAGTCGTCATTTTCTAGCTGCAGGAGGAGGGGGAGAAAGAAACGCAAAACTCAATTATGAGTTTTCCCTCTTTTCATGTTAAGAATATAATTTGTAATCAGTCTTCAAATACCAGATAAGGAAAACTGTAATTGAAACAGCATTTTGACTGGTTGACCAACAATAACGTGCTGTAAAGGGAAGCGGACTCCCTCTGAGCAGAGGAGTGTGAGCCATCCCTACCTTGCATTTGGTGCCTCCCTGGAGTGCATCACTGGGTGCAGGGACAGCAGGAGCCCCAGGGCTGGGGTCACTGGGAGCCCTGCCCAGGGCCAGGCTGTAGCTGGGCAGGGGCTCTGCTGCAGGGTCACACTCACAGAGGGCGTTGGGGGACAGGCCAGGTGTCACAGCAGCGGCACCTTTCGCCTCTGGGTCGGCTGAGCTGAGTAACTTCGTGGGAGATAATTCCATTTCTGCACTGCTTGGAAAGCCCACAAAGCTCAGGGATGCTGAACGCTGGGAAAAGAAAAAGAAGGAAAAAATGCAATATATTAATCAGCTTTTCAGCAGCAAAATGCTACTGTTCTTTCTATAATAGATGAGATGCTCAGTTTCAGCTTGACATAGTCAAACAGTTGTGTCACAAGGGCTGTAAGAATCTATTGTAATCCTATGCTGTTTCCAAAAGCTTTAGATTCTCCACCATTAAAACCAAAAACTGGAAAAGGAGACAACTGGGTTACTCTTCTGGTGCTTACAAAAAAAAGTCTTCCTTAGATGAATTCAAGGGATTCTGATTTTTAACTCCTACAATGATTGGGAAATCTATGTAGAACACTGTACCAAATTAATCCTTGACATAAACCCTATTATTTTCCATTAAATTTTCCCAGAAGAAATAAGATTCAAATCAGAAATTTTGTCATTTTATTAAAAGAACATAAAATCATTCAGAAAGAAGATTCAGAAGAAATAAAATCTAACTCTGACTTAAGTACATGAAGTTATTTCTCCTGTTAATGATACTAAAAACTTTATGATAGTTAGTGAGTTGGTCTCATTAAAACCTAAAGCACTTCCTCCCCTTTAAATAACACAGATTAAATGCAGAATATCCTACATGTACTAATGAGGAAACATGCCCAGTTTCCAAAGAAAGGGAATATTTACCAAAGTATCAACACACATTTTTGACTGTCTCATGATTTGCCACTACCAAACCCACAGAGTCGCTGTTACACAAACCAAAGCAAACCCACTCATCTAGGTGACCTCCTTAGGCTGCCTCAAACCCTGGAATGGGGGACTCTATTGAAAACAAGACTCTTCCAGCATTCATGTGAAGCAAAGAGAAGGAATTTTGGAAGAGTACAGATCTGTGTCACTTGAATACACAATTTTGCCTTGATTTCATCATAGTTCATTCGTGTTTTGTCCTTTACATTAGACTGACTATATCCTTTTCATTTGACTGCAATACAGTAGGTAGCACTCATTTTAATACAAATCAAGACAATAGAAATGTGTCTATTGTATCTGAATTAGAGTTTAAATTTACTGTTGTACTTATTTCTCCACTAGAGGCCTGTGACTCAGAAGTGAATCTGAGATAGAATCCATTTCCTAAATTTAATTAGTAGTTTTCTCAACATAAACTCCATTTGGGATTTTGATACTTTTGTCCATCTTAACCCCACAGTGGCAAAGACTGCAGCCTAGCCTGAGCTGCCAGATGTGCCTGTGTAAATCCTTCCTCCTGCCAGCCTTGAATTCTTCTGCTTGCAATGCACAGCAACTCTGGGCCGGGACAACACTGCCCACAGACACTAATTCCCACCTAACTATGGATGCAATTTAATTTCCTCTTTGCCAATTTGCAATAGATGCTATGATGGGAGCTTTGCCTGAAGAGTGACCACTTAATCTGATGAGACAAAATACACCTGCATTTGAGTCAGAAAGAGGTCAGCTCTTGTGCAAGGCCAGGGGAGGTTTGTGCCATTGCAGCACACAGAGCTGCAGTGAGCCTGCTCTAAGCAGTTCCTCCATGTAGAAGGCACCCCAAGGAGCACTGGGTTCCTGCAGCCAGGGAATTGGTCATTCTCCCCCTCTTGAGTCCAATGGACATCCCTGAACCTAAGCTGTCTGAGCTGGAACAACTTTTTGGAAGCGGCTGGAACTGGCCACTCATGTTCTTCCCACCTCACATTTGAGCAGAAAACTGGACCACAGCCAGTAAGGAAATGCACCAGAGGAGGCCCAAACTTGCCATTTAGACTATCAGACAGAGCATTCCTAAAAACGCTGAGGTTTCAAACCGAAGTTATCTCCACAGGTCAGCAAGAAATCCACTTTTCAAGGCCACACGTACTAAAGTCCGTAAAGATCAAAAATGTTTCTTTGCCACCCCAATTTGCTTGTAACAGGTTCCTGCAACTGCAGTGACAAATGGGACCTACAAAGTACACATTTACCTTTTCATTCCATCACTCATTTTATCACAAGCAATTTTCAGATGACAGAATTAACATGTGAATTGTTCCCATACCACTCTCAAAAGACTAAAATAAACAAGCAGAATTCATGCTCGAGCTGAAGATAAACTGTAATCTGCCCTTGCCTTTTCCCCTTGCTTCAGAGTCTACTGTGAGCATTAATTAAGCCCCTGTGAGGTAGCTAAACATTTATTTAGTCAGGTTCTCCAAAGCATGGAGCATCCACAAATCCCTGAGTCCATAGAAGTACCCTACAGCTGTGCTCCATTGGAAATGGCCATGCTGAGGCACACACATGGCAGGCACACCACCCAAATTTGCTCCCAAGTTAACTGGAGACCTCCTGGCCATTCAGCTCCTCCAATCACTACCCACACCTTCCTTAACTCGTTTACAAGCACGTGCCATCATCTCATGTGGTGAGACCTGACCCTCTGTGCAGCTCAAGTGAAATGTTCCCCCTCCTAAGGCAATTTAGGATTTCTCCTGGCTCCAGTGACACAAGTTTACTTACTGGGAGTAGTCACTGGGATGACTCCTACTGAAGGGAAAATAAATGGAGACACACATGTAAGATTTTCAGGAAGGTGAAATTTAGTTGCATGGTGTGGCTATGTCCTTTTTACTCTTCTATCAAGCATCAGTTTCTTCAGAGATCTTTTTAGATTATATAAGCCAATGGCAAACCTTACTCTTGTTAAAAAGAATAATGAGGCCATCAAACTGCCATCTGTCTTTCCCTTGGGGCAAAAGTTAATTTTGTGGTTATTTTAATGATGAAGCAACATTATGATCTTTCAGTGCAAAATATTAAAACTCACAGTTAAGAACAGACACATTCCATCCTGATCCATGGAGCTGCTGTCAAGTGTGAAGTGAACAATGCACTGGGAACAAGGCTCATTAATAGACTATTAATTCACTCCCTAAAATAATCATTTCTTTTGCCATTAGCAAAAATTTCTCTTTTCCCTTGACAGTTCAGCTAGATTTTGCAAATGGGATGCCTTTAAAGGATTTATCTGTTTTATAAAAGCTCTATTGCTTTTACATTGCAACATTTGAACAACAACAAGCACTAATTATGCTCTTGGGCAGAGGGTGGCTTCAGATGTTGGTAAATTTTGAACTTTTTGACATTTTAATGTACAGCCTGGCACATTGAACTACATCTGTGTCATTATAAATGGAATTCTCATTGTCTCATAATTAATTTTGGTCTGATGATCCTTATAATATAATGGCAGCAGCATCACCACCCCAAAACGCCTTCTACCACAATTTTCTTAGCTATGATAGTGAAAAGTAAGAAAAAAAGAACATGCAAAGTGCCTGCAGAGAATAAAAAATAAACACATGGTTCAGTTCAAATATTTCTTTGATCACTGTCGCATTCCAAAAAGGTCCAGCGTAAACATGCAGCACCAATACAGAAGAATTCTGAGAAGCAAATACTTACCTTGAAACAGTGGGATTAGGATTTGTTAGGATTGTTTTGGCAAAGCCTCGGGGCTGTTGACATTAAGTGTCACTGATAAAGGAAGCTAAAACTGGGAAGCGCCAATTCTCTTTGCTATGGGAGAGAAACACCACGCTGCAAATGGATGCAGAGTAATGAACGGCTGCTATTAAGTGGAGCAATCCCCCTGGCAGCTCATTATGCTGGAAGGTTAAACAAATGTACTACTCCAATCCAGTTGCTTAACACAGCAGCACTGATAGCACGGGCTGCACACGCTTCCCATTCCCAGTTTCAGAACAGAATCCGAAGGATTTCCTTCCCGCTTTCACGAGACAGAAAGAATCCAAATCTTCCTTAGCAATTTGTCTGAATAAACTGGAGTGCACTTAAAGCAGGAGGAGGAAGAGACTGCACGGAGCAAGCAGCATCATGTTTTATTTATCTTCTTTTTTTCAGGTCAAAGGAAAAGGGTTTTGTAAAATTAACATTCTGGGAAATGTACCTAATTGCATTAAGCATGAAGGCATTTGTGCCGTGAGCGGCTCAATTCTGTACAGGAAAAAACATACTCTGTTACTTGAGAAATTTATAGCACCTCAAACTCCAGGCTATTATTTCCTTCATCACTAATTCTTCTAAAATTAATACTAATTAAGGGGAAAAAAATAGCAGCAAGAAATCCATTTTGGTCCCAAGGTCAGATTTGAAGTTCTAGGGCCGGATATTAAATAATAATTACTTTCAGTGACTAAGTAATCACAACATGCTCTGTGCAATACTACCATTAAATAAAATCTGTACTTGGTTCTACAGCACCCTTCACAGAAATTTCATGGGTTTTTCAAGGAAAAAAAAAAAAAAAAAAAAAAAAAAAAAAAAGACAAGTTCACCATGAACTGTCACCATTCATGAATGAAATGCTGCCACAGCATATATCTGGAATAAAAGAGAAGCCTCTCAGAGTGCTCTCAAGATGCACCCTGGATAGCATGGAATATTCCCTAGGATTTCCCCATTTCAGGTACTTTATGGTGCTTGACACAAACAGAGTTCTTGAACTAAGAAGCTGGAACTTTTTGTGAATCAAAAAATACAACAAATATAATGCACTACACATCATTTCCAAGTGTTTACACTTTCTTTGCTAATTTTGGTCTCAAAAATTATTTATCAAAGCCACAAAATATGGGGAAAATAGTCAAACACATGAAGGACAGAAGAACAGAATGGCTTTCACCCAACTCTAGAGAGGCAAGAAGTTCCTTTTAAGCTTCAAAAACAAACTCTCAAGAGTAAATTCAATGTATTCCTACAAAATACATATATTATGAATGGGGTGAATATAGAGTGATTATTCACTGGTTTTCCTAACACAAAAATCAGAAGGTATCAGGCAAGAGACTTAAGGTAAGCAAACAGATGATCTCATGAAGTGCAAAACTCAACTAGTGTAAAATGCTGAGGAGTATTCTACACTAGTATTAAAATGGACTCAAAATAGTGGTTTAGAGCTCTTTATAGACTCCTTTCCACTGATTTTTTTCTAATTCACTGGAAGGGGGGGGGGGGTGGTCTTGGAAAGTCCTCTAAACCACAATTGTCTGGGTACAACCTTCAGGTCAGAAAATCCTTGAAGTGCTGGCTTCCAGAATCTGGGATAGTGGACCATCAGTTTGTATTTGTCTGTTTCTGATGCCCTTCCCTAAGGATCTCCTGTTGACTATATTTATATAGGATCAGGTGCAGCTGCTCAGTGATAACTCATTAAGGCAGTGCACAACATTCAGAGATTCACTTTAAGCAGAAGATTGGCTAACAGAGGTAAGGGTCTTGCTCCAAATTGGGGAGAAGGGGCTGCACTTGATGGAGTGTGAGGAGAAGAGATGATCAGCTCTGCATCAACACCAGTGGCTGTTGCAGTGGTGCCTGAGGCTCAAATTACAAATCTGTGCTTTAGATCTACAGTAATCATGGCATTTCTTCACATGCTAGATGCCGCCTATAGACCTCTTGCTCATCACAGCAGAAATGACAATTAGGTACATGCAAACAAAACAGACTGTATTCCTGTTATTACTCCTGAAAACACAATTAGGCCCAAAATATCTTATTATTCTTACCTTTATTCCAGAATAGGTGACCTCTCTAGTCTCGTGCACAAATTAATAACTTGATAGCATACTATGTAAAAGCAGCAAGATCATATTGTTGCAGGAGGTTGGTGACCCTCTCCACAAAACTGTTAAAACTAATTGAGTACTCATTCCTTCACACTGCAAATTAGCATTTCCATAGTTTGTGTAAAATCTGTTTGCTAGAGTTTGGCACAACTCCCTGGAAATGCAGTGCAGGTAACACAAGTTATTCAGAAATTTGCTCTCTGCTGGAGAGGTTTGGTATTTAACAGGCATGGAGACAGAACAATTCCACAATCCAAACCAGAGGTCCTGGCTATGTGAGTGAGGTATTCTGACAGAGAAATATGAAATATATCTATTTTCCATATCAACAGAAAGATTTCATTCCTAGTGCGAGATTCTTAAAAAGTGCTAATCAAGCCCAGCATTATGCAAAGTGCAGCACTTAACTTATATCAAACAATCAATGGTCTAAGTATAGAAACATTTATTCTGCACAAAAAATTAATTCACAGAAAAAGATTAGTTAGAAGAATGTACAGAAAGACAGAAAGACTGACAAAATTCACCATGAATATTCCAAAATTAGTAAAACAAATTAAAACTATCCCAAACTAATTAAATCATGAACTATTAAGAGCATCTTCTCTGTACTGCTTTATGAATAAATATAATCCTGTACCCAGACAATTCATCTAGTTATCAGTTAATAATATCAAATTCATACCATAAAAACATTTCAAAATTAATGCACAGAGGTTTAATAATTACATGACCAATCAAGTCTTGCCCATTCCAAAATAAAAGAAAACACCAAGCTAAAGAAAGCTTTTATTTCTGATCTTTTTGGACAGATCTTTGCAACCACACCACTAAACAGTTAATCCAGATGCACACTGCTTTCTCTTTAATGAAAGAATCTCAGCAGACAGGGAATTCTGTACTCCACTAGGAATATGCCTGGCTGAAGGCTGCCAGAGTTCAGCAGAAATGCAACACAAGACCAAGAAGTCCAACAGCAATTGTTCTCCAAAAGACACAGCAGTTCTTCCTTAGGCAGCAGGTTTATCCAGTCATTTTCCCCACCGTATTTTTCAGGTATTTCAGACTTGTCCACATTCACTTTCTCTATGTCTTCCAGGATGATCTTGAGAGAGATGAAATGTTCTGAGCATAATCCATGTGAGAGCACATGGACAAACACCTATGCAGAAATTTTTGTCTGGAGGTGAGTGTGAAAACATTTAATCAGGTGGACCAGATGAAAACAGACACATTCCCTTGATCTTAAACAGGAACCTATCTCCAATTTAAACTCCGATTTAATCCAATTGTAAAGCAAAAGCACTCAGACATCTTTAAGGAGCATTCATGAAGAAGATATGTCAAGGGTTTACTTTTTCCCTTTATCATTTCTAATCTGTCCTTGCCAGAGCTATCAGTATCTTCACCCACCCAGGTGTCTTCATCACAAACAGCTCATTAGAAGAGAGGAATACAAGCACAGATGGGTTCTGTAGCTGTTGAACCTTCTCCGTTCTTGAAAAGGTAGCAGGCACCTCAAAAAACCAGACACCCCTGAACTTTCTGCACGAGAGGATATGCTCCACAGCACCATTAGAAAAAAATCCTTTTTTCTTTTCCCTCGAAGTATTCTCCTTTTGCCACCTTCTCAGCTTCTACAGCAACAAATCAGCCTTTTCTCCTTCATCACTCCCACTTTTCCTATCAGACTATACTAGTGTCTTCCTCTTCCACATCTGCTTCCATTTTCTTTCCTCTTTCTGATGTTTCTTGCTTAAGCTGTTGGGAATAACCTTCCATTACAGGTCCATAAAACAGAATTCTTCGTGGCTTTCAAATCTGATTTGCACTCTGCTTCCAGGTCCACATCTCTGCAACTCCCAAAGGGATCTCCAACAATTCTCTGGATGGGTATTGCATCATAAACATGTTGCATCAACAAAGTCACATACAAAAGAAGGAAAAATAACTTGCTGCTTGAGGATAGAAAGGAAGATAGTACTTCCACAATATTCCACAGACAAATTCCAAGGAAAAAAAACCTATGAAGATCTTCTACATGGTACACAAAATGAGTCATCCACTGAAGTAATAAACAGATTTGAAAAACCACAATATGACATGTTGCTTAGAGTGTTTTAAAGAAGCTGTACAGAGAAGTAAAAGCAGATTCTCTGCTTCAAAAGCACAGGTGATATCCAGAGCCAGCAAGGGTCTAGTGATAATTATTGGCCTTCCTAGTTGCGTTCATGCTGCTTCTTCAATGGTCAGAGCCTCACAGTAGGTGGGAAGATCAAAGCCTAGCTCTATAATAAAATATTCTAGATATAGAGAAATTGTGATTTTTCTGCTTATACATGAGGAATGAGAAGAAGTATAACAGAGTTTCAGGCACCCCACCTCCAGCAGTAATTAGTGGTGCTGTTTCTGAGGCAACTATTTTGAAGATTGCTTCTCAGGCCTGATTTCATCAGCACCTCTGACTCCTGCTTTATTTATTTTTTTCAAATTAACTGCTCCTAGTATGGTAGTTAGCGACTCCTAATAATTAAATCCCTAGACATAGAAGCTAGGCAGAATTCAGGCAGTGAAGAAATAGAGCATCTATTTATTTGCCAGTTCATGTCTAACAATCATGCCAGCCAGACCTAAACACCATCAGCCTCTAGAAGAGCTTCTCATCCTGGCACCTTACTGTGACATACACACATGGTCAGGCTATGACTGTCTTCCAAAACTTACAAGCCATTTGGCTGACTTCTATTGCATTTTAATTTTTCCACCTGATTGCAAACTCCAATGCCACATTCAATATTATAAAATCCTATTTTCCCTTTAATTTTTTTAATAAGTTCTTTATACCTTTCTCACTGGATGGAAAGTTGATTGCTGCAGTGTGCTCTCAGGGGAGTGGCTCCTGCCACTGGCTTCTTCTTCTAAGGGTTGTGACAGGGAGGGACTGTCACTTTTGTCAAGAGGAATGACAGGCTTCTGGGCATCAGCTTCTGTGGAGCTCTCACAGACCTACAAATCACAAATGAGGATTTGTCTTTTCAACAGCTCAGGAAGAAAAACAGTAACAAATATGCATCAACTCACAGCATACACATGATGACAAGCCCAAAAAGACTCTAAAGCAACAGAGATGTTCAAGGCAACCTTAAGCAGGGAGATAAATTGAGAAAGTTTTCTCTCAAATATTTATGAATTCTTAAAAAAAAAAAAAAAAAAAAAAAAAAAAAGACTCAATATACCTGCTGAAATGTGCAGCTACACCAAAAGGTTGCAGTCTGCCCTTGCAGGTAATCTACCTTGAGAACTATCCAAGGTGGCAGCTCCACAGAATTTACACAATGGCAAGTCTGAGCCACCTTTCCACCATTTAAAATTAATTTCTAAGCCACTTTATTCTGCAGCTGATTTGCCTTGTAGCTTGGATGCTCACCCCCAAGGACTGTCCCTCTTTCAAAAGCAGGCTCCTCACTAACAGAGGAAAAGGGAAGACATTAGCCCTGCTAAAAAACTGTAGCACAACAGCATGCCTGGATAATGATGATAATCTTAAATGACATGATGCAGAAAAAGAGAATGGGAAATAACCCTCAAACCAAGAAATTGTCTTCTCTCTCTTCAATAATAATTCAGAATCTAATGCTTTTTAAGGACTCGGGTCCTAATGTTTCCAGTAAATAAGAGTTGAAATGCAGAGTGCAACTACAGCAGTCCTCCTGTCATCTATTCACAAAGGAGGAGTGATGGTGCTTTTATTCTCCCACATTACTGCTCACCTTGCCTACTGAGAGATATAGATCTTTGGGCTCCAGGGTGGTTATGCAGAACAAAAAATTTGAAAAAAATAAAGAGAAACTTGGCAGAAAATTTTGGCCCAATCTGCATGAGGCATGAAGCCTCTCTGCTGCATGCATAGACAAGATGCCAATAAAAGGTGTGTCCAGTTTCTGAGCTTACACTGACTAAATGCAGTAGGAAATAACTTTGAGAGAACATACTTGGGCTTCATCTTGGACTTGCTGCTGTGCTGGAGCTGGCTGCCTCACTATGTAGTTGATCTGACCAACTATAGTCTGCTGAACGTGCTGCGGCGGCTTGGCTTGGTTCAGCTGCAAGCTGGGCTGTCCCTGGGCCTGCAGGAGAAGCTCCAGATCCTTCTTCATCTCCTCCAGCTCCAGCTGGTGGTGCATGATGTCCAGGCTCTGCTGGATGACCTGCTTGTGGGTGCTCTCGTCGTGCCCTGCCGGGGGGGACACCAGGGGCTGCTGCTGCTGCTGTGGGGGTGGCTGTGGCACATGGCTGGGTTTTATCTTCTGGACGTGGCCCAGCTGCACTCCCAGAGCTGATGTCTGCAGAGGAGCCTGTGGGTGGCTCAAGGGAACCTGCTGAGCCTCGTGGGACACCCCAGCACAGCCCTGGTGCAGCTGCTGGGCTGGGAAGGCCTTTGCCACCCTCCCGGACACCGCACTCTCCGGCTCCGAGCGCGGCTGCTGCTCCAGCCCAGCCGGCGGCAGCTTCACGGGTTGGGGGGCAGCCCGTGGCTCCCTGTCCTGGGGCTGCAGGCTGTACTGCAGAGGGAAGTGCTGCTGATGAAGGGCAGGAGGCTGGTGGAAGCCCTTGTGGTGGCTCATGTCTTGGTAGGAAGGCTGGGCTTTGCTGGGGTGAGGAACGCTGAGGCAGTGGGAGCAGCACACGGGCGCAGAGCACGGCAGCGCGGCGGGGAACTGGTGAGGCTGGCTGCTCTCCAGCTGGGGGGCTGGCGAGGGGTGCCCACGGTACAGAGAGGGCTGCAACCCTTGCATATTTCCACAGAGCAGTACATCTGGGTGAGTAAGGTGTCCACCTTCCATTGTGAAACCCCCTGGAAAAAAACCAGCAAATTTACTCCCTCCCATAGTCTTAACAAATGTATACAATAAAATTTGTACTCAAGGAAATGGCCATCATGCACATTTCAAATGTAAAAGATATTCAAATATTGTATCCAAACAGTCTGCCAACATCCATTCAAGATAAATTTTCCAATATTTATCTAGTATTTCAATTCACACCAAACTCCTACTGATGTCAGTTGAACTCACAGTTGAATTACCCAGCAAACACTTTGAAACATTGACCGTATTTTATCTTAACTGATGGATATGGCTTATACTTTCAATTTGTACAGAAGTACGAGCTTTTCTCATCCATAAGCACAGGTACAAAAAACAGCTTCCAGGGGGCAAGTGACAAAAATAAAAGATTATGTTATGTAGGTGAGACTTGTAAAAGCTGGAAATAGAAGTGACCTATGAAATGATTGTGTCCATCAAGAGATTACTCCCTGCTTTTAAAATACTTTTGATAGCATTTTACCCCTTTTATGTTTTAAAACCTTAAAATGGGAAGAGACCTAATCTCTTAGATCAGTGATCAGCCCACTGAGCTGAATTTATGGTAAAAAGCCATTGCAGAAAACCTGTGGCTGCTGAGAAACAAAGTCACAGTATGGACATGTTATATATAGGTATCACTGTAATTATTGTCCAGACAGTGTCTTAAAGCCATCTTTGTGCCAAGCAATTGCAAGTGTCTCAACAGTGCTCAGCTCATTTGGCCACTAAGAGACTGAAAGCACCAGACATCTCAATGGTCTTTTGGTGAGTGGATATAAATGGAGAGAGAAAAACAAGAGAGTTCAGCCACACTCCCTTTTTTTCAGAACACAGCAAGAGTTTCAGAAGTGGATGCCAAAACAAGAAAGGAGAGCCCTTTAGGGGAGGCACTGTATTGTCTGCACCTGTCTAGCTTAGCTTTGGGCATTTGCCTATTTAATTTTCTTACCCAAATTGGAGAGCTGCTTAGTCCAGTAGGAGGGATCCCAAGCAAACCTGATTTTCAGAGGAGGGCCCGTGTCCATGTTGCAGTTTGTCTCCAGCAAGCGCTGGATCTGAAACACAATCTGGGGGCACATTAAAGGACAATGATTTTACTCACAATTCTAAGATGGTGGAAAATGTTTTATTTGATCAACGTCAGGATCTTAAAGTAGTTCTCACAATTACTGCACAACAAGCTTTGCTCTTACCAGTTCCTTGCTGAAGAGAAACGGGATGGTTTTTTTGCTACACACGGCCCAGCTGATGAAGTTCTGGACGTGTTCCACCTGTCTGCCTAAAACCACAACACTTTGCAGCTGCTGCTCCAGTCTCTGCTTCCTCTCACTGGTGATTTTCTGTTGATAACATGAATCAGTAGAAAAGGGCTGTCATTCTTCAGATACACATAACAGATGCAATCATTGGCACTGCATGATGCAGTATTTGCAGCAATACTGTTCTTCACAATCTCTTCAAACCACCCATCACAGAAAGAAAGCAAATCCAACTCAGGAGATGAGTCTGAATTCAGGAAGAACAATGACTTCCCCAGGAGCAAACAATCTGCATCATTCTGGCCCTGGTTTAACAGAATAACATAACACCCAAGAAAGCTGTAGAACTTGGATCAAATTTGCATGTGGGCCACTTTCTCATCTGGAATTTCTGATCAGCAATTTTTCACCTCAGCACATTTCAAAACAAAATCTCATATAATTCAGCTGGACATCCAAAAACTGAAGGGTCAAAACTCACAAGTTCTGTTACAGAAATTAGACCAAAGAATCATTTCTGAAATGAGATTGAGCTGTTAATGGGCTCCTACAAATTAAACATCAAAATCAGAATCAGGTTTATTTTTTAAGTGCTCAAAAGGTGCGCACATTCTCTGTAAATGCATTAGAAATTGTGGTTAACTCATGATAAAGAAACATGTTGCCACTTTGCCCTGAATCTTTGTCGACCATTGATTCCACATCAAAGTCTGCAGAAAAAAACCCAAATATTTGAAAATATAAGGAATGGCACAATAGATCCCACAGTCTATATTCGTTCTACTGGCACTGGGATTAAATGTAATTTAGTTTGATTTCCCAAGGTATCAAATGCAACTAGCCTTACTCACTTCCAGTTGTTCAAGGAGGATATTTGTTCGTTTATCAATTTCATTCATCAGAACCATCTTGGCCATTTTTATTTGGTTTTCCACCTTTTTGTACAGATGTTTTACTTCAAGCAACCTGTGGGTAAGAGGTACATATCCCTGATGTGACATTTATTCACTGCTCAGCAGTTATTTGCTACAAGAACTGACCTGTCTACTGACAGAACAGCAGTGAGAGTTGCATTATCATTTCCCATCAGTGCTCCCCCACTTCTCTGAACCCTGACCACCCCTCTCTGGATGTGACATGCTAATGCTGATGGATTCTCTCAAACATCATGCCAAAACAGTCTTTAGTTCTTTTTCAACAAATACACACATAATATATCCAAAACTTCCAGTTTATACTAGATTATAAACAGTATAAATAGATTTGTACTCTTGGTTTTATTAATGCAGAAGAGAGATCCAACAGCTACTAAATGCATAATCAGTAGCTGAAATCCAGTTCAAATAATTAAATATTTTCTTTTTCATATTCATCTTGACTGAAATTGCATCCTGTTTTGAGGTTTCTTGAAGATACCTTGTATCTTAAAATTATATTTATTTGTAATATTGTCAAATTATAGCTCAGAAACAGATTATACAAAGAAATCTTAACTCTGAACTCAGCTGTCACGTGCCTTACAAAGAGCATGGAATCGTGTATTACAATGCCATGACTTGTCAGTACCACTTAAACATGAATTTGACATTTTTAATCTTCCTATTCTTTTCTATCTTCCAAGAAAAAAAAAAGCGGCATTTAATTCCGTTAACCTACATTTAGTGAAAATATTATTTTTACCGATCAGCTACTTGCATTAAAAAAAAAAAAAGAAACATAGCAATTACCTGTCTTCAATCTGTTTAGCTGAAACCTGAATCCCATTTTTTTTCTCCTCCACCTTAGTTATGACATTCTCCAGGATAATTCTCTGATTTTGCAGCGCTTCATCGAGATGCCTGAACCTGTGAAAGAAGGGGAAATGTCACACCGTGGTTTTCCACACTCATGGAAACAGGTGAGAGCAGGGAGGGCTTCTGCCAGGGCAGTGAGATCGATGCGAGTGAAATCACCTGTGAGACAGCTGAGCTGAGGTTGCTGTGGCTTTTAAACTCAGAGCAGCCTGCAGCCTCAGCTGGCAAGCACAGTGGAAAAGGGGGGAAAGGCCCAGGCAGAAAAGGGGGTGTTATGTTTGCCCAATTATCCCATCAAAAAAACCAAACAATATTTAAGATAGCAACAATTTTAATTGAATAGTTTAGAAAATATATAAATAAGGGATAATTTGGTTCGAATAATAGCGCATAAGCAAAAACAACCATGGGGTACGGAGGGCAGGGTTCTTGACCCTTGCCACTTCACATACAAGCTCGCCAAGTAAAAGTCACCCCTTATATGCCATGTGTCAATTCCATCTCCTCCTATTTTCGGTTCGTCACTTTTCTGTCTCCGCCTTCATTACCACCTTTACCACGCATGCGCCACCACTCGGTTTGGTGGTCGCACAAGTCTTTGGGGGTCGTCACTGATGAAGGCCCTGTAGTCTTCTTCATTGTCCTTTAATTCACCTTTGGGTTACACATGCACACCAAGCCAGTACAATGTAAGCTAAGACTAACATATCACTGCATCTACATATCAAAGCAATAAGTCCTTTATAATTAGCATTTTCTTGGACCCAACCAGGTTCTTGGTCATTTTTAGCAACTGTATCTTCAGCTTCTTTCCTGTGGTCCTTGAGAACATCTGCTGAGAAGGGGGGGGTGGGTGGAGCCCCTCCTTTCCCTCTCTTCTTTGGCATTACAACTTTTAACTATTAACTATTATATTATTCTCAAATATTAATTACTGTATCAATATTGATTACTGTTTCAATTTTTATCAGCACGAATCATACCTATTTACCACAGGGGGAAAGGCCCAGGCAGAAAAGGGGGGAAAGGCCCAGGCGGAAAAGGCCCAGGCGGAAAAGGCCCAGGCGGAAAAGGCCCAGGCGGGCACCATTGCAGTGCGGTACCTGTGCTCCTTGTGCTCGGCCAGGAGGCAGCTGCGGCAGGTGAGGGTGTCACAGGTCTCACAAAACACCTTCAGGGCCTCTTGAGGGTGCACTGGGCAGAACAAGGAAAACTCCCTCGCTTCATCTTCACCTGCTGAGGAATGCAAAGCAAGGCTGTCATCCACAAGGGGAGCTCAGAAAAAGAGTAACCAACCTCACAGTTTCATGGAAAGTCTCAATGACATTTTTTAAAAGCACAGAATCTGGAACTATCTGATTATCTGAGGCTGGATTTGTTTGCTTTTTTTTTTCCTTACACATCCAACAATCTGAGCACACCAGGAACAAGCCATCAAACAAATCATACTAAACACTCATGAGTTTAAAGTATCATGATTTGGAGCACCTGCCTCACAACTTTAAATGCCCTGGTCTGGTCAACCACTCAACAAAACTATTGAAAAATGTAGAATAGTAAATAAATTAAATAAACCTGCAGTCACAGCAGAAGCAAGGAAACCCTTTGCTCTTAAAAAGTCACATGAGCAACTGTTTTCCAGATTTGTGTTTGTTGCAATGCAGTTCACAAATTTCAGCAGCTGGGGCTGATACTAGGCCCTAGAATCTGTTCTTAAAAGGATTTTCTAAAGAGTAAGAATGGATAGTGGGCTTGCAAAGTGGAAGCATTATTTCTATACAATCTATTCTTGCCTTTGTTCTGAATGGTAGAATTGTTTTAGAAAGAAGGAATGCTGTCAACAAAAGATGCCAGAAAAAGACAAAGCTAAACCACGGCAAAGCCAACCCTCTACCACCAAGGAAAGGCTTGATTGCTTCACCAGAGTATCCAACAAAGACATTGTCCCATTACTCTTTACTAGCATGTGAGAAATTAAACAAGCATTCTTAGATAACACATATTGGTAAAATTTAAAATTATATAAAGGCATTAATTATTTATACATAATTATCTGCTCATATGAAATAAGAGGAAATATTTCCATTTTCCCACACCAAACCTCTTACTTATCAATATACTTTTTAAAGAACCAACCTAGGACAGAGACCATACTCTCATCCTGTAGCAAAATGAAGCCTTTTGTATATTCAGAAGTGATAACTATTGCAATTACACAGACCCACAGAGTGCAGCAAGCTGTACTGGCTCAGCCACTTCATTTTCAAATTGTAAAATTCACAACAGAGAAGTACAAAAGCTAAGAAAATCTCCTGGCTAACAATGACAATGCAAATATGGAGAAAATCCACGCCACTCTCTAAAAAACACATGTCAAATGGCCCAGTTTTTAGATTGCTATCTACTCTAAATATTTCTGAGGAGCTTGATTTATTTCCTCCAGTTCCATTGACTTTCATTCCACCTTCTTAACAATGTGCAAGAAAATAATTTGCGACAGATTAGACCAAGAGTTTATGTAACAGCCTTACATAGCTCACATTGTTATGAATTATTTACTGCAGCACCCTGCTTTACTCTTCAGGAAATTCTATTGGTTCATGTCATTATTGAATCAAATGCTAATAGGTAGCATTAATAAAGGAGGAAATTAGATTAGGGCTTTTTTAACCCACTCCAATATTTTCTACTAGAAAGGATCAAACTGAATTCACCTTGACAACAATTTTTTTTTTCTGATTACATTGCAAATATGTACTTCTTATTAAAACCTGCAGCTGACAAGCACATAACGAGGTTGTACAACCAATATATATCCAAGGAGGATGTCAAAGATCATCCCCTATGTGATCAGATTTTACATCTTAAAAGGGAAAAAAAGAAGGCCATAATAACTTTCTGACAGTTTATGGGCTGGAAAAGCCTTTCAAAGTGTTCAGTATCTGCAGAGCATACAAACTGTTTTTCTGTAAACTCAAGATCAAGTTTTCTATATTAAGCTCAAACTGATAATGAGACGTGGTCTTTTAATGTCCATGTAGTTAATATCATGAAGTTACAATCCTATATAATGATTTCCCCCTTTTCTCTCTCTGAAGAGTTCTTTAGCCTTTGGGTGATTGCAATCATCCCAGAAAATTCATTGGGGTTTTTAATACCATGTCAGATTTAAGAGACAAGCAGATTTCAAATGCCAACTAAGAATAAAATCAGTATTATCTAATTGCAGCACAGATCCACAGCCTCTGCCACCAGTAATCCCCTGGATCAATTGACATATCAGTGAGAACTGCCACTGAGCCATGGCATTCTTGACCTACTTTTTACTCAGCTCAGAGCAACACTTCTCAGTTTTGAAATAAATTTAATACTTAGAAATCAGGTACTAAACAAGGGCACAACCTTGTTTTTTTTCTAGAAGCAAACACCTAACCACAACTACCCATTTTAGCTTCTTAAAAAGAACCTCCCTTGGTGAGCAGGGAAAGCTCAGCTGCCCTAAATTCTGATAATTCACCATTTTCTACAGCCCATATTTTCTTTATCTCAGGTGGATCTCTTGAATAATTAACAAAGTTTTAAATCTCTGCTCCTCTGATCAGATGATGTCAATTTTGGAAAAGCAATCTCAGCTAACAGAGTTCTGCCTCCATTTCCATAATTCTCAATGACTCAGACTGCTCTCAAGAAAAGCTCAAGAAATAGTTTATTAAAATTACTAGAAATGGGAAGGATTTAATGTGTTTGGTGAGGGTGTTTTGCTACTTTAATTCATTTCTGAGCGAAGGAATCTACCACTGCCAGAAGAAGATCTGGCCCTTACAGGGGAAATGGCAAAGGATAGAACAGTTGAAAAGTGCAAGACCTCTGAATAGTTTCAAGAGATCACAAAGAAGGTGCTATTTTCAGAACATCCCACACCAAACACATTAAATCCTTCCTGACTGACAATGCTGTGTGCTTATTTCCAGAAGGGAAAAATACAAACAGTCTGAGTTCTGGTATATCCCAGGATTTGCTTTCTTTGAACTGTTCAGAAGGCATCTGTCATAAATAGATAAAACATACATTAATAATAATAATATAATATAAAAGCACCAATTACATTTCAAATAATTTCTCTATTAACTAGTCTATATATGAACTACCAAGCTCCTTGTTCATGTTTTGTTTAACACAGAGAGTTCAGTACTAAACTAAAATTCTCTTTCATGTTTTAATGAGTCTGCATCTTTTTATTTATATAGCACACAGAGACCCACAGCTAAACCACATATATAATTTCTTACCAGTATTTGTCAACAATGTGAGATGGTAATCTCAGCTGAAGTGACATGAAATTATAAACAATTGGAGACTCAAAACCACAGTCCTTATCTTGTCATCAGCTTTAGAAGAAAAACATATTGGCCATCCAATGAGGACATGTGAGGGGAAACTGGGGGACTTCAGTTTATATAATTCTCTAGAAAAGACCCAAAAATCATTTAAATGTAATTTGTGGTTTTTATTATTACCATTCTTATGGACTTCTTTTGTTTACACTCTATTTAGCAATTGCATATTTTTGTCTCAAGTGCCTCAAAATCTGCTTGATATGACTGCCCAGTAGTTAAAAAAACATCTATAGCAAGTCTTCTACAAGAAAAATCCTAAAGGAAAATAAAATAAAAATAATCAGTGGGGTTTAATTCCTTTTTCTGCCCTTCATCTTCCTTATGAAGAAGGATAAATGCACAGCACAAATTCTTATTTTTAGTTCAAAACTGCTTATATAAGTTTAGGTTAGCATACTCTGCTACAGATTTCTGACCTATTGGTAAAGACAATAATGACTAATAGGGTAATACTTTCTGTAGATCACCATTGTAGAGGGGTGAGACATATTTGCCAGTGGGCTTAATTTGTGTTTGCTCAAGCACAAATTGAAAGGAACATCCTGTAGCGATCACAGCCTTTTGCTGTCTGTGGCTCCCTCACACACCTTTATCCATCTGCACAGGAATTGCTTTGTCATGGTTTCCTCAATGAAATTCCCCAAACTGGGACAGAAATACTGAAAAGGCAAGGCCTATTGCTGTTGTAGCTCTCCAAACCCTGCCCCATCATTGGAAAAGCACATAGAGGAGATCTTATCTGTCAAACACAGATATTCAAACTTTTTCCCAATACCATGGAATGCTGATTGTGGCAATGGCCCTAAAGTCGGAGAAAAATCACCTAATCTCTTGCTGACATGTACATATCTTTCTGAGTCACACAGAGCCTGCTGTCTGTGGCACAGAGCCTGCAACTGCTCCCTCTGCAGCTGAATAACTGATACGGGAAAAAAGAAAATTCCAGCGTGCCCCCAGTACCTGTGCAGCCCTTCA